>NC_066867.1:1716469-2053969 GCF_025177605.1 Cucumis melo
CTTTCTTTGATTTTTTTGATTTTTTTTTCTTCCTTATGCACGAGACCCAAGGCTCTTTTATAATAAAAATCTTTTCTTTTCCCTTAATTAAATCAAACCAACCATCTTCCCTCTCTCCAAATCTCACAAAAAACTCAGCCAACCCACCTTTAAATAAACACAGTTAATTTTGTTACCTTCCCAAACAAATATTTTATTTTATCCTTAAACTTCAATAATTATATAATCAACCAAAGTAACTCTTTAACCTTAATTAAGTATAAGGTCAACAATAATCCAATTCCATAACAATTTGAATTTACAAAATTACTCTTGAGACGAACAAATGAAACTCCAATCTGTTGGGACGTTACAATTTCATTTCTTTAAAAGTAGATAGGGCCCGAGTAGGATTTTAATTTTTATTTATATTTTGCACATTACTCTGATTTGATTTTATAAATAAAATTATGAGGTTTTATTTGTTTTCACTAAACTTTATGACTTAAATGATGCTATTTACATTTAGTAATGACTTCGGCTCAGTATAAGGAGTTGGGTCGTTACAGTTGACAACCACTCTTATACTCTCCCTACCTTCGATGATTGTTCTGTCGATGCTTCCACTTATGCCTCCTACGATGAAGATTCTAACTCAATATTTGTTGGAGAATTTTTAGAAACTTTATGGATACTAAAACAAAAAATTCAGCGGGCCAGGCTAGAAAACTGTTACTTTTTTTTTCTTTATTTGAATAATCAATTAAAATGCCTTATTAAAGGCTTACAAAAAATTGACACTTACTAAAAATAAAAAACACGTTGTTACACCACTTACCCACTAACTTAACCTGTTAACAGAAAATAAATTAAAAAACATTAATTTAAATAATTAACTTGAATTAGTCTTCAATACTCCCTCTTGATTCAAATTTACTAATACCCATCATAGCTCTAAAGTAACAGAACTTCTCCTTTGACAAAGCTTTTGTGAGAATATCAGTCCACTGCTCATGTGTGCTAACAGAGAAACTTCTTCCTTTGCAACCAAACCACGAATAAAATGAAAGCGAATATCAATGTGCTTTGTCCGGCTATGAAATGTCGGATTTTTCGTCATTGAGATCGTTGCTTTGTTGTCGGAGAATATCACAGTTGCTCCCTCTTGCTCATGTTGGAGTTCTGTTAGCATTCTTCGCAACCAAATTGACTGACATGCTGCTGAAGTTGCTGCAGCATATTCTGCTTTCGAAGATGATAAAGCAACAGTTGCTTGTTTCTTCGAGCTCCAAGTAATAACTCCTGATCCTAAAGTGAAAACATTCGCTGAAACACTTCGCCTATCATCCAAGGAGCTCGCCCAATCACTGTCTGTGAACTCGCATAATTTGAAATCATAAACTTTCAAGTACCAAATGCCATATTCTATAGTTGCAGCAATGTATTGCATAACTCTTTTTTGCTGCTCTGAAATGATCCCTTGAAGGATATTGCATAAACCTGGAAATCACACCAATAGAATACGAAATATCGGAACGGGTATGAGTTAGATAAATGAAGCCTCCAACAAGGCTTCTAAATCGCTACGCATCGGCCATCTCTGCACCATCATTTTGTTGCAGCTTCTCATTCACATTCATTGGTGTAGTTGCTAGCTTGCAATTGATCATACCAAATTTTTTTAGAAGATCCTTGGCATACTTCTTTTGTGAGATAAATGTCCCACCATCAGTTTGACAAACTTCTAAACCAAGAAAGAAATGTAGCAAACTTAAATCTGTCATCTCAAATTTATTTTTCATATGTGATTTGAACTCAGCAACAAGAGATTTAGATGAACTAGTATAAATGATATCATCAACATAAAGACAAACAATGATGAAATCATTTGTACCTCCCTTTTTCACATACAAGGTAGGCTCATTTGCTCTCCTTTTGAATCCATTTTGCTGAAAATATCCGTCGATTTTGCTATACCATGCGCGAGGAGCTTGTTTCAACCCATACAACGCCTTTGTTAACTTATACACCTTTTCTTCGCTGTCCTTTTTAACAAAACCTTCCGGTTGTTCAACATAGACTTCTTCTTGCAGTTCTCCATTAAGAAAGGCTGACTTGACATCAAATTGATAGACCGACCATTGTTGTTGTGCTGCCAATGCTAGAACAATCCTTATGGTTTCAAAACGAGCTATAGGAGAGAAAGTTTCCTCGAAAATCAATACCATGTTGTTGTGCATATTCTTTTGCCACAAGACGAGCTTTGTGCTTCTTTAAACTCCAATCTGCAGCAAATTTCGTCTTATACATCTACTTCAAGCCAATTGCATTTTTTCCTTCGGGTAAATCTTCCATTTTCCATGTTCAATTCTTCTCAATAGCTGTCATTTCTTCCTTCATTGCTTGCTTCCATTCTTCTTTGCTTGCTGCTTCATCATAACACACTGGGTCAGAAACTATAAGAGCAAATTGAGAAGAATTATAGATATCTTCCATGGACCGAAACCTCTGATATGGCAGTTCATCCGATGTTTCATCGTTACTTGATGAAGAGTGGTAATTTTGTGGTGTTGATGGAGCACTCGACGGAGGTGTTGAGGTAGGTGTTTCCATTGAGGATTCAACCACAGTTTGTTCTCCATCATTTGTCAATTCACCATCCACCAAAGAAACATATTCTTCATTATTTTGCCAATCCTAACTAGCACTCTCATCAAACACTACATCTCTTCTTGTGAGAATTTTACCATTAAGAGGGTTATATAATCTATATGCTTTGGAATGAGTACAATATCCAACAAAAATGCATTTTTCAGATTTTTTATCAAGTTTTTGACGAACTTGAGAAGGTATCAAAGCATAAGAAATACAACCAATAACTCTTAAATGACTTACATTGGGTTTTTTGCCATACCAAGCTTCAAATGGAGTTTTATTCATGACAACCTTTGTTGGTGAGATGTTCAGTAGGTAAATGGAAGTCGAGACTGCTTCAACCCAAAAATCATTCGAAAGGCCTTTCATTTGCAACATGCTTCTTGCCATCTCCACGACAGTTTGATTCTTCCTCTCGGCTACCCCTTTTTTGCTCCGGAGTGTAAGGTGTTGTCAACTCCCTATGGATGCCATGTTCCTCACAAAAATGGTTGAAGTTGTTGAACAAAAATTCTCCACCTCTATCACTACGAAGAGATTTGATGAACACGCCACTTTGCTTTTTTACCTTTGCCTTGAAATGCTTGAACTTCTCAAATGTTTTTGATTTGCTTTCTAGAAAATTTATCCAACTCAAATAAAAACTCCCACCAAGAGACTTTGTTTGCATTGGCCCGCACAAATCAACATGAATTAGCTTGAGACACTTCGAGGCTCTCCAAGCTTTCCTAATAGGAAAAGATTTTCGAGTTTGTTTTCCATACACACATCCTTCACAGATATTAAAGCACTGATTTTCGGTAACCCAATAACCATATCTCTTCGATTTAGCAAAGAAAGCCCTTTAATATTAAGATGTCCATACCTTAAATGCCATAACTCCGATTTGTTCTTTGTTGTATTAGTTGCAGTAGCAGTAAGAGCAAAATTTTCCACATTTGAAACTTTCAGCGAAAACATTTTGCTTTCGGTCATCTTTACTTTTGCCAAAACTCGTCCTGTTTGCTTATTTTTTATAGCACACACCATCGTCAAACAAGATAGAATACCCACTCTCTATTAGTTGTCCAACACTCAGCAAATTATATCCAATATCGGGCACATACTGAACATTTGTGAGAATTCTATTTCCATGGTGAGTTTCAATTCCCACCGTTCCTTTGCCTTCTACTTGTAGTTCTTTGCCGTTTTCGAGCTCCACCTTCAACTTTTCTCCTTCGTTAAGCTCCTTGAATACAGGCTTCAAACCTGTCATGTGATTCGAACAACTGCTATCAATGAACCACACCTCCATTGTCTTTTGATCACTGGGTATGTTTGTCATAAAAATCTTATTTTCACCCTTTTCATTATTCTCAGATACTTCATTCTCTGTTGTGAAATTAGCTCTCTGATTTTTGTTCCATCAGTCTGCCTTTACATGACCGAACTTCTTGCAATGGTAGCATTGAATATTAGCTTTGTTGCTTGATTGCACTCCGAACTGCCTTTGTTCTTCATTTCGATTACATCTTTTTCTGGTACCACGACCTCGACCACGATATCCTCCTCTTCCTCGGCCTCGAGTCATGACATGATCACTGTCATTATACTTTGGAACTACATCCTTTACCTGAAACGCTTTTTCTTCGTTTCTTTCCATCGATCTATTGATTCTCAACTCATATGCTTGAAGAGATTCCATTAATTCAATAAATGTGTAAGTGGACAGATCCTTTGATTCTTCTATTGCAACCACAACATGATCAAACTTTGGAGTCAAACTTCTCAATACTTCTCCACTATAGTCTGATCTGTAATCGTCTCGCCGTATGTTTGCATCTAACTAATAATTGTTGTTGCCCGTGATAAAAAATCAGCAATTGATTCTCCATTTTTCATCATTAAGGTCTCAAAGTCTCGTCTAAGTGATTGCAATTTAACCACAAGTACTCTTAAATCTCCTTGAAATGCATTTTGCAAAATCAGCCACGCTTGTTTTGACGTTGTTGCAGCAGCAATCCGGGAAAAAACAATGTCATGGACTGCTTGTTGAATAATCATCAACGCCTTCGAGTCTTTCTTCTTGTTCTCCCGCAACTTGCCTTTGTCGTCAGGATCCGCATAACCTTGTTTTACTAAGTCCGAAGTCTTGAGATCTGAGAAGAGTCTTCATACGAATACTCCAAAACTCGTAGCCTTCTCCTTTGAAGATTGGAATGAGTGGTTGTGCTGTACCCATAGCATTGCCATTCTTGCCCCATCTTTTCTCGCTGTGTTTTACACTCAACTCACTCTCTCGAACTTATCTCTGATACCAAATTTGTTGGAGAATTTTTAGAAACCTTATGGATACTAAAACAAAAAATTCAGCAGGCCAGGCCAGAAAACTACTTTCTTTTTTTTTTTATCTGAATAATCAATTAAAATGCGTTATTAAAGGCTTACGAAAAACTGACACTTAAAAATAAAAAACACGTTGTTACACCACTTACCCACTAACTTAACCTGTGAACATAAAATAAATTAAAGAACATTAATTTAAATAATCACGTAATTTGAATCAGTCTTCAATAATATTTGTCGATGCTTCTGAGTATTATGATGAGGAGGAGAATGAAGATTTTGGGTCATCTATGCAGTCTCGTGGGGAAGTTGGTGGAAAGTCGTCACCGAAAAATGATAGAAGAGAGATTTTAGAGCTTGAGTTCCCCGATGATTGTTTGTTGTATCTTCGGAAGATTAAGAATACTAGTAGTGGTTCGATATTTTATTTGAACCCCAAGGTCAAGCTGAATCATGTTTCACGCGATGAGGTTGGTTGTTTTATTTTGTTCAGAATACAAACTATTTTTTGGGATTTAGGCTGTATTCATAATTATTCATAATATGGATTGGATACATAAGTTAGCACATTCAGCATTATACTGTGGTTACCTATTTCTGAAAATAAGCAAACGTTTGGGAAGCTTTTGTGTTGTCTTTGGATAAGTTTTTTTTCATTTTCGTACAATAGCGTTTCTTTGATTGTTTTGTAGGCTTATGACGCCTCCAGAATGATTGTTTCTAAAGTGAACGTTGATGCCGATGAGAACGTCTACAAAGTTGCGTCCAAGATTGTTGGTGTAATGCCCCAAAAATTTTCGAGGTAAATTTTATCGTTTTATGTGATTTTTCGGGAATTTAAAATTTTGGTGTTAATTCTTGGTTGGTTTTGAAGAGGGAAGAAAAAGAAATTGAGGGATATGAAATTTTTAAAAAATAATATAGTGTAAATTTATATAATAATAATATAATATTAATTATATTATTATTATTATTAATTATATTATTGTTATTATTAATTATATTATTATTATTATTATTATTATTTAATATATATATATATATATATATATATATATATATATATATATATATATATATATATATATATATATATATATATATATAATTTTTTTTAAAACCCTAAGCACACCGCGCGCCCCCACCCCCCGACTTCTTCTTCTTCTTCCTCCATCCTTCACCCGACGCCGCCGTCCACTACCTCCATCCCTTCTTCTACATCATTTTGCATCACCGTCGACATCCTCCGTCTCCAGCTCGATCGTTCTTCACCGTCTGCATGACCTCGTCTTCCGCCCACGAACGGCCAACCACCGACGGTCCTTCAAATCGGTCATCCGATCGTTCGCAAGCTCGACATCCCCGACGATCCCTCTCTTCATCTCGTGCATCCGAGCAGGCCACCGACTCCTCATCCCCGACCATCGACCGGCCGCTTACGCCCAGTCGTCGCCGGCGCCGGTTCTTCTTCTGCCACATTCAAACCGGTTCGCGCTGCACACTCGACCTGAGTCACCCTTTTTTTCAAGGATCGAGCCAAGCTAGCCGAGTTGCCATCTGTACCCGAGCCAAAAATCGAGCCGAGCCGCGAGCCGCGAGCTAAGTCGAGTCGAGGACCCAGCCGAGCCGCAAGCTGCAAGCCGAGCCGAGCTACGATCCAAGCCGAGCTCCCTGTTCATCGAACCACCTGAGCCTTCTTCCCTCCACTTCGGGTCACGGTGAGTCTTCGGTAAGAATTATTTTGGTGAGTTTCCCAATGTTGCTATAATCGATTCGAGTTTAGATATTGGAGTAAGACATGACCCTATCTTTCGTTCCTTGAAGCTATTAGGGAATGGACGCTCAAGTTCTCGAGTCCCACGGTAAGTTTATTTGGGGATAGCTCCCTTTACTCGGGTAAGCCGACGTATGTTGTTTCGAATGATTTAAAAAGTGACTTTTACTAGTGTCATCGTTTAAACCCTTATGATTTCGTTTAGGTGGATTCGTTGGGCGTGGACTCAATCAAGGGGCATAACCAAGTGTCAGGTAAGGGATTTCTTACTACTAGACCTCGGATCGAGGCTGGAAACATAGTAATCCACAGGGGATTATACATTGAAA
The DNA here is from genome assembly GCF_025177605.1 of Cucumis melo. Taxonomy (NCBI): domain Eukaryota; kingdom Viridiplantae; phylum Streptophyta; class Magnoliopsida; order Cucurbitales; family Cucurbitaceae; genus Cucumis; species Cucumis melo. Next base: position 1,723,532 of record NC_066867.1, read on the forward strand.
ACTGTACTGAATGAATTGACGCATGTTTGACTAATACATATCGTATATATGCTCTTGTCTGATTAAAGGTAGCGTGACCGCTAGTTGTAGCTTATGTGCCATCGTGTGTAATGAGATGTTTACGGATAGACACCGATGCCCGGATGTTCTGTGTATTGTAGTTATGTTAATGGGCTATGTTGTGAACGGGAATTGTATGTCGATGAACTTTAAAGTCTTAATGTTAGGTATGTGGTAGTCTATTATCCGGATACTGGTTATGGAGTTATGTCGTGGAAGGACTAAGAGTCCGATTCTGATTTGATTAGTTGACTGGATCTAAAGAATGTCACAATGATGTGTGAAATGGATATGGATATAGCAACTGAGGATATAGTTGTTTAAACCTATACTGTCTGACTGGCGAAGCCTATGATGAAGTTGTAATATGAACGTTGTCGGAGTGTGACTGTTGTAGACGGTTTAGTATGGATTGAGGGGTAACGGTTAGCTTTATCTATGGGGTAGTGTACCTTACTGATATGTGTATACTTCGGGATCACTAGACTGATATGTGCATCCTTTGGGATCACTAGACTGATATGTGCATCCTTTGGGATCACTAGACTGATAGGTGTATCCTTCGGGATCATTAGAATGATACGTGCATCCTTCGGGATCACTAGACTGATACGTGCATCCTTCGAGATCACGAGACTGATATGTGAGTTCTACGGAACCACTAGACTGTTTGTGTAGGGTACTCTTGAATAGGAAGTTAACGGTTATTCCCTAACGGGCCCAGTAGTGGGTCCCTTATTGGGTATATCTTATACTCACCCTTTTTTCTCTTTAACTTTTCAGGTAAGGGTACAACGAGGGGCAGACCGACGAGGGACAAGAAGGATGCGTGAAGGCCATATGGACGCGTCTGGTTTTCTTTATGCTTTCGCTGATGTATTTTTGTTACTCGTTATTTTCATTGTCAAATCGAGTCACGGTTAGAATATTTGGTTTGTGATTTTGTGTTTGATGATTTGAGCACTGTATTTTGGAACTCTCATGAATGTGATTTAAAATAGGGCCTGAAACTGCTTTTGTCATATTTTAAAACGTCTTTAATGAATCGTAATAGGTCTTTTTTTGAGTTTGTGTGTTTTGTGGTCGAGTCTTAGTACTGAGTAGTGACCTCAGCTTAGTCTGGAAAGTTGGGTCGTTACAGTTGGAGGCAAGGTTCAAAATGTTGTTGACCCTAAAAAGGCTGCACTTCTTGACGACGATGATTTATTGCAATTTGGTTCTGATGTTGAGGACTTAGAAGAAGACTTTGTTGTTCAGGCAAACTTGTGTGAAGATATGAAGGATGACACAACGAACAATAAGTTTAGTATGGTTGAGGATGATGAGAGAACAACAGGAAGTCTTTTAGTTAACAGCAAATCTTTTGGTGAGTACATTTTTTAAGATGCAAATATGGAACATGTGGAAGAAGCAGGCGATGACAGCGATGTTGATAAGTCATGAACTCGTCGGCTTTTGGACGATCAATTTGACATTGTGAGTTCCCAATCGTTATGCATTGCAGTTCTGTAGATTTCTGGTTCTCACATTATTGTGATTATTAACTTTTTTCGGTTTGTTCTGACTTCTGTACTTGTTTGGGTTAAGAGTTTCAATTATGACATAATTGAAGAATGCTTTTTGTTTGTAAATTTCATATTGTGGTTTGATTTTTTGTACTTAAAGTATACACCCTCAAATTTACTAATAATGATTTTTAATTCCAACTTTCACTCTTTTTTAGTACATTTTTAATATCTAGGCTAGGTCTTGAGCAATTTTTTCCTTAAGTACACCCTTGCATATCAGCTTATTATTATATTTCCATCACCTAGAAAGGAAATATGTAAACCTTAGTAGAGGGATCCTAGCATGGTCGTTTCTAATCACCAAAGTTGTCAAACAATTACATGATTTTGAACATCATTGTTTAAGTAATAGCTTTGTTGTGTTTTCAAAACGATGATGTTCACTTTGACATACTTTTCTAGTTATTTCTTAATCTGAGCTTAATTGAATTGATTAATACATTAATCTGAGCTACATAAATGTTCGAGTTAGCTTTTTTTTTTTTTTTTTTATAATGAAAATCCTAGCTTTCATTTGAGATCAAATGAAAGAATACAAAGTAAAAATATATAAAACCAAAAAGGGGTTCAAATAACCAACAAAGAGGACCTAAAAGGTAATTAAAAGACACTTTTATATAACTTTTTTTTAGAGAGGAAAGATAACTTTTCATTGATAAAATGAAAAGAGACTAATGGTTAAAATTACTAGAAAATGATAATAATAAGAAAAAGAAAGACAACAATATATAAGACCACAGCCCAATACAAAACAAAGATCAACCATGAAAGTTAAAAGCTCCCATTTTAGACAATAGAGTAGCCAACTAGATTAAGTTTAATAGCATGCAAAGATTTCCCTTGGATAATAAAAGAATTTTGCCTCGGTGCGTGAATCAGACTTCAAGTATTCCATTGAAGAAATTTTGTCATTCTTTAGATAGGATTATCAATGTGAGTTAAGTGGTTTGATATTACATCAAGTGATATGTCATAGACATGGACAAGGGAAAATAACATTGAATTAAGGGGTGAATTTGGACTACAAGTTCTTTATTAAAGAAATCTTCTCATTCTTTGTATAAATGATTAGCCAATCAGACAAAGTGTTGAAATAGTCCACTAAGTGATTTGTCATAGACAAGAATATGGGAGGATAACAAAAGACCACGCAATTGAACTAGAAAAAGGACACAAGAAGGACTATTAAGTAGAATAATGTACGTAATGAGAAAGGAAGACTAGGAAAAAGACATATGAAGGACTATGAAGTAGAATAATGTGTGTAATGAGAAAGGAAGATAAGTGGAGATACATGAATTTTGGATTGAGGAGTGAGGTTAGACTACAAATTTTTTTATTAAAGAAGTCCTTTCATTCTTTGGAAAAAAGATTAGCTAATTAAGTTGATTGTTAATATAAGGCACAAAGTGATCTGATTTGGTCATGAATTTGGGAAAAGAAGATGGTTTATGGAAATAAAATTTAGAAAAGGGTTATGGAGACTTATTAAATGGAAGAAACATAAATTAGGAACGAGAATTTTGGACTAAAGTGTGACATTGGACTTTAAGTTTTCGATTAAAAGACTATTTTCATTCTTTAAGTAAAGGATTAATAGGGTAGAGTAAGTATGATTAAGTGATAGGTCATAGATTTGGATATGAAAATATAACACTAGACTACATAAGTTAAATGGAGAAAAGGCACATGGAGGACTATTGGGTTGAATACACATAATAAGAAAAAACGGACTATCTTAACATGCAGGTTTATGTCTATGTATGTTGTGAGGAAGGAAGATGAATAAGAATATAAGAATTTTGGATTAAAGGCTAAGTTTAGTGAATTGGATTAAGTGTTTATATAAGAGATGAAATGATTTGCCGCGGACATGGATATGCGATAAAAAAGTTCAGTATACATATTACATTGGAAAAAGACACATGGAGTACTGTTAATTGCAAAAAAAAAAAAAAAAAAGTTTTAGAATATAGAAGTTTTGGATAAAAGAACTTCTGGAATTCTTTGGGGAAAGGATTATCAAATTGAATTAAGTGTTGAGATAGTGCATTAAGTGATTTCATGGACATGGATATGAAAGGATAACAATACACCATGCCACTGAACGAGGAAAGGACACATATAAGATTAGCATTTATTCAATTATAAGTTTTTGATTACATAAGTCTTTTCATTTCTTGAAATAAGATTAGCTAATTGGGTTTAATTTTAATATAATTCACGAAGTGACTAGACTTGGTCATGGATAAAAATAAATGGCTATAGAAATGAAATTGAAAAAAAAAATCAAATGGAGAACTATAAACGACATTAAAAATAAAAATAGGATAAGAGAGTGTTGTACTAATGCGTTGCATTGTGTGGACTTCAAATTTTAGATTAAATAACTCTTGTCATTGTTTGGAGAAAGGATTGTCAAATTGGATTAAGTGTGTAGACAACGCACTAAGAATGAGATTAACTAATTAAATTAAGTTTTTACTTAAGCGATTAGGTAAGATCCCATGGACATGGGTATAGAAAAAAAGCTTTGGCTATGCAAATATAATTGGAAAAAGATACATGGTCAACTATAAACAACACAAAAAGAAAAGTAAGGATATGTGAGTTTTAGACGAAATTATGTCATTGGACTTCAAGTTTTAGATTAAAGAACTCTTGTCATTTTTTGGAGAAAGAATTATCAAATTTGATTAAGTGTGGAGACAATGCACTAAGAGTGAGATTAGCGAATTAGATTAAGTTTTTACTTAAGGGATTAGGTGAGATTCCATGGACGGCTATAAACGACACAACAAGGAAAGTAAGGGATATATAAGTTTTGGATGGAAGTGTGACATTGGACTTCATGTTTTGGATTAAAGAACTCTTGTCATTGTTTGGAAAAAGAATTATCAAATTGGATTAAGTGTTGAGATGGTGCACTAAGAGTGAAATTAGCCAATTGAATTAAGTTTTTACTTCAAGGATTAAATGAGATCTCATAGACATGGTTATAGAAAAGAAAGTTTGGTTATGCAAATATAATTGAAAAAGAGACATGAAGGGTTGTAGACGACACAAGGAAAAAGTTAGGATATGGGAGTTTTAGATTCAAGTATGGTATTTGACGTCTAGTTTACATTTGAGTAACTCTTGCCATTATTTGTAGAAATGATTATCAAATTTGATTTATTGTTGATATAGTGCACTAAAAGTGATATTAGCCAATTGGATTAAGTTTTTATTTAACAAATGTAGTTATTTACAATGGACATGGGTATAGAAAGAAAGTTTGGCCATACAAATGATATTGGAAAAATACATTAAGGACTGTAGAAAGGATTATCAAACATGATTTAGTGTTGATGCAGTAGGAAAGGAAGAAAAGAGAAAGTGGAAAAGGGAAAATACCAAAATAAGAAAACGGAAAAAGAAAATACCAAAATAAAAGATAAGAAAATAACAAAAAAAAAGAAAGTGAGACTGCGGTGATGGTTATTGATTTGCTAAAAGAGCAGATGATGGTATCAAAAAGTCTGTATTACTCGGACTAGGGTAATGATGGATAATAAATACTTTTTGGTACCATCATCTGTTAAAAACCAAATCAATAATCATTAACACTTTTTTTGTTATTTTCTTGTCTTTTATTTGGGTATTTTCTTTCCCATTTTCTTACTTTGACTAAGAGAATAAGATTAGCCAACTGGATCAAGTTTTTTTTAACGGATGACATGATTTGTTGGGTACAAGTATATAGTAAAAAAAGTTTGGCTATGCAAATAAAATTGGAGAAAGACAAATGAAGGACTATAAACGGCACAAAAAGAAAAGTAAGGATATGCGAGTTTTTATTGAAGTGTGACATTGAACGTTATGTTTTGGATTAAAGATCTCTTTCCATTGTTTGGAGAATGGATTATTCGATTTGATTAAGTGTTGAGATATTGTACTAAGAGTGATATTTTGCTTATGGATTAAGTTTTTATTTGAGGTATTAGGTGAATTGTCGTGGACATGGGTATAGGAAAAAATGTTTGGCTATACAAATGAAATTGAAAATATACACATGGAGGACTATCGATGACACAAAAAGAAAAGTACGAATATGCGAGTTTTGGATGGGAGTGTGGCATTGGATTTCATCTTTTTGATTAAAGTACTCTTGCCATTGTTTGAAAAAAAAATTATCAAATTGAATTAAGTGTTGAGATGGTGCACTAAGTGAAATTTGCCAATTGGATTAAGTTTTTACTTAAGGGATTAGATGAGATCCCATGACCATGGTTATAGGAAAAAAAGTTTAGCTATGCAAATATAATTGGAAAAAGAGACTTTGAGGAATGTAGACGACACGAAAAGAAAAATTGGGATATGCGAGTTTTGGAGTGAAATGTGACAATCAAATTTAAGTTTTGGATTGAAGAACTATTGTCAATTGTTTGGAGAAATGTCAAATTAGATTAGTGTTGAGATAGTACATTAAGAGTGAGAATTGCCAATTTGATTAAGTTTTTATTTAAGTGATAGGATTGAAGTGTGACATTAAACTACAAGAAAATATTATTAAATTGGATTATTGATGTGATAGTGCACTAAGAGTGAGAGTAGCTAATTAGATTAAGTTTATTTTAATGGATGAGGTGTTTTGCTACACAGATGACATAGGAAAAGGATATATGGACAACTCATAGAGGAAACAAAAAGAAAGTTAAGATATGAGAGTTTTGAATTGAAGTGTGACATTGGACTCTTAGTTTAGGAATAAATTACTCTTGCCATTGTTCTTTTTCTTTGAAATATATGGACTGTGACATTGGCATTGGACTTAAAGCTCTTAGTGAAGTGTGACATTGACATTGGACGCTTAGTTTAGGATTGAAGCATCATTTTTAATGATAATATATGAGACTTAAAGCTCAAAGTACAAGATTATTGTACTAAGAGTAAAGGACTAGGGGAATGCAAACTAAAGTGAAAACATAGGCAACAAGAAGAAGAAAGCCTAAACAAACATAATCAAACAGAAACGTGACAAACAAGATTAAGGCTTTTGAAGACGAAACAATCGTAGAAAGCTAAAAATATAGCAAAAACTTGACAACTCTTTCAATTGGCATTCGACTTAAAGCTCTTAGTGAAGTGTGACATTGACATTGGACTTTTAGTTTAGAAACATAACAAGAAGAAGAAAGCCTAAACAAACGAAGTGAAATAGAAACATAACAAACAGGATAAAGACTTTTCAAGACAAAACAACTGTTGAAAGATAAATACATAGCAAAAACTTGACCAATCTCTCAAATGGCATTAACATTGTCATTTGACTTAAACGCTCTTAGTGAAGTGTTACATTGGCCTCTTATTTCAAGTTTAGGATTAAAGAACTCTTGTCATTGTTTAGACAAAAGAATTATTCAATTTGATTATGTATTGTACACTAACGGTGAGGCTTGCCTAAAATTTTTATTTGAGGGATGATATAATTTTTTGTGGACATCGATATAGGAAGAAAATTTTGGCTCTAACAAATGAAATTGGAGAAAGATACATGGAAGACTATAGACTTCACAAAAAGAAAAGTAAGGATATGCGAGTTTTGGATTGAAGTGTGACATTTGAGTTCAAGTCTTGGATTAAATAACACTTACCAATTGTTTAGAGAAATGTCAAATTATATTAGTGTTGAGACAGTAAATTAAGAGTGAGAATTGCAAGTTTGATTAAGTTTTTATTTAAGGGATAGGATTGAAGTGTAACATTGAACTTCAAGTTTAAAATTATCTCTTGCTATTGTTTGGAGAAAAGATTATCAAATTGGATTAGTGATGTGATAGTGCACTAAGAGTGAGAGTAGTAACCAATTGGATTAAGTTTATTTTAAAGGATGAGGTGTTTTGCCTGGGGCATAGATATACGGAAAAAAATTTTGCTACACAAATGACATAGGAAAAGGACATATGGACGACTCAGACGAAACAAAAAAGAAAGTTAAGGTATGAACGTTTTGGATTGAAGTGTGTCATTGACCTCTTAATTTAGGATTAAAGCCTCTTTTTTAATGATAATAATGAGACTTAAAGCTCAAAGTACAAGATTATTGTACTAAGAGCAAAGAAAATAGAGGAATACAAGCTCGAGTGAAAACTTAGGAAACAAGAAGAAAGTCTAAACAAAAGAAACCAAATAGAAATGTAACAAACAAAATAAAGCCTTTTCAACACAAAACAACTGTAGAAAGCTAAAAACATATCAAAACCTTGACAACTCTCTCAAGTTGCATTGGCGTTGTATTTTTAGTTTAGGATTAAAGCCTTCTTTTTAATGATAATATATGAGACTTAAATCTCAAAATACAAAAGTATTGTACTAAGAGCAAAGGAACTAGGGGAATACAAACTAAAGAGAAAACTTAAGAAACAAGAAGAACACCTAAATAAACGAAGTCAAACAAAAATGTATCAAACATAATTAAGCCTTTTCAAGACAAGAGAAATGTAGAAAGCTAAAAACATAGCAAAAACTTGACATCTCTCTCAAGTGGCATTGCATTGGCTTTGGACTTAAAGTTCTTATTGAACTGTGACATTGACATTGGACTCTTAGTTTAGGATTGAAGCCTCTTTTTTAATGATAATGTATGAGATTTAAAGCTCAAAGTACAAGAATATTGTACTAAGAGCAAAGGAACTAGGGGAATACAAACTAAAGTGAAAACTTAGGCAACAAGAAGAAGAAGGCCTAAACAAACGAAGTCAAATAGTAACGTAACAAAGAGAATAAAGTTTTTTCATGATGAAACAACGGTAGAAAGCCAAAAACATAGCAAAAACTCTTGTCATTATTTGTAGAAATGATTATCAAATTGGATTAAGTGTCAATATAGTGCACCAAGGGTGGGATCAATCAATTGAAGTATTTCAATATACTTCAAGTTTTGATTTAAATAGCTCTTGCCTTCGTTTAGTGAAAGGATGATCAAATTGGATAAGTGCTGAGAAAGTGCACTATAAGAGTGACATATGATAATGGGATTAAGAATTTGTGTATGGAATTATGTGATTTTCCATGTATATGGTTATTGGAAAAAAGAGTTCGCTATGCAACTTTAATTGGTATAAAAACACATGGAGGACTGTAAATGGCACGTAAAAAAAAGTAAGGATATATGAGTTTTGGATTGAAGTATGACATTGGACTTCAAGTTTTGTATTAAAGAATGTTTTTTGTTTTGACAAATGATTATTAAATTGGATGTCGTAAGATACTATGAGTCAGTTTAGCAATTTGGATTAAGTTTTTCTTTAAAGGACAAGTTGATTTGCTTTGGACATGAATATTGGAAAAATTGTTTGGCAATAACATTGCGAAAAGACGAATGGAGGACTATAGATGACAGAAAAAGAAAAGTTAGAATATGAGAGTTTTCTAACGTTGTGTGACATTGGACTTAAAGTTTAAGATTAAATAACTCTTGCCATTGTTTGGAGAAACAATTATTCAAATTTATTAATTGTTTAAGTAGTGCACCAAGAAGAAATTTTCATATTGGATTAAGTTTTTATTTGAGAGATGAGGTGATTTTCTATGGATATGGATATAGGAGAGGACCGTAGACGATGCAAAAGGAAAAGTTAGGATTTTAGAGTTTTAGATTGAAATGTGGCATTTTACTTCAAGTTTAAGAATAAGGAGTTGGTTGCCATCTTTTGGAGAAAGAATTATCAAATTGGCTAAGTGTTGAGGTAGTAGGAAAGGAAGAAAAGAGAAAGTGGAAAAAGAAAATACCAAAATAAAAGACGAGAAAAAAACAAGAAAAGTGAGACGGCGACGATGATTATTGATTTGATTTTTAGCAGAGGATGATGGTATCAAAAAGTTTGTATTACCCATCATTACCCTAGAGCCGGACTAGGGTAATGATGGGTAATAAATACTTTTTGGTATCATCCTTTGTTAAAAACCAAATTAATCATCACCGCTTTCTCACTTTTCTTGTCTTTTATTTGGGTATTTTTTTTCTACTTTCTTACAGTTTAACTAAGAGAGTAAGATTAGCCAATTGGATTAAGCTTTTATTTAAAGGATGACGTGATTTGTCGTGGACAAGTATAGAGTAAAAAAGTTTGGCTATACAAATAAAATTGGAGAAAATAAAATGGAGGACGATAAACAACACAAAAAGAGAAGTAAGAATATGTGAGTTTTGGATTGAAGTGTGACATTGGATTTCTGTTTTGGATTAAAGAACTCTTGCCATTGTTTGGAGAATGGATTATTCAATTTGAATAAGTGTTGGGATAGTGCACTAAGAGTGAAATTTGCCTACTATATTAAGTTTTTATTTGAGGGATGAGGTAAATTGCCATGGACATGGGTATTGGAAAAAACATCTGACTATACAAATGAAATTGGAAACAGACACATTCTCATAAATGACATAAAATGAAAAGTTAATATATAAGAGTTTTGGATTGAAGTTTGACATTTTACTTCTAGGTTAGCATAAAATAAGTCTATTGTTTCAAAAAGGATTATTAAATTGGATTAAGTATTGAGATAGTGCACTAAAAGTGAGATTATCCAATTGGATTAAGTTTTTATTTAAGGGATGTGTTTCGTCGTCAAAATGGATATAGGAAAAAGAGTTCGGCTATACAAATGAAATTGGAAAAAGTCACATTGAGGACAATAGACGGACCAAAAAGAAAAGTATGGATTGAGGTATGGTATTGGACTTCAAGTCTTGGTTTAAAGAACTCTTACTATTATTTGGATAAAAGATTATCAAATTGGATTAAATGTTAAGATAGTGCACCAAAATTAGATTTGCCTACTGGATTAAGTTTTAATTTATGGAATGAGATCATTTGCTTTGGACATAGTTATAGAAAAAAACGGTTGGCTATACAAACAAATTGGAAAAAGACACATGGGTAACTATAGACGACACAAGCCAAAAGTAACAAGGGTATTGTACTAAGAGCAAAGGAACTAATACAAACTAGTGAAAACTTAGGCAACAAGAAGAAGAAAGCCTAAACAAATGAAGTCAAACAGAAACGTAACAAACAGAATAAAGCATTTTCAAGACGAAACTATTATAGAAAGCTAAAAACATAGCAAAAACTTGACAACTCTCTCAAGTGGCATTAACATTGACATTGAACTTAAAGCTCTTAGTGAAGTGTGGCATAGACATTGGACTCTTAGTTTAGGATTAAAGTTTCTTTTTTAATGATAATACATGAGAATTAAAGCTTAAATTACAAGAGTATTGTACTAAGAGTAAAGGAACTAGGGGAATACAAACTAATCTAAAAACTTAGGCAACAAGAAGAAGAAAGCCTAAACAAACAAAGTCAAAGAGAAACGTAGCGAACATAATAAATCCTTTTCAAGACGAAACATTTTTAGGAAGCTAAAAACATAGGAAAAACTTGACAACTCTTTCAAGAGGAGCTCGTTTGAATATAATAACTTGCTCAGTCAAATCTTCAATATGAGAAAAGAACAAGAAGTGCCAAGGAGAAGCAACTGACTGTCTAAAAATTTTTCTTGTCAGTGCCATCCAGAACTTAAAGGAACTCGGTTAAATTTTTCGAAACAAACAAAAATCGATTCCAAAAGAATTCCCCAGAAAGAACTCCTTTTTTGGCAAGTGATTAAAACGGAGACTAAAACGTAAAAGCCATATCAAGCAAGCTACCATAAACAACAAGGCTTAAATTTATCCATCCAAACGAGAAATTTGGATTGAGGAACTCTTGCCATTGATTGAGGAACTCTCCAATCTTCAACGTTCGGCCCCTCCCCTCCGGTCAGACCAGCCGCACTCGTCCTCCATTTTGGTCTCGGTTTAAAGGTTTTTGCTTTTTTATTTTTATTCTTTTTTGTGTATCAATGTTTAAGGAATGTTTCAACTGGTTTGACAGAACATACACACATATGTATATGTTGTTTTATTCATTAATTCATATTGTGATGGATCTACTGCCACGGATCGTGTTTTTGTTTGTGTTGACAACCACTCTTATACCCTCCCTGCCTTCGATGATGGTCCTGTTGATGCTTCCAGTTTTGCCTGCTACGATGAAGATCCTAACTCAATATTTGTCGATGCTTCTGAGGATTATGTTGAGGAGAATGGAGGTTTTGGGTCATCTATGTCTTCTCGTGGGGAAGTTGGTGGAACGTAGTCACCAAAAAATGTTAAAAGAAAGATTTTGTGGCTTGAGTTCCCCGATGATGGTTACAATTCTTTTCTGCATCTTTTGGAGATTAAGAATACTTGTTGTGGTTCGACATTTTATCAGAATCCCAAGGCCAAGCTGAATCATGTTCCATGCAATGAGAAGGTTGGTTGTTTTATTTTGTTCAGAATACAAACTAATTTTTGTCATTTGGGCTGTATTCATAATTATTGGTAATATGGATTTGATACGTAAGTTAGCACATTCAGCATTATACTGTGATTACTTATTTCTGAAAATAAGCAACAGTTAGGAAGCTTTTATATTGTCTCTGGATAATTTTTTTTTCCTTTCATACAATAGCGTTTCTTTGATTATTTTGTAGGCTTATGATGCCTCCAGAATGATTTTTCTAAAGTGAACGTTGATGCCGATGAGAACATCTACAAAGTTGTGTCCAAGATTGGAGTCAGGGTTCAAAAGGTTGTTGACTCTGAGATAGCTACACTTTTTGATGACGATAATATGCTATTTGGTTTTGATGGTTAGGACTTAAAGGAAGACTTTGTTTTTCAGGCAAACTTGTGTTAAGGTAGGGAGGATGACACAACAAATAATAAGTTTAGTGTGGTTGAGGATGATGAGAGAACGACAGAAACCTTTTAGTTAACAACAAATCTTTTGGTGACCACATTTTAAAGGATGCAGATATGGAACATTTGGAAGAAGTAGGCCATGGCAGGAATGTTGATAAGTCATGAACTTTTTGGCTTTTGGACGATCAATTCATCACTGTGAGTTCCCAATCATTATGCATTGTAGTTCTGTAGATTTCTGGTTCTCACATTCTTGTGATTATTAACTTTTTTCAGTTTATTTTGAAATTTTAGACTTCTGTACTCTGCTTGTTTGGATTCAGAGTTTCAATTATGGCATAATTGAAGAATGCTTTATGTTTGAAAATTTCAGATTTTGGTGTGATGTTTTGTACTTAAAATATACACCCTCAAATTTACTAATAATTGCTAGGTCTTGAGCAATTTTTGCCTAAAAGTTCTGTTTTTTTTTTTTTTTTTAACTAGAGTTACTCTTTGAGGGATCTCTTTGTTTTTCGAACGCTCCTGTTTGTATGTCTATCAACTGTCATAATAAAGCAACAATGAATTACCAGAGAGAACGTGAATGTAGTATTTCGGTATATTTTAGTGGGAGATTGTGGAAGGCTCTTGAATGCCTCCACGAGTAACCATTTCTTACAATTTTTCATCTCAATGATTTCGAGCTCGTCATGGGACCAATCATTCCCTTTTCTTCTTTGATTGAGATATTTTTTATCATATTTCCTGTCAACAGTTTTCTGTCAGGATTTTATATTTACCTCAACTGTTTTTTATGGATGCAGCTGTTGAACCAGGACTATGCATCTAACGACAGTGATGGCACTGATTGCGATGAACTTTGTATAGCCGAAGAGGAAAAGTCCCTTGCCTAAAAGCTCAATCAAGCCCTTGGCAATCATAGTAAGGATGATTTGGAACTTTTAAGCAAGGATATAAGGCTCCTGCGGATATATTGAGTGGTAAAGAAGGACTAGAAGATGAAGAGCTTTTGCCGTCTGCCAGTTATGTAATTCATCGGTGTATGGAATATGCTGAGAAATATCAAAATGAAGACGATGGCATTGAAGATGAATTTTTATTTGAAGAGAGCAGTGATGAATATGAAATTTAGAACTGTGAGACTATTGTCTCTACATGTCTAATCTCAATAACCATCCTGGGAAGATCATGGCTCCTGAAATGACCAGAAGGGGAAGAAGTTGGCTGAAACTGTCATTGGAGTTCTTAATTCCAATAATCCTATGATAACTCTTTGGGGGAAAAGAGAAGCTACCAATGAACTTTCTACCTCATGGTCGAAAAGTAGACAAAGTGAAATATACTAGCAACTTGTGAACTGAACCTCAGAAGAGGAAGTCGCATGGTCATGAGTCTAAGGAAGAGGAGAGAAAGGTAAGCTGGCTTACTTTATACTTTTCTGTTTTATTTTATTCGTGTAGTCTTCAAAGAATTGGAGATATTTGTACAGTATTTAGGTCCTGCCATGTGTATATATATAATTACTTTCTCATTAAATAAAACAATTTACCATATATAATTATATTTGTTCCATAATTAATCATGTAAAAAGTGGGGTTTTCCTAATTTACTCCTAACAAATTATTTTTGGTAATTTTTTTTAGCCAAACTTAAATTTTGGGTAATTATATTATATATATAATTACCTAAAACAATTTACCTTATATAATTATATTTACATGAAAAATAGACAAAGCCTTCCACGCCTATAAAGAGTCATGGTGCTTGGTCATCTCTCTTTCAAATCAGTGCCTTCTCCTCAAACAAATCCTTTGCGTTGATTTCTTTCAAACTATAACCCTTCATAGTTGCTTTGATTGCATTAACCTTTGTTTAAATGATTTTGTTTTTATGCTTCTAATTTTCAGAAGTATACCTGTTGAATAAGAAATTTTGGAACCAATCACAAATTGCCACATCATTTACTAAAATAATTGTATTTGGGATTAACTAAAAATTGGTATGTGTCCCAAATTAAATTTAAAGACAAATTGTACAATTCTAACAATGTCACGTGTCTTTATTATTGCAATTGGATCAAATTAATTATTTTTGTTCAATTAAATATTATTTACTTAGGCTAAAATTCAATTGAGCCTAAAAATAAGCTTAATTTAGCCCAAAATAAAATATGACCAAAATCCATGTGATTAAGCCCATGGGTATGGTCCATGGACCAAACCAGACTCAAGTCCATAAAAGCTCACCAAGGAACTCTATAAATAGAGGAGTTCTCTTCATTTGTGGAGGGAAAAATTTTTGACTCCATAAGGTATAGAGAGAATTCTCCCAAGAGATAGAAGACTCCTCAATTCTGAAGCTCCTTTGAAGATTGAAGCTCCTTCGAAGATTGAAGCTCCTTTGAAGATACAAGCTTTCTTCCAAGTCTCCAACTTCAAAAACACCCTTAAAGATTGAAACTCCTTGAAGATACAAGCTTTCTTCCAAGTCTCCAACTTCAAGAATACCTTCGAAGATTGAAGCTCCTTTGAAGATACAAGCTTTCTTCCAAGTCTCCAACTTCAAGAACACCTTCGAAGATTGAAACTCCTTTGAAGATACAAGCTTTCTTCCAAGTCTCCAACTTCAAAAACACCTTTAAAGATTGAAACTCCTTGAAGATACAAGCTTTCTTCCAAGTCTCCAACTTCAAGAACACCTTCGAAGATTGAAGCTCCTTTGAAGATACAAGCTTTCTTTCAAGTCTCCAACTTCAAGAACACCTTCGAAGATTGAAACTCCTTTGAAGATACAAGCTTTCTTCCAAGTCTCCAACTTCAAGAACACCCTCGAAGATTGAAGCTCCTTTGAAGATACAAGCTTTCTTCCAAGTCTCCAACTTCAAAAACACCCTCGAAGATTGAAGCTCCTTTGAAGATACAAGATTTCTTCCAAGACTCCAACTTCAAGAACATCACGTGCTTCGCTTCCTCAAATCAAGCATAAGCATCCAGTCGAGAGAGAATCAGAGGATTAAATTCTAAAGATCGAACCACATCGCATCAAATCAACGTAAATACATCATCAACACAAGTTCAACTCCACAAATCAAATTTCTCCATAAATCTCGTGTGAACAATACTGTATGCTTCCTTTTTTATCATTTCTTTATCTTTTTTTTTTTTTTCAAATTTCTTAGAAAAACACCCTGGAAATTTTGGATCGCTTGTTTTTCCAATTTTTCTTAAAAAGTGAGCAATGATACAATGGAATTTTCATTGTCAGTAAATAAGTTTATTATCTTGTAAAAGCAGAATGATTGTCAAATGTAATGGGTAGTAATTACTGCGTCGGGAAAGCACAATTCATGCGTCGGCCACAAGACATCGGGAAATAAGGGGTATTCCCGACGCCGACCTAACGCATCGAGAAAGGGCTTAGGTATTCCCGACGCCGTAAGTGTGCGTCGGGAAAAGAAAGTAGTGCGTCGGAAAAGGCCTAGGTTTTCCCGACGCCATAAGTAATGCGTCGGAAAAAGCCTCACGTGGAAAATAAGGGGTATTCCCAAGGCCTTGGTTTTTCCGACGCCGTAAATGTGCGTCGGGAAAGGCAAGTAGTGCGTCGGGAAAGGTCTAGGTTTTCCTACGCCGTAAGTAATGCATCGGGAGATCCTCTGGATATTTATTTCGTTTATGTTTTACACAGAACTGAAAACGAAAGGGAGAGGGTTCAGAGAAGAGAGAAACATTCGTCGTCATCCGTTCTATCGTCGTTGTAGTCCCTCGCCGCCGTCCGTCACTGCGGCCGCAACTTCAACTTCAGCCTTCCTCCGTCCGTAGCTCGCCATCAACCTTCTCTTTGCTATCTTTCAAGTTCTTCTCTCTTCATTCTCACTTTTTCAGGATCCCGTTTGTCACCCTATAGCTAAGTCAGTCAATGACTTTCAAAACAAATATATCTTAAATGATTTTTTTTTATTGAAACAACTTTCATTTGAATAAATATGTGTGCGTCTGCGCATCATAGGGTTGGCCTAACATTGGACAAACAAGAAAAATCTCAAGTTTAACGAACCTTTTCAAATGCCTTTTCTCGAGCTTTCAGTATAGTGTAGGCAAAACAATTCCTTAACAAAGTTGCACGGTAAAGCCTATCGGGTGAGGCTTTCCCAACGCAGTACATGACATCGGAAAAGTAGACGAGGCTTTTCCGACGTCGTGGATTGCATCGAGAAAGACGGAGTCGAGAGAGGCTTTCCCGACGCGTGACCAACACAGCGTCGGGAAAGCCTATCCCGACTCACTTCCCTTGACGTTTGTCTCGATGCCGAGGACTGCGTCGGGAGATCCTTTCCCGACGTATTTTTCACTATCCCCAACATTTTTCAATGTCGGAAAAATTTCGATTTCTTGTAATGTAATGTTCTACTTATTCTTATTGACTCAACAAATCTACCAGACATTAGGGGTGTAATCGGATTGGGTTGGGAGACATTCTCAACCCAACCCATATTTTTGGGTTGGTTGGGTTGGCAAATGGCAACTCAAATAACCCGAATTTAGTTTCCAACCCAACCCAACTCAACTCATATTGGGTTGGGTTGGGTTGTTGGGTTGTATTTTTTTTTTCATTTCTAAATTTTAATTTTTGTAAGGTTCAATATTGTTCTTTTTTAAAAAAAAAAGAATCAAAATCATTATACATTCAAATATCAAACATACATAAATTCAAAGTTTCAAGAGTTACAAACATACATAAATTCAAAATTCATAAACATACATAAATCTAAACATTTGTCCTAAATTCAAAGTTCTTAAACATACATAAATCCAAACATATCCATAAATGTTCATGAAATACAACTTTAATAATAATCAGAAAGTTCTTAAGCATTAGTTGATAAGCTAAATATAAATTTCTAAAGATCCAATAAGCATCCCAAGAATTCAAATTTGTCCTGAAAATTCAAAAAACATACCAAGTAAGTAGTTTAAATATATAAAATAAACGAAATGAAGAAAATACAAGTATTCAACTTACCATGAAAATTGTCGACCCATAGATAATGTTTAGATCATATTTGTGATGTGATGGAAGACTTGATATTATCTAAAAATACAAAATAAAATTATAAAATGTGTCATATAACTATATAAGAATACAATGTTCAATAAAAATAAAAGTTGAAGACAACACTTACTGTTCTCAATTTTTTCACAAATTTCTATTTCTTCAAGCTTTGGACAAAGATCCAATAAGGTTATTTTATCGGGAACCCAATTTTGTGTACAAATCAAAGCTTCCACTGTTTTAGGTGATAAGGAACTCCTAAAAGAATCCAAAATCCTTCCTCCAGTACTAAATGCAGATTTAGAAGCCACAAAGACACCGGAACGACAAAAATATCTTGAGCAATTCTTGATAGAATTCGGTATTTAACCTTGTTTAACTTCCACCAAGTCAAAACATCAAAATGATCATTTAGCTGCTCACAAGGGTTAGATAGATACCGATCAACGTGATTCCTCAATTCTAAAGTATTTTGTTCTTGTCTTCTTCTTTTGTAGCGTGATAATACTCTACAACTTGCATCAGTTTCCACCGTAGTTCTCGAACTCAATAGTCTCAAACTATCACTTGATTCTACTTATTTAGAAACAACATCTTGACCACTCAAATCATTATGAAATGCAAAATCATTAACTTGTGATTTGTAACAATTATACAAACGCATCAAATAAGCTTCAATCTCATCAACAAGAACTTTAACCATGGAATCATCATGTACACTTTCAAAGCAAAAGCCAACATAGTTCAATTTATATCGAGGGTCAAGCACCACAACTAGAAATACAAGCTTGTTAATTTTCTCAATTGACCTCCAATACTTGTCATATTTTGACTTCAATATTTATAGCCATCATACATAAAAATAGAGTTATGTTCATTGCTCCAACTAATTAAAAGATCATTAATCCGCTACATCTCATGAAAGAAAGAATTGGAAGTCACATATAAGGAACCACTAATCTTACTAGTGACATTATAAAAAAACCTTCAAAAACATGACAAAAACTTCAACATTCTTCCAATCTGAATTACTTGGTGGCCCAATCCTTTTCTTCCCATGTTCATCTTCTGCAAAATAGTCTTGGTAATCGAACTCTTCTTCCTTTAATATTTGAAAAGCTTTTTCAAATTTAAGTGCATTCTCAAGCATAAGATATGTGGAATTCCATCTTGTTGAAACATCCAAACAAACAAGAGCTTTGCAATTAATTTTCTCTCGTTCCACACAAGTTTTAAACTTTTTTAATCTTTTAGGAGATGATCTAACATATCATACAACATTACGAACAGAAGCAATTGAATCATGCATTTCTTTCGATCCCTCGTTTACATTCAAGTTAATTATGTGAGCACAACATCTCATGTGTAACAGTTCTCCTTCCAATATTAAGGTTTTCCAACTTCTAAGTCTTTTCTTCATATACGAATTTGCCCAATCGTTCAAACTTGCATTATCAACAGTTATAGAAAAGACTTTATCGATCCCCCATTCTAATAAACAACTCTCAATGAGCTTTCCAATAGTCTCTCCCTTGTGGTTCGCAACTTGACAAAAGTTAAAAAAAAAATTATGCAAAACCCAATCTGAATCAATGAAGTATTCAGTGAGTATCATGTAGTTAACATTTTGCAAAGAAGTCCATGTGTTAGCTGTCAAACACACCCTTTGAGAATTGCTAACTAAGAAAGATTTAAACTTATTCTTTTCATCAAGGTACAATTGATATATATCTTTAGCAATTGTTACTCTTGATGGAGGGTCAAACTTAGGACATGTCACTCTACAAAAATGTCTAAATCCCTCATTCTCGATAAACTTTAATGGCAACTCATCAACAATTATCATTTTAGCACATGCTTTCATACATAATTGTTGACTAAAAATAATAGTCACAAAATTACTACCACTTTTTCCACCAGTAGAAGGTTGAAGAGTCAAAATGGTTTGTCCTGATTATACTTCCTTATATGGGTACTTCTTACACTGATTTTTTATGTGCTTCCATAATGTGCTAGCTCTACATGAAGCAGTATCACAACAATATTCTTTATCACAATAATTGCATGTGCACCTAGAACTATTCTTTTCCAACTTTGTGAAATGATCCCATATAGTGGAAGTTATTTTCTTAGTGGCTCTAGCTCTCTTCTTATCAGGTAGTGGTGGTTTGCTTGAACTCACAGTTCATGTTGCGTTATTAGTAGAAGGGGCAGGACTAGGACTAAGACTCAGGCTAGTTTCACTATGTTGTCCACTACTTGTCTCCATGGTCTAAAAGAATATAAAAACTAAAATCAGATCAAACATACAATCATCCACATTCCACAATCACCCAAACAAAAGCAGAATGTAAATAGTTTTTAGAATGTAAACAGTTTTTATAATTATAGTATAAAACTATATCAATCTTTAAAACTTCATTATGGCTAATTGTAGTTACAAAAAGTTTTTATAATTACATTTATAATTACTATATATAAAATATAATTTGGTTCTACAAGGTTCTACAAAATCTATTCCAAAATCTAAATGTAATTACAGTATTTCAAATACAAGATTCTACAAAATGTAATTGTAATTACATAATCACAAAATCAAGGTTTTACAATTCGCCAAATTATAATAACTTTTGATACAAAAGGCAGAAGCAAATACATTTCTTATTCTTTTGTTTTTTGTTTTCGTTTCTTAAAAAATAAGATAATGTATGAAGTGATCACAAAGATGTAAAAATAGAAGCGACGGCTGAACTGACGAAGACAGAAGGTGAGAATGACAAGACGAACTATTTGTACTAACCTTTGCGAAGATAGAAGGCGATGGCCGAACTGATGGTGGGAGGAGACTGATGGTGTTACAACGAGGAATAGACCGACGGCGAGAATGAGAAGACGACCTTGAAGGTTATGAGATGATCGGATTCAGATTGACATGGGTTTGTAGGCCAGGTTGCGACTCGCAAGGATGAGAGACAAATAGAGAGAGGCGAGGATGAGAAGACGAAGGATTGCTTCGAGAGAGGCCAGGTCGCAACTTGCGAGGAACAGAGGCGAGGAAGAGAGGCTGAGAGTGCATGTCGCGTGTTTTCATTTTTAGTCTAGGGTTTCTTTTAACTTTATATTTTATTAAAAAACAATATAATATACATGCATGCATCCATGCATGCATGCATCCATACATGCATGCATGCATCCATACATGCATGCATGCATCCATGCATGCATGCATCCATACATGCATGCATGCATCCATACATGCATGCATCCATCCATGCATGCATGCATCCATCCATCCATCCATAAATGCATGCATCCATAAATGCATGCATCCATACATGCATCCATCCATCCATGCATCCATCCATCCATCCATCCATCCATCCATCCATCCATACATACATACATACATACCTACATACATACATACATACATACATACATACATACATACATACATACATACATACATACATACATACATTCGGCTTGGCATCCCAACCCAACCCACATAATATGAGTTGGGTAGTCCTAGTTATTCGGGTTGTCGACCCCTACCAGACATGAAAAAGGCAAGAGGAAACCAGGAAAGATGGTTGTAAATTGCCAAGAAATTGGAGGTGAGGTTTGTGTAGTAATATCCTAGAACAATTAGATTGATTTCTTGATTGAGTTCTGTATCAAGTCTAATTGGTGCTAATAAAGTTGTCTAAACTTGGCATTTTTAAGCTAGCACTTATACATTTGTTCTGCTCTCTCATTAATTGATTTTGCAGCTTCATTATTTATCATTTTCTTCTTTCGTTTTATCATATATTCTTGAACCTTCCCTTAAATTTTATCTTTGAAAATGTGATTTTTTTTCTGTTCCATACTTGACATTAAATGATACTAATGCTCGTAAGGTAGAGCTGGGTCTAGGCATATAAATATTTCTGCCAATGCAAGTCCTTTGTTCATGCATCTTCTTCTTGATATTCTAGCTGCAGATGTATTTATTGCCTATTCTTCCACTGATGCAAGTAGTTTTTGCTGATAGCATGAGGTAGTAGAATTGTTGCGTCCTAAAAGACTAAACTGATGGCTTGTAATTTTAAGGTTATTGGTTAAATTTCTCTTTCAATTAACTCAAATGGCCCCATCTTGGTTAATGTCGTTCATATTAGAGGATCACGAGTAATGTATACCTTTGTTATCATGGATAATATGCTTGTACCTATTGGCTATTCTAAATTGCTACTTGTGTAAATTGCTATGGGTTTTATGTTTATACCTATTACTATAGCTTTTCTTCGATAAGAAATAAAGCGACCTTTTCTGTCAAGCTTAAATGATAAAAGTTGTTTTAGTTCCATTTTCCTTGTACGTTTGTAATCACCTAGAAAGGGAATATGTAAAACTTAGTGGAGGGATCCTTGCATGGTCGTTTCTAGTCACCAAAGTTGTCAAATAATTACATGATTTTGAACATCATTGTTTAAGTTATAGGTTTGTTATGTTCTCAAAATGATGATGTTCACTTTGACATACTTTTCTAGTTATTTCTTAATCTGAGCTTAATTGAATTGGTTAATACATTATATTTGTTGTGACTTATAAAGTCATTCTCACCCATGTTCAACTGGAAAAAGTTTACTATTGATAAAATATTATTTTAACTGTGTCAACATCTGTGACAGAAGAGGTTGACCTCATTTTATCTTTGTGAGTGTAGGGATACAATGGCTCAAAGGCAAGATTGAAATCAATGGTCATGAAGAGTATAGTGGTGCGGGGTGCCAGTCTGTTGGATGTAATGAGGAATATAACATCATTGAGTAAATTCTCAAACCCATGCTTGAATAATCTCAATACTTCATTCTGAATATTAACTCGTAGTACAGATGTCTATGTTTGTTAACAAGTGAAATAATTGATAAATGTTTGCTAAAGTTTATGGAGAGTATTCATTTATAGAATTCAATAAATTGAATTGTATACTTAAGTGGTATAACTTGTACATTCTTAAAAGTAGAATAGGAAATTACTCTCAAGTTAACTTATAAAGCTAAACTAATTTCAACAGGCAAAGCTACATAAATGTTCAAGTTAGCTTTTGTTTTGTTTGGTTTTTTTTTTTCTATAATGAAAATCCTAGCTTTTATCTTAGATCAAATGAAAGAATACAAAGTAAGCATAAGAGAACTAAAAATGGGTCTGAATAAGCAACAAATAGGATGTAAAAGGTAATTTAAAGACACTTTTATGTAACGTTTTCTTAGAAAGGAAAGATAGTTTTTCATTGATAAAATGAAAAGAGAATAATGCTTAAAACTACTAGAAAATGATAATGAATAATATGAAAAAGGAAATAGAACAATAGATAAGCAACCACAACCCAATACAAAACAAAGATCAACCATGAAAGATAAATCTCCCAATTCAGACAATAGAGTAGCCAACTAGATTAAGTTTAATATAATGCATACAGAGATTTGCCTTTGACAATAAAAGAATTTCGCCTTGGTGTGTGAATTGGACTTCAAGTATTCCATTGAAGAAATTTTGTCGGTCTTTAGATGAAGAATTATCGATGTGAATTAAGTGCTCAAATATTACATTAAGTGATATGTCATAGACATGGACAAGGGAATATAACATTGGACTAAAGTGTGAATTTGGACTAAAAGTTCTTTATTAAAGAAATCTTCTCATTCTTTGGATAAATGATTAGCCAATCAGACAAAGTGTTGAGATAGTCCACTAAATGATTTGTCATGGACACAAATATGAGAGGATAATAATAGACCATGCAACTAAACTAGGAAAAGAAAGATAAGTTAAGATAAATGAGAATTTTGGATTGAAAAGTGAGATTGGACTACAAGTTTTTTATTAAAGAAGTTCTTTCATTATTTGGAAAAAAGATTAGCCGATGTTTTAAGTGTCCTTTTATTCTTTGGAAAAAAGATTAGCCAATTGGGTTAAGTGTCAATATAAGGCACGAAATGATATGCTTTGGTCATGAATTTGGGAAAAGAAGATGGTTTTCTGAAATAAAATTTAAAAAATGGTCATGGAGACCTATTACATGGAAGAAACGTAAGTTGGGAATGAGAATTTTGGATTAAAGTGTGATATGGACTTTAAGTTTTCGATAGAAAAACTTTTTTCATTCTTTAAGTGAAGGATTAATAGGGTAGAGTAAGTGTGATTAAGCGATATGTCATGGATTTGAATATTGAAATATAACACTAGACCACATAAGTTAAATAGAAAAACACGCAGATGTAGAACTATTAGGTGAATACACATAACAAGAAAAAAAAGACTATCTTAACATGCAAGTTTATGATTATGTGTGTTGCGAGGAAAGAAGATGAAATAGGATACAAGAATTTTGGATTAAAAGCTACGAATTTGATTAAATTTTTATATAAGAGATGAAACGATTTGCTGGAGACATGGATATGCGATAAAAAAGTTAAGTTATACATATGAAATTGGAAAAAGACACATCGAGTACTATTGATTGCACACACACAAAAAAAAAGAACTTATAGAATATAGAAGTTTTGGACCAAAGTGTTGGCATTGGATTTCGAGTTTTTTATTAAAGAACTCTTGCAATCCTTTGAGGAAGGGATTATCAAATTGGATTAAGTGTTGAGATAGTGCATTATAAGTGATTTCTCATGGACATGGATATGAGAGGATAATAATACACCATTCCACTGAACAAGGAAAAGGACATTGATAAGATTAGCATCTATTCAATTATAAGTTTTTGATTACACAAGTCTTTTCATTTCTTCAAATAAATTAGCCTTGGTCATGGATAAGAAAAAAAATGGCTATTGAAATGAAATTGAAAAATAAAAATCATATGGAGAACTATGGACGACACAAAAAGAAAATTGGATTTAGTGTGAAGACAACGCTTCAAGAGTGAAATTAGCTAATTAAATTAAGTTTTTACTTAAGGGATTAGGTAAGATGCCAAGGACATGGTTATAGAAAAAAAGCTTTGGCTTTACAAATATAATTGGAAAAAGTCATATAGACGACTATAAATAACACAAGAAGAAAAGCAAGGATATGTGAGTTTTGGATGGAAGTGTGTCATTGGACTTCCAGTTTTAGATTAAAGAACTCTCTCCATTGTTTTGCGAAAGGATTATAATATTGGATTAAGTGTGGAGACAGTGCACTAAGAGTGAGATTAGCTAATTAGATTAAGTTTTCACTTAAGGGATTATGTGAGATCTCATGGACATGTTGATAAGAAAAGAAGTTTGGCTTTACAAATATAATTGGAAAAAGATACATTGACAACTATAAACGAAACACAACAAGAAAAGTCAGGATATGTACGTTTTGGATGGAAGTGTGGCATTGAACTTCATGTTTTGGATTAAAGAAGTCTTGCCATCGTTTGGAACAAGAATTATCAAATTGGATTAAGTGTTGAGATGATGCACTTAGAGTGAGATTAGCCAATAGGATTAAGTTTTTACTTAAGGGATTAAATGAGATCTTATGGACATGGTTATAGGAAAAAAAAAGTTGGCTATGAAAATATAATTGGAAAAAGAGGCATGCAGGACTGTAGACAACACAAAAAGAAAAGTTAGGATATGAGAGTTCTGGATGTCAAAATTACATTTTAGTAACTCTTGTCATTGTTTGTAGAAATGATTGTCAAATGGGATTTAGTGTTGATACGGTACAGTAGGAGCGATATTAGTCGATTGGATTAAGTTTTCATTTATCGGATGAGGTTATTTACCATGGACATGGATATAGAAAGTAAAGTTTGGGTATACAAATGATATTGAGAAAATACACATTAAGGAGCATAGAAAGGATTATCAAATAGAATTAAGTTATGAGGCAGTAGGAAAGGAAGAAAAGTGAAAGTGGAAAGGGCAAATACCAAAGTAAGAAAGTGGAATAAGAAAATACAAAAACAAAAGACAAAAAAAACAAGAAAAGTGAGAAGGCGGTGATGATTATTGATTTTGTTTTTAGCAGAGGATTATACCAAAAAGTTTGTATTACCCATCATTTCCCTTGAGCCAGACTAGGGTAATGATGGGTAGTAAAAACTTTTTGGTACCATCATTTTCTAAAAACCAAATCAATACTCATCAATGTCTTCTCAATTTTCTTGTTTTTTTCTTGTCTTTTATTTTGATATTTTCTTTGTCCACTTTCTTATTATGACTAAGAGTGAGCTTAGCCAATTGGATTAAGTTTTTATTTAAGGGATAACGTGATTTGTTGGAGACAAGTATATAGTAAAATAAGTTTTGCTAGATAAATGAAATTGGAAAAAATCAAATAGAGGATTATAAACGACACAAAAAAAGGGTAAGGATGTGCGAGTTTTGGATTAAAGAACTTGTGTCATTGTTTGGTGAAAGGATTATTCAATTTAGTTTGAAGAAAGGTTTGTTCAATTTTAATTAAGTATTGAGTTAGTGCACTAAGATTGAAATTTGTCTACTAACTTAAGTTTTTATTTGAGGGATGGGGTGAATTGCCGTGACATGGATATAAGAAAAAATGTTTGACTATACAAATAAAATTGGAAAGAGACACATAAAGGTTTATAGATGACACAAAATGAAAAGTTAGAATATGAGAGTTCTGGATTGAAATTTGGCATTGGACTTTAAGTTTAGCATAAATAAGTTCTTGCTATTCTTTTGTAGAAATGATTATCAAATTGGATAAGTATTGAGATAATGAACTAAAAGTGAGATTACTCAATTGGATTAAGTTTTTATTTGAGGGATGTGTTGATTTGTCGTTGAAATGAATATAGGAAAAAATGTTTGGTTATAATTGGAAAAGGACACATGGGTGACTATAGATAACAAAAAAAAAAAAAAAACCAAAATAAAAGACAAGAAAAAAGAAGAAGAAAACAAGAAAAGTGAGACGCCTGTGATGAGAATTTTTTTATTGAAGTGTGGCATTGGACAATAAGTATATGATTAAATAACTCTTGCCATTGTTTGGAGAATAGATTATTAAATTTGATTAAATGTTGAGATGGTGCACTAATAGTGAGATTATCCAAATGGATTAAGTTTTTATTTAATTTATGTGTTGATTTGTCGTTGAAATGAATATAGGAAAAAATGTTTGGTTATAATTGGAAAAGGACATTGGGTGACTAGATATAAAAATAAAAAAAAAAGAAAAAAAAAAAGAAGAAGAAGAAGTTTATGTCTAAGAGTTTTTTTATTATATTGTGGCATAGGACTACAAATTTGGGATTAAAGAATTGTCGCCTTTGTTTGAAAAAAGGGTTATCAAATTGGATTAGTGTTGAGATAGTGCACTAAGTGATTATCAAAATTGATTAGTGTTGATACAGTGCACTAAGTGTCAGATAAGCCAATTGAATTATGCTTTTATTTAAGGGGATGGTGAATTGTTGTGGACATTAATATATGAAAAAATATTTGGTTATAAAAATGACATTGGAAAAAGACACATGAAGGACTATAGGCAGCACAATAAGAAAAGTTAGAATATGTGACTTTTGGATTGAAGTGTGACATTGAACTTAAAGTTTAAAATTAAGTATCTTTTGCGATTGTTTGGATAAAAGATTATCAAATTGGATTAGTGATATGATAGTGCAATAAGAGTGAGAGTAGCCAATTGGATTAAGATTTTTTAAATGGATGAGGTGTTTTGCCCCGAGGCATGAATATACGAAAAAAAATTTTGCTACACAAATGATGTTTTAAAAAAACACATGGAGGACTCATAGACAAAACAGAAAAAAGTGAAGATACAAGAGTTTTGGATTGTAGTGTGGCATTGGACTCTTAGTTTAGGATTAAAACCTCTTTTTTAATGATAATATATGAGACTTACAAGAGTATTGTACTAAGGGCAAAGGAACTAGAGGAAATTTAGACAACAAGAAGAAGAAAGTCTAAATAAACAAAGTCAAACAGAAACGTACAGAATAAAGCCTTTACAAGATGAAACAATTGTAGAATGCTTAAAACATAGCAAAAACTTGACCACTCTCGACATTGGACTTAAAGCTCTTAGTGAAGTATGACATTGACATTGGACTCTTAGTTTAGGATTTAAGCCTCATTTTTAATGATATTATATGAGACTAAAAGCTCAAAGTAAAAGAGTATCGTAAGAAGAGCAAAAGAATTGGGGGAATACAAATTAAAGTGAAAACTTAGGCAACAAGAAGAAGAAAGCCTAAACAGACGAAGTCAAACAGAAATGTAATGATCGAAATAAAGCCTTTTCAATACGAAACAACAGTAGAAAGCTAAAGTCATATCAAAAACTTGACAACTCTCTCAAGAGAAGCCCATTTGAATATAATAACTTGCTCATTCATATCTTTAATATGAGAGGAGAACAAGAAGTGCCCAGGAGAAGCAGCTAGTTGCCTTAAAACTTTTCCTGTTAGTGCCATCTAGAACTTAAAGAAAGTCGGATAAAAAACTTCCCTTTGGCAAGCCACAAAAATGGAGACTGAAACATAAAAGTCATATCAAGCAAGCTAATATAAACAACAAAACTTAAATTTATTCATCCATGCAAGAGAAATTTGGATTGAGGAACTCTTGTTATTGTTTGAGGAACCCTCCAATCTTCAATGTTCGACCCCTCCCCTCTAATCAGACGACCTCCAGCCGCTCACCCTCTCCTAGAAGACGCTGGCGACTGTAACTCCGATCCGACCAACTGCACTCACCCTCCTTTTTGGTCTAGGTTCAAAAGTTTTTGCTTTTTTGTTTTTTTTTTTTTTTTTTTTTTTTTGTTTATCAATGTTTGAGGACTGTTTCATATTATGATGGAACTGCTGCCACCAACCGTGTTTTTGTTCATGCTTATACTCTCCCTGCTTCTTTGGTAATGGTCCTGTCTATGCTTCCGATTCTACCTGCTACGATGAAGATCCTAACTCAACATTTGCCGATGCTTCTATGAATTATGATGAGGAGAATGGAGGTTTTAGGTCATGTATGCAGTCTCGTGGGGAAGTTGGTGGAACGTCGTCACCAGAAAATGATAGAAGAAAGATTTTAGAGCTTGAGTTCCCCGATGATGGCTACAATATTGTTTGTTGCATCTTCGGGAGATTAAGAATACTGGTGGTGGTTCAACATTTTATTCGAACCCCAAGGCCAGGCTGAATCATATTCCACACGATGAGAAGGTTGGTTGTTTTATTTGATTCAGAATACAAACTATGTTTTGGGATTTGGGTTGTATTCATAATTATTCGTAATATAGACTGGATACATAAGTTAGCATATCCAGCATTATACTGTGGTTACCTATTTCTGAAAAATAAGCAACATTTTGGGAAGCTTTTGTGTTGTCTCTGGATAAGATTTTTTGCCTTTCGTATAATGGCATTTCTTCGATTGTTTTGTAGGCTTATGACACCTCCAGAATGATTGTTTCTAGAGTGAATGTTGATGTCGCTGAGAACGTCTACAAAGTTGCTTCCAAGATTGTTGGAGTCAGGGTTCAAAATGTTGTTGACCCTGAAATAGTTGCACTTCTTGATGACTGTAATTTATCGTGATTTGGTTCTGAAGGCTTTGTTGTTCAGGCAAACTTGGGTGAAGGTGGGGAGGATGACACAACGAACGATAAGTTTAGTGTGGTGGTTGAGGATGATGATAGAACGGGAGAATGCCTTTTAATTAACAACAAACCTTCTGGTGACCACATTTTTTAGAATGCAGATATGGAACATTTAGAAGAAGCAGGCGATGGCTGGGATGTTTATATGTCACAAACTCGTTGGCTTTTGGACGATCAATCTGACACTGTGAGTTCCCAATCTTTATGCATTGCAGTTCTTTAGAGTTCTGATTCTTTATTAACTTTTTTTGGTTTGTTCTGAATTTTGTACTCTACTTGTTTGGGTTCAGAGTTTCAATTATGGCATAAATATTGAAGAATGCTTTTGTTTGAAAATTTCAGATTGTGGTTTGATTTTTTGTACTTCAAGTATACACCCTCATATTTACTAATAATGATTTTTAATTCCAACTTTCACTCTTTTTTAATACATTTTTAATATCTAAGCTAGGTCTTGAGTAATTTTTTGCCCAGAACTTCTGTTTTTTTAACTGGAGTTACTCTCTGAGGGATCACTTTGTTTTTTTTTTTCACACATCCTGTTTGTATTTAGTCATTTATTGGGCTAATTGACAATAAATCAACAAGGAATTACTAGAGAACGTGAGTGTAGTATTCTGGAATATTTTAGTGGGAGGTTGTGGAAGGTTATGCCTTGAGGAGTAACCCTTACAATTTTTCATCTCAATGATTACGAGCTAGTCATGGGACCAATGATTCCCTTTTCTTCTTTGATTAAGATATTTGTTAACATATTTTCTACCACTACAAGAAATAACATATACGATAGCTAACGAAAAACGTTATAATAGACCTTTTATAGCGTTTTCCGAAAGTCCTGACAGCCCATGTTATTAAAAGTCTGGGGCTTTTTATAACGTTTTTCTGAAGCTATAATGAGTGCTATCGTAGAGTTTGAAGGTATAGCTTATATAGGTTGCTATAATAAGTTTATATAGCTTAAATAATGTGCTATCTTTGATATAATAGCCCTTTTTCGACGCTATAGTATAGTATTTATAGCTATAATTTTCAGTTATAATAGCCTTTTTTCGACGCTATAGTATAGTATTTATAGCTATGATTTTCAGCTATAACATAGGATTTGTAGCTATAATATTAAGTTATAATGTAGTATTTTCAGTTGTAATAAAGCTATAATAATGGTATTTAACTTCCACTCTGATTAATATTGTTGTACTAATCAAGATTACTATCAAACATATCCTCAAGTTTGAAGGGAAAGAGTGGAATAGGAAGCATTTTGAAAGATACAAACTTTCCTTCCATTCATAATGTATTAAAATTACCAAACATAGTAGTCATTCTAAATTTTCCAACTGCACACATTAACAATCAAAATACACATATTAGTAAATAATGTATCAACCATGCACACAAAGTAACCTTCAAAATACAAACAAAGTTCATCATAAGTGTATAAACAAAGTTCGTCGTAGCAGTACAATCTTTAAACCTCTGGTTAAGACGACTCCATTTCATTCACCTACATAAATTTATAAAACATATATTAATTAAACAAGTATAGAAGATCTTTAACAAATGTAGATAAGAAAGATTAGAATTAAACAACATACGAATGATCACTTTATCAGATGGCCATGCAACTGTACTTCCCAAAACTTCTTCAATACATGTCATTTCTGATGTTGGCCTTCACAAATATGCGTTTGGTTTCGTTGCTACATCAACTCATACTCTAAACGCATGTGGACCAATAGGAACATGATGAACCAAAGCAGTTGGATCATTAGAAGACCATCTTCCTTCAGCAACAATCTCTCTCGAGTCATACCAATCTAATAACTTGCACTTAATTTAACTGTTGTTATTGATACTCTGTCAAAAGACAAATATGAGATACTAGAAGAAGAAGATAATGACATCATAAACAATTTTCATCCTATTACAAATAAATTTACCGATGGAGAAGGCATTGGACCAGTTGGAGGAATACTTAGTAACAAGGAGGAAGATTGTAAGTAACAAGCATGACCAAGGAGGAAGATTGTAAGTAACAAGCATGACCGGCCAACAACTATACTGATTACTTAAATTGGAGAATGGGTTAAAATCATCTGTAGCAAGGCCCAACCTAAGATTACGTGGATCCATTAAAAACTCAGACCATTTTTTACCAATTGTTTCCTATGCAACAGAGTCAATGGGATGTCTAATCTTTCCATCAGTACTTTTATAGCTCCAATGTCAACGTAAACTTTCACTAACTTCATTTATTTTAAATATTCGTAAGTCGTGGAATGAAAGAAAAGTATCTTAATACCTTGGCGGGTACACCTTGTTTGATTTGGTTTGTTCGTTCATCAACCTTCCATCTTGAACTTGCATAATGAGGACAACTTTCTAACTTTTCATTCTCATTTCTAAATAGGCAACAATCTTTAACTTCATATTCCTTATTTTCTAACTTCATAAATAGATGTTGAAATAACATTGTCCATTGAGAGCATGTCATGCAAAATCCCCAAAAGGCTAGTGAAGCTTGTATCTGACCAAACCATTAAAAGTTTTCAGTTCGTACAATGCTGCAATTATTGACATGTTTGTATACTTCGTACAACCACTATACAATGGCGTATTTGCCTCTTCCACCTTTTGAGAAAAATTGTTTTCCTTCCTTGATGTAGAATTGTCATGAATGATGTCCTCTTCTCCCATATATGTGCTCTCATAGAAGTTTGTTGCTTCACACATAAAACTATCATCAACTTCATTTTCCATTTCATCTCCTTCACAAACTTCCCCATGATGGTACCAAAAGTTATATGTAGGGTCCATTCCCTTAATGACCAAGTGCTCATATATGATTTGAAAATCACAATGCACCATGTTTCTACAATCTTTACATGCGCATAAAAATTTATTGACATTTGCCTTCCTTTTCTTCACTTCTTGCAGAAAATCCCATGCTCCTTCCATATACTCATTCGTAACACTATTAAATAAAGTTAATTTAGTTAAATATGCATTTGAGGTTAACTCAATATTAAAAGTTAGTTAATTTCATACCGATTTAAATATACCCAATCTTTGTTAAACATTTTTTAGATGTTGGTGCACTTAATTGAATGACCAGTTCAATCGTCAATGACTTGGTCAACAAGCACTACTTTAGAAAAAAGAATATCAAAAGAAGTCAAGGAAGAAATGAAAAGGAACATGGATACTACTCTTATTAATTAATCGTCAAAATAGTAAACTATTTGATACTAAATACATTATTATAAATTTCCTTTATAATAATGTTATCCCTGTTCCATCATGTTATTTTATGACACTTCAGCTAAGGTTTGATCTATTTTTATATAATTTTTTTCAAATAAAGTTGTCCAACTCAGCATAGGTAATGTAGTAATAATGCTTCCACAGTGCCACGTCAACTACAGCTTAGGGTAAAAGTAGTTCGTGATATCATTGTGGTGATTCATAAGAAACTAAACAATGTACATAAATTGTTGTTATTTTATTTTTGAACTTTGAACTCATAATCTAAATATATTAACTAAAACATACTGATCATGTTGCAGTTGTGTAAAAAAGGAAATATATTTCCAGCTTCATTGCCTAACCTAATGATTCAGTCAAGTTTCTAACCTAGAAAGGAAGAAGAAGGCTAACCTCGAATCATTAGGCTTCAAGTGTAATGTCGACGGTGAGTTCCCTTATACAAATAGAGAGACGACCGGCTATCGCACGCAGTGAATGACGATCGAAAAGAAAATATTTTAGGGCTTTATTGCGCGCAGGTTATTTGTTTAATTATTTTAATTATTTTTTTCCTTTTCAATAGCCCAATTTAAAATGGGCTATGTTGGAGGGTTATTAAAAGCCCAATATGTTGTAGTGTGCCAATAGTTATCTGTTAGGATTTTATATTTACCTCACTGTTTTTTATGGATGCAGCTGTTGAACTAGGACTAGCATCTAGCAACAGTGGTGGCATTGATTGTGACGAACCCTGTATAGCCAAAGAGGACGAGTCCCTTGCCCAAAAGCTCAATCATGCCCTTAGCAATCATAGTAAGGATGATTTGGAGCTTGAGCAAGGATGTAAGGCTCCAGCGAATATATTGAGTGGTAAAGGAGTAGAAGATAAAGAGATTTTACAGTCTGCCAGTGATGTAATTCACCGGTGTATGGAATATGCATGCTGAGAAGTATCAAAATGAAGATAATGGCATTAAAGATGAATTTGTATTTGAGGAGAACAGTGTTGAATCTGAAGTTTGGGACTGTGAGACTATTGCCTCTATATGTTCTAATCTCAATAACCATCCTAGGAAGAACATGGCTTCTGAAATGACCAGAAGAAAGAAATTGGCTAAAACTGTTACAAGAGCTCTTAGTTTCATTAATCATGTGATAACACTTCAGGGAAAGAGAAGCTACCGATGAACTTTCTACCTCATGGTCGAAAAGTAGACAGTGAAATATACTAGCTACTTGAGAACTGAACCTCAGAAGAGGAAGTCACATGGTTAGGAGTCCAAGGAAGAGAAGGAGAGAAAGGTAAGCTGGCTTTCCTTATACATTTCTGTTTTCTTTTATTCATGTAGTCTTCAAATATTCGGAGATATCTGTACAGTATTTAGGTCCTGCCATGTCTATATATATTATTACTTTTTCATTAAATAAAACAATTTACCATGTATAATTATATTTGTTCCATAATAATAATGTAAAATGTGGATTTTTCCTAATTTACTTTCGACAAATTATTTTTGGAAACTTTTTCTTTTGCCAAACATAAATTTTTGGTAATTAATTATATTTTGCAGCTTCATTGTTTATTATTTTGTTCTTGCACCTTCCCTTACATTTTAACTTTGAAAAGGTGACTTTTTTTTTTTTTTTGCTACATACTTGATATTAAATGATACTAATTCTCGTATGGTAGAGTTGGGTCTAGGCATACAAATTTTTCTGTCAATACAGGTCCTTTGTGCATGCATCTTCTTCTTTATATGTTAGTTGCAGATGAGGCAATGTATAAGTGTGACTTTTGAATTAAAGTGTGGCATGGGACTTCATGTTTTGGATTAAAGAACTCGTATCATTGTAAAGAATTATCAAATTTGATTAGGTTTTTATTTTAGGGATGTGGTGTTTCGTTGGTTAAATGGATATAGAGAAAAGAAGTTTGGCTATACAAATGACATTGGAAAAAGACACATCGAAGACAATACACGACCTAAAAAGAAAAGTATGGATTGAGGTGTGACATTGTACTTTCAAGTCTTGGATTAAAAAACTCTTGCAATTATTTAAATAAATGATTATCAAATTGGATTAAGTGTTGAGATAGTGCACAAAAAGTTAGATTAGGCTACTAGATTAAGCTTTTATTTATGGTATGAGGTCATTTTCTTTTGACATGGATATAGAAAAAAATGTTTGGTTGTACAATAAAATTGGAAAAAGACACATGTGTGGCAAGAGACGAAAAATTTGGGATTAAAGAACTCTTGTCATTTGTTTGGAGAAATTATCAAATTTGATTAGTGTTGAGATAGTGCTAAGAAAAAATGCGATTAGCCTATTAGATTAAGACTTTATTTAAAGGATAAGGTGATTTGTCGTGGACATAGATATAGGTAAAAAAGTTTGGCTACACAAACGTAAGTGGGAAAAGACACAAAGAGGACTATAGGTGAGACAATTTTAAAAGAAACGTTAAGATATGCAAGTTTGGATTGAAGTGTGACATTGGAATTCAAGTTCAAAATTAAATATCTTTTGTGATTGTTTTGATAAAAGATCAACTTGAATTAGTGTTGAAATAGTGCACTAAGAGTCAGATTAACCAACTAGATTAAGTTTTTATTTAAAGGATATGGTGATTTGTCATGGACATAAATATAGAGAAAAACCATTTGGCTACACAAATAATATAGGAAAAAGACAACATGAAGGACTATAGACAACACATTAACAAAAAATAGGATATGAAAGTTATGGATATAAGTGTGATATTGGATTTCAAGTTTAGGATTAAATTTGAAGAAGTGTTAGAGATAGTCCCCTGAGAGTGATATTAGCCTATTAGATTAAGTTTTTTATTTGAGGGATGAGATGATTTTTCATGGACATGAACATAGGAAAAAATGTTTGGTTATACAAATGACATTGGAAAAAAACACATGGAGGACTATAGATGACATAAAAAAAATTAGGATACAAGAGTTTTTGATTGAAGTATGTCATTATACTTCAAGTTTAGGATTAAATAACTCTTGTCATTGTATGGAGAAATGATTTTTAAATTTGATCAAGTGTTGAGATAGTGCAATAAAAGTGAGATTAGTCTACTGAATAAAGTTTTTATTTGAGGAATGAGGGGATTTGTCATAGACATAGATATAGGGAAAACTATTTTGTTATACAAATGTAATTGGAGAAAGACATATGGATGATTGTAGACGACACTAAAAGAAATGTTAGGTTGTGTGATTTTTGGGTTTTGGATTAAAAAACTCTTGTTGTTTGAAGGATTATTAATTTGGATTAGGTTTCGATATAGTGTACTATGAGTGAAAATTTAGCCTATTGGATAAAGTTTTTACTCGAGAGATGATGTGCTTTTCCATGGACATGGATATAGGAACAAACGTTTGATATACAAATGAAATTGGAAAAAGACACATGAAGGACTATAGACGAAAAAAACAAAAATTAGGGTATGAGAGTTTTGGATTGAAGTGTGACATTGACATCTTACTCCAAGTATTGGATTAAATAACTCTTTCTATTGTTTAACGAAAGGATTATCAAATTGGATTTGTACTGTTACGATAGTGCACTATAAGGATTAAGTTTTTATTTAACAAATTTGGTGATTTCCCATGGACATGGTTATAGGAAAAATAGGTTGGCTATACAAACTTAAGTGGTAAAAAGAAAACCGGTAGGAGTATAAATGACACAAATAAAAATGTAAGCTATTTGACTTTGGATTAAAGTGTGTCATTCGTCTTCAAGTTTTGTATTAAAGAATTCTTGTCATTGTTTGAAGAAAGGATTATTAAATTAGATTAAGTGTTAAGATAGTGCATTAAGAGTTAGATTAGCAATTTGATTAAGTTTTTATTTAAAGGATGAGGTAATTTGCTATATAAATGACTTTGGAAAAAGACACCTGGCCGACTATAGACGGCACAAAAAAATGTTAATTGATATAACTTCTAAGATTTAAGAGTATAAATTAATATTGAAAAAAGAAATTCACGTTGCTCTTTATCTGTTTTCCAAAGAGAAATGGTCATCGTAGCCAAATCTTATAATCATGTGAGACAATGAGTATTTGGACATATATCAACATCTTAACCCCAATAATGATCTCCTTATGATTTTTTTTTTTTTTTTTGTATCATTCATCTCTTTTCTTTGAAGAAAGAGTTTAGAATTTTGTTGTATTATTGGAAAGTATTTTCCTTTAGTGTTTTAAGAGTTTTTATAATTGATATTAACTTTAGATAAAGTTCAAAATCACACCCACCTTTGATTTACTTATGAAAGTGAGGTCATGCACATGAGTTCTAATAATAATAATGAGATCATAAAAATCTAACCACTCATTAAGGTTATGAAATCTAGTAATTATGATGTAACATTAGCTAAACATATTAGGTTATTTGATTTGTAATCTTATGTAATAGATTTGTTTTTCAAACCTTTGGTTCTTTATCTTTGAAGACTTTAATTAAATGCCATCAATGCTTGTTGGATTATTTAAACAAGTTGTTAGGGTTATGTTAAGTAATAAATAATATAAAAAAATTAAATAAACAAGTATATAACAAAGTTGACCGCTGGATCTCACGTAAAATTTCAAACAAAATCGAATTGATCACTCCTAACTCTATAATCATATTGCTTTTGTTGATTATAAATTTGACTAGAGCACGACATCCATTACATCACAGAACACAGGATCAATGACAAATGTTATCAAATGAACCTACTTTTTAGATTTATAAAACGTAATCATGGCCTAAATTGTTACTAAAATTGAAAATAAAAAAAGATTTTGAAAAGTGTGATTGAGTGCAAAGTATGACCCCAAGGCAAAAGTATTATTAAAAACCTAGTTGGGAGGAATCAAATTAAAACATAATTCAAATTTCAGAAACAAAATTGTAACATTTTAAAAACCTAAAACTGGATTGAAGTAAAGAATAAAAAGGTATGTGTTTGGAGTGATGAATTGGTTGTTATAGTTAGGATATAATAGTTAATGAATTATAATAGTTACTATTGGAGGTGCATAATATCTCAATATAGGACGTTATAATAGTTTATATTTGAATGCAAACTATTTTTGTTTAAGTAAAAAATAGTAAACATTGTATCAAAAAAAGAAAAGAGGTGAGTGACAAATAGCAAATATTGTAACAAAAAGGAATTTGAAAAGAGAAGATGACGGTCAAAGACAACACCTCGAAACTTAAGTTATTTTTTTATTTATGTTATTTACATTTCTTACGATTTTGACTCTTGGGTGAGCTAAAACTCCCAATTCTATTGCCATCCATGAATCTTTAATTTGATAAGCTACTCTCGTTTTATTTTATGGATGTAACTAACCAATTATTAGTGAACCACTGAGAAGCTGTTTGGGAAAAGAATTATATAAAACTCATTGCTACATTAAATACTATACTAATTATCTACCGTAGACATTATTTCAGAACCTTTCGTTTTCAATTCTTACCGTTTATCATTTTTTATTCTTTATACGGTGTTTATAATTTTGTTCTCAAACTAAAATACTTTTCACGTAAGGGTACATACAATAAAAAATCAAACTAAAATAATCTATAATAACTCACTCCATGTCTTAAAATGGTTT
The DNA here is from genome assembly GCF_025177605.1 of Cucumis melo. Taxonomy (NCBI): domain Eukaryota; kingdom Viridiplantae; phylum Streptophyta; class Magnoliopsida; order Cucurbitales; family Cucurbitaceae; genus Cucumis; species Cucumis melo. The sequence continues at coordinate 1,761,504 of NC_066867.1, forward strand.
TTTTAATTTTCTGTGTTTACCTTGATTTATTAACAAATTGGAAGTAAAGAAAAAGAATTGGTAAAGTATAATTGAGGTACAAAGCAAAACCTCCAAGACAAAAGTAATGTTAAAAGAAAAAAGAGTTGGAAGCAGCCTCACCTTTTTCCTTTGTTTCATATGTAACAAGTTGGGAAAGAGCTTTAAAAAATCCAAGGTGACAAACCAACACAAGAAAACAGAGGACACCAAAATAGTTCTTCCCACTTGTCTTTTGTTTTCTTCTTCTGATTCTTTCCATTTTCTAGGAATTCTTGTTTTCGTTTCTTTGTTCTTGATTCTTTAACAAGTAATGGAAAATGGTTCACTCACTGTCTGTTTCCATTCTTGTTTTTTTGCAAGCTCTGTTTTGATTAATTCTTGCTCTGTTTTGCTTTCACAGACAGACTGAGAAAAAATGAATGCTAGAGTTCGTGCCAAGCCTCAATTTCAGATACCGAAACAATCATCGATTCATGAAAAAGTAAGCTCTCAACGGAAATTAAACAAAAAAAAATGTGGTGTTAATTAGTTGGAAAATTGAATTTGTTTCTTGTGAAAGCAGGAAGAAAGGGAAACAGAGATGGGTGATGAGAAGGGTGGAATCATCAAGATCAATAATAGAAGAAGATTGAATAGAGAGAAGAGAATGGCATTACTACAAGATGTATTATTTGATTTTTCCTTAAAAAAAAAAACCCAAATTTTTTTAATGGAATGTTTTCTTTATGTTACACTCTTTTTGTTTTATAGGTTGATAAGCTGAAGAAGAAGCTAAGGCATGAGCAGAATGTTCAAAGAGCTTTGAAGAGAGCTTTCAATAGACCTTTAGGAGCTTTGCCTCGTCTACCTCCTTATCTTCCTCCATCTGTAACTCTCTTTCTCTTTACCTCTACAAATCTTATTGCAAGTCTCTTTGACTTTTTTTCAATTGCACGTTGATATGATATCTCTTTCAGTTCACCATTAGATAAATCGACATTAGTTTAAACTTCATAGATTTTGATATTATATTAAATAAGATCAAGTTCTCTCAAAACCAAATGACAATGAAAGAGAATTTTTTGTCAAGATGGCCTCGCCTAAATAAGAAAAGATTTCGCTTTTTAGAGCATTAAGGTTCTTTCTTTTTCTTTTCTTTTCTTTTTTTTTCTTTTTTTTTTACATTACATTGCATCATCCTATAGTACAATGAATATACTAACACTTTGAATTAGCACATGTGGTGTCCCTTGATAATCAATTCTTGCTACTAAGTACTAAACACGCTTCACTCTCAATGATTCAACACTTACTCTCACTCACAAGGTCATTACTCATTCTCAAGAGTAAGAGTGAATATTGAGAAGAAATGAAATGGAAGGATACAAGATAAAAGAAATGAAATGTTTTGCTCAAATTTAATATATATTGGAGCGAGAAGTGAGAATAAGTAATGAGGTTGAGGAGCGACAATCAAGTGTTGAGTCATTGAAAGTGAGAATCAATATCGAGAATTAAGTGTCAGTGGCTATCATGCATGCTTCGAAGGGTTGCTCCGGTAATTTAGGTGATGATGCAAGCAAGCATAAGGTTAAAAAATTTACTTTTCTAAATAGTTCGACCTTTTCACTTGAACCCTAAAAGGTCATCCGTACAAAAGTCTCAAAGTGTAGTATAGTACTTTATTTATGGGGTGTCTTGATCTTTTTAATCTCAATGTAGGATCCTCACCATGTTGCAATATTGATGTATGTCCATGATGTTATGTTGCATTTTTGTGCATGTAGACACTTGAGCTGTAACGCCCAACATTTTTCGGTTTCCTTTGTTATTTTGGACCACTAATAATATTAATACTAAGTGTAGTTAATATTATCCTTATTAAACTAAAGTTGTTTCCTTTTTTATAAACTATTGAAGTTAGGGGTAAATTAGTAAATCAATGGAGTGGCAAATTAATTAATTGCCTTGGAAAGGGTCAAGGGTGGAGAGAGAGGAAAAGGGGGCTATTAAATTCTTTTTTATTTTGGGATTTCTTTTAAAAAGAGGCATTGGGAGACGTGAGACTCCTCATCTCCCCAAAGAAGAAAAGAAAAAAAAAGGGAAACCCTAGCCGCCGCCACCCTCCGCGCCGCCGCACGTCGCCGCCGCACGCCGCACGCCGCCAGCTTCGACAAGCGCCGAGCCGATCCACCGCGCGTCTGCAAGCCGAAGGGAAGCCGAGCCGCCCGCGTAGCTTCCTGTACCGAGCCGAGCCGCGTCTGCCCAAGCCGAGCCGGTCCTGTCTTCTTCCAGCCGAGCCGCCAGGACTAATTTGGCTCCATCCACCTAAATTTTGGTAATCTAATTAATTATTGTGGTTTTTCCGGTAAGACTCCATGCTCGGACGTTAGTTAAATTAATTTGGGTCTAAATTAAATTATTTTTCCTCAAGGGACGTCTTGGACCAAGAAATTGCTGCAGCGCGGGATTTCTTCAGTAGGGGCTCGAGCACTGCAACCTCTCTAGGGTAAGTTATTTCAATTGAGTCTTGAACCGTTAGTCGTTGGCGACCTATTTACGAATTTTGACTTATGAAACAGTTAGGACTTCGTCGCTTGGAAAGCGTACTGCCTCGCGGTTAGGACTCGACAAGTAGATCTCCAGGTAAGAGATTCTACTACTAGTTTCATGTTTGAAGTATGAGACTGTGTATGCCCGATGTTGCATATTGAGGATTTGACAGTATGATGCCTGAAATAAATGCTAGTATGATGCAAATGACGATATAGTTGTGCTATAGCCTGTTATGTGTGGCAAGATCTATTATGGTTACGACGAATGTCGGGACGGAGAGTGTAGAAATGATTTATGTGACATGTTATATGCTGATGCCATGTGTATGTTTACTGCAATTAGGGTACCTGTTAGCTTGATTTCTGTTAGAGTCGTACCTGCATGGGTGTCCTTCGGGATCACCACCTATTGAGGACTGTGTGGTCCGACGGGACGCCAGTCTAGCATGATATAGACATGACTCGAGTGACTCGACGGGGTCCTCGCATCCCGACTGTCCTAGGTGTCCCCGGGCACCGAAGACCAGAGTTACGTTCCTACGGGAGCGCATGATTGCACGTGTTCGGGAACGTGCCAGAGATTGGGTACCAGTTATCAGGGCTCTAACAGGAAGTTAACAGGCACCTAGTGGGACTAGTAGTGGGTCCCTTACTGAGTATTTTTATACTCATTCTCTCCATTTTATGTTTTCAGGTAGAGGACGAGGCAAGGGCAAGGGCAAGCTGGCGAGCGACCCGAAGTGAGACCGAGGAGGGCCATAGGGACTACCGCTTCCGCTTATTTCTTATTTCAGATTTTAGCATTTGAGTTTGAGTACTTTTTATTTTTCACTATCTTTTATGTAGATAGGGCCCGAGTAGGATTTCAGAACGTTTTTACATTTTTGCATGACTACCTTGTTTATGTTTTTATAAATGAATTTCTTGAACCGTATGCTTTTAATAAAATTTTTAGACTTAAACCACTTGTTCTATATTTAGAAATGACTTCGATTCAGCATAAGGAGTTGGGTCGTTACAGTTGGTATCAGAGCACAGTGTTTTAGGTTCTGTAGACTGACCTACGATGTAAGTCATTTTTGTTTGGTTTTACTTCACCCTATGGCTATACGGTCCTTCGGCACTCGCCAGGTATGTCTAAAGCCTTGCTAATGTTAAGATTACAATTTTGCCTGAATAGTCTAAGACCTAGATATAGGGTGTTAAGTTCTTGTGGTGAAAAGTTTGTTGGTGAATTTTAGGGAGAATGCCGCCACGTAGAGGTACACGCCGAGGAGGTGGTAGGGGAGGCAGAGGAGCCGGTCGTGGCCAGCCGGAGGCGCCACCTGTTGCACCGGCAGTCGACCCAAACGCACCGGTCACCCAGGCGGATCTCGCCGCAATGGAGCAGCGTTATCAGGACATGCTGCAAGCTGCTTTGGCGCCTTTCCTTGCCGCCCAGCAGAACCAGGCCGCCCCTGTTCAGGCCGAGGCCGCCCCTGTTCAGGCCGAGGCCGCCCCTGCTCAGGCCCAGGCCGCCCCTGTTCAGGCTCAGGCCGTCGCTCCTCCAGCCCCTGAGGAAGCTCAACCAGTACCAGTTCAACTGTCGGCCGAGGCGAAACACTTACGGGATTTCAGGAAGTATAATCCCAAGACCTTTGACGGATCCATGGACAACCCCACAAAGGCCCAAATGTGGTTGACGTCCATAGAGACTATTTTCCGGTACATGAAGTGCCCAGAAGACCAGAAGGTGCAGTGTGCAGTCTTCTTCTTGGAGGACAGGGGCACCGCCTGGTGGGAGACCGCGGAGAGAATGCTAGGGGGCGATGTAAGCAAAATAACATGGGAGCAGTTCAAGGAGAACTTCTATGCTAAGTTTTTCTCCGCCAATGTGAAGCACGCCAAGCTGCAAGAGTTCCTAAACTTGGAGCAAGGCGACATGACGGTGGAGCAGTACGACGCCGAGTTCGATATGCTGTCCCGCTTTGCTCCCGATATGGTAAGAGATGAGGCTGCCAGGACGGAGAAATTTGTTAGAGGACTCAGGCTAGACCTTCAGGGCATTGTCAGAGCCCTCCGCCCAGCCACGCATGCTGATGCACTACGTATAGCACTGGATTTGAGCCTGCCTGAGAGAGCCGATGCGTCTAAGGCTGCCGGCAGAGGGTCAGCCTTGGGACAGAAGAGAAAGGTTGAGACGCAGCCTGACGTAGCACCGCAGCGAACACTGAGGTCAGGAGGTGTCTTCCAGAGACACCGACGGGAGCTTGCAGCAGCCGGGAGGACTCTGAGAGAGCTACCCGCTTGTACTACCTGCGGGAGAGTCCACGGAGGTCGTTGCTTGGCTGGAAGTGGAGTCTGCTTTAGGTGCAGACAGCCGGGGCACACTGCTGATATGTGTCCTCGGAAACCCTTTGAGACGACACCGCCCCAGCCTTCTGCGGCCCAGCAGGGGAGAGTTTTCGCCACTACCCGGCAGGAGGCCGAGCGAGCTGGCACTGTGGTGACAGGTACGCTCCCAATTTTGGGGCACTATGCTTTTGTGCTATTTGACTCTGGGTCATCCCACTCGTTTATATCCTCCGTTTTCGTTCAGCATGTGGGTTTAGAGGTAGAGCCTTTGGGTAGTGTTTTGTCGGTTTCTACTCCATCTGGGGAGGTCCTGTTATCCAAAGAACAAATAAAGGCATGTCGGGTAGAGATAGCGAATCGTATGTTAGACGTGACCTTGCTAGTGTTAGACATGCAGGATTTTGATGTGATACTAGGCATGGATTGGCTATCAGCCAACCATGCAAATATAGACTGTTATGGCAAGGAAGTTGTCTTCAACCCTCCCTCCGAGGCTAGTTTCAAATTCAGGGGGGCAGGCATGGTATGTATACCCAAGGTCATCTCAGCCATGAAGGCTAGTAAACTACTCAGCCAGGGTACTTGGGGTATTTTGGCAAGCGTAGTGGATGTGAGAGAGCCGGAAGTTTCCCTATCTTCCGAACCAGTGGTAAGAGAGTACCCCGATGTTTTTCCAGACGAACTTCCAGGACTTCCGCCTCCCAGAGAAGTAGACTTCGCTATCGAGTTAGAGCCGGGCACTGCCCCAATCTCGAGGGCCCCTTACAGAATGGCTCCAGCCGAACTAAAGGAGTTGAAGGTCCAGTTACAGGAGTTGCTGGACAAAGGCTTCATCCGGCCCAGTGTGTCGCCTTGGGGAGCCCCAGTATTGTTCGTGAAGAAGAAGGATGGGTCAATGCGCCTTTGTATTGACTACCGAGAGCTGAACAAGGTGACAGTCAAAAACCGCTACCCCTTGCCCAGGATTGATGACCTGTTCGATCAGTTGCAGGGAGCCACCGTCTTCTCCAAGATCGACCTGCGATCAGGCTATCACCAGTTGAGGATTAGGGACGGTGACATCCCCAAGACGGCCTTTCGATCGAGGTACGGACATTACGAATTCGTTGTGATGTCTTTCGGCTTGACTAACGCTCCTGCAGTATTCATGGATCTGATGAACAGGGTGTTTAAGGAGTTTCTAGACTCGTTCGTCATAGTCTTCATTGACGACATCCTCATTTACTCAAAAACTGAGGCTGAGCACGAGGAGCACTTACACCAAGTTTTGGAGACCCTTCGAGCCAACAAGTTGTATGCCAAGTTCTCCAAGTGTGAATTCTGGTTAAGGAAGGTGACGTTTCTTGGCCACGTGGTTTCCAGTGAGGGAGTTTCAGTAGATCCCGCAAAGATTGAAGCGGTGACCAACTGGACCCGACCGTCCACGGTTAGTGAAATTCGAAGTTTTCTGGGCTTGGCAGGTTACTACAGGAGGTTCGTGGAAGACTTCTCACGTATAGCCAGCCCGTTGACCCAGTTGACCAAGAAGGGAACCCCTTTTGTCTGGAGCCCAGCTTGCGAGAGGAGCTTTCAGGAGCTCAAACAGAAGCTAGTGACTGCACCGGTCCTGACAGTGCCCGATGGTTCGGGAAACTTTGTAATCTATAGTGACGCCTCCAAGAAGGGACTAGGTTGTGTCCTGATGCAGCAGGGTAAGGTAGTTGCTTATGCCTCCCGCCAGTTGAAGATCCATGAGCAGAACTACCCTACCCATGACTTGGAGTTGGCAGCTGTAGTCTTTGCACTGAAGATATGGAGGCACTATCTGTACGGTGAGAAGATTCAGATTTACACCGATCATAAGAGCCTGAAGTACTTCTTCACCCAGAAGGAGTTGAACATGAGGCAGAGGAGGTGGCTTGAGTTGGTGAAAGACTACGACTGCGAGATCCTATACCACCCAGGTAAAGCGAATGTAGTGGCTGATGCGCTAAGTAGGAAAGTTGCACATTCAGCAGCGCTAATCACCAAGCAGACCCCCTTACTCAGGGACTTTGAGAGGGCAGAGATTGCAGTCTCAGTAGGTGAGGTTACCGCACAGTTGGCTCAGTTGACAGTTCAGCCAACCTTGAGGCAAAAGATCATTGCTGCTCAGCTGAATGATCCTTATTTGGCAGAGAAGCGTCGCGTGGTAGAGACAGAGCAAGGTGAAGGCTTCTCCATATCCTCTGACGATGGCCTTATGTTTGAAGGACGCCTGTGTGTGCCGGAAGACAGCGCAGTTAAGACGGAGCTTTTGACTGAGGCTCACAGTTCCCCGTTTACCATGCACCCTGGGAGTACGAAGATGTACCAGGACTTAAGGAGTGTCTATTGGTGGAGGGGCATGAAGAGGGATGTGGCAGACTTTGTCAGTAGATGCTTGGTGTGCCAGCAGGTGAAGGCACCTAGGCAGCATCCAGCAGGATTGTTGCAACCCTTGAGTGTGCCAGGGTGGAAGTGGGAGAGTGTGTCGATGGATTTTATTACGGGACTGCCCAAGACCCTAAGGGGCTACACGGTGATCTGGGTCGTGGTCGACAGACTCACGAAGTCGGCCCATTTCGTGCCAGGGAAATCCACTTACACTGCCAGTAAGTGGGGGCAGCTATATATGACAGAGATTGTGAGACTACATGGAGTACCCGTATCCATCATTTCAGACAGAGACGCCCGTTTCACATCGAAGTTCTGGAAAGGACTTCAAATTGCATTAGGTACAAGGTTGGACTTCAGCACGGCATTCCACCCTCAGACTGATGGTCAGACAGAGAGATTGAACCAGATTTTAGAAGACATGCTGCGAGCCTGCGTATTAGAGTTTTCAGGAAGTTGGGACTCCCATCTGCATCTGATGGAGTTTGCCTATAACAACAGCTACCAGGCTACTATCGGTATGGCACCGTTCGAGGCTCTGTATGGCAAGTGCTGTAGATCCCCTGTCTGCTGGGGCGAGGTTGGAGAGCAGAGGATGCTAGGCCCCGAATTAGTGCAGACGACCAACGCAGCCATACAGAAGATCCGAGCTCGTATGCTGACAGCCCAGAGCAGACAGAAGAGTTACGCTGATGTACGACGTAAGGACCTCGAGTTTGAAGTGGGAGATATGGTCTTTCTGAAGGTTGCACCCATGAAGGGTGTTCTGAGGTTCGCAAAGAAGGGGAAGCTGAGCCCACGCTTCGTAGGGCCGTTCGAGATATTGGAGCGGATTGGCCCCGTGGCTTACCGCTTGGCGCTACCCCCATCGTTTGCTGCAGTGCACGACGTATTCCATATCTCCATGCTGAGGAAATATGTCGCAGACCCAACACATGTGGTGGACTTCGAGCCACTGCAGGTTAGCGAGAATCTGAGCTACGAGGAGCAGCCTGTCGAGGTCCTGGCAAGGGAGGTCAAGAAGCTTCGCAGTCGAGAAATTCCACTGGTCAAAATCCTTTGGCAAAACCATGGAGTGGAAGAGGCAACGTGGGAGAAAGAAGAGGACATTAGAGCCCAGCACCCCGAGCTGTTCGAGGATTAGAACTTTCGAGGACGAAAGTTTTTTTTAGGAGGGAAGATTGTAACGCCCAACATTTTTCGGTTTCCTTTGTTATTTTGGACCACTAATAATATTAATACTAAGTGTAGTTAATATTATCCTTATTAAACTAAAGTTGTTTCCTTTTTTATAAACTATTGAAGTTAGGGGTAAATTAGTAAATCAATGGAGTGGCAAATTAATTAATTGCCTTGGAAAGGGTCAAGGGTGGAGAGAGAGGAAAAGGGGGCTATTAAATTCTTTTTTATTTTGGGATTTCTTTTAAAAAGAGGCATTGGGAGACGTGAGACTCCTCATCTCCCCAAAGAAGAAAAGAAAAAAAAAGGGAAACCCTAGCCGCCGCCACCCTCCGCGCCGCCGCACGTCGCCGCCGCACGCCGCCGCCGCACGCCGCACGCCGCCAGCTTCGACAAGCGCCGAGCCGATCCACCGCGCGTCTGCAAGCCGAAGGGAAGCCGAGCCGCCCGCGTAGCTTCCTGTACCGAGCCGAGCCGCGTCTGCCCAAGCCGAGCCGGTCCTGTCTTCTTCCAGCCGAGCCGCCAGGACTAATTTGGCTCCATCCACCTAAATTTTGGTAATCTAATTAATTATTGTGGTTTTTCCGGTAAGACTCCATGCTCGGACGTTAGTTAAATTAATTTGGGTCTAAATTAAATTATTTTTCCTCAAGGGACGTCTTGGACCAAGAAATTGCTGCAGCGCGGGATTTCTTCAGTAGGGGCTCGAGCACTGCAACCTCTCTAGGGTAAGTTATTTCAATTGAGTCTTGAACCGTTAGTCGTTGGCGACCTATTTACGAATTTTGACTTATGAAACAGTTAGGACTTCGTCGCTTGGAAAGCGTACTGCCTCGCGGTTAGGACTCGACAAGTAGATCTCCAGGTAAGAGATTCTACTACTAGTTTCATGTTTGAAGTATGAGACTGTGTATGCCCGATGTTGCATATTGAGGATTTGACAGTATGATGCCTGAAATAAATGCTAGTATGATGCAAATGACGATATAGTTGTGCTATAGCCTGTTATGTGTGGCAAGATCTATTATGGTTACGACGAATGTCGGGACGGAGAGTGTAGAAATGATTTATGTGACATGTTATATGCTGATGCCATGTGTATGTTTACTGCAATTAGGGTACCTGTTAGCTTGATTTCTGTTAGAGTCGTACCTGCATGGGTGTCCTTCGGGATCACCACCTATTGAGGACTGTGTGGTCCGACGGGACGCCAGTCTAGCATGATATAGACATGACTCGAGTGACTCGACGGGGTCCTCGCATCCCGACTGTCCTAGGTGTCCCCGGGCACCGAAGACCAGAGTTACGTTCCTACGGGAGCGCATGATTGCACGTGTTCGGGAACGTGCCAGAGATTGGGTACCAGTTATCAGGGCTCTAACAGGAAGTTAACAGGCACCTAGTGGGACTAGTAGTGGGTCCCTTACTGAGTATTTTTATACTCATTCTCTCCATTTTATGTTTTCAGGTAGAGGACGAGGCAAGGGCAAGGGCAAGCTGGCGAGCGACCCGAAGTGAGACCGAGGAGGGCCATAGGGACTACCGCTTCCGCTTATTTCTTATTTCAGATTTTAGCATTTGAGTTTGAGTACTTTTTATTTTTCACTATCTTTTATGTAGATAGGGCCCGAGTAGGATTTCAGAACGTTTTTACATTTTTGCATGACTACCTTGTTTATGTTTTTATAAATGAATTTCTTGAACCGTATGCTTTTAATAAAATTTTTAGACTTAAACCACTTGTTCTATATTTAGAAATGACTTCGATTCAGCATAAGGAGTTGGGTCGTTACATGAGCTTCTTGCTGAAGTAGCTGTTCTTGAAGAGGAAATTGTTTGGCTTTCAAAACGCGTTGAGAATTTTCGACATCTATATGAAGAAGCTATCTTTGCCAATGCAGTTGAGAGTATCTCAATGAAAAGTTTACTACACAATCAATCAAAATCTTTGGCTTCATATGAGCATATCAGTTTACCGACACCGACGACATTTCAACGACAACCAGGGAATTATTATGCTAGGTTCATGAATCCCAAGCAAAGCTCTTGGAAATCCAATTCACCTTCAAGGGAGAATCAGTTTGCTTTTTCATGTTATGTGGAAGATAAAGCTTCTCCAGAGAAGAAAGCCACCAAAATTGTTAGTTCATCCAAGAAGACTAAGATACCAATCAACCGTGAAGTTGTAGAGAAGAGCTTAGATACTTTGAAGTTCCAAGTTTCAATTGATTATTATTTTGTACCATAATTGCATTCTCGATGTGTGATCATGCAAAGTATGGCTTTGTGTTAAAATAGTTTTTGATCACCCTTTAGCTTCCTGTTAAAAGTTAAAATAGTTCTTGAGAAATCTTTAGCTTTTTGTTAAAAGTTAAAATAGTTTTTTAGTTTCTCACTCTCACTCTCGAGAGAGGAAAGAGGAAAGAGATTTGACGTTTAATCATCATGATAGAGGAGACATTTAGGAGTAAACAATGGTTCATTAATATCCAAACACTCAAGTTTTAAAAAGTTCTTCGAATAACTTTTCACGAATATAACTAGAGTCATTAATGTTAATAATTTTATAAAATCAAGACCTCCAAATTTTTATTAACATTGATATTTTAAGTCTTGTTGATAGTAATATAAGGCATAAGGATTGGTAACCTAGATTTTGGTGCAATATATCATTGTTTTGGGGGCAATGTGCCCTGGGAAAGAAACTTTACTAATATAAAATTAAGCAATTATAATGAACATCTACAAAGACTAATGAACAAAACCTATCTTCGAGTGAATAGTGACTTACGTTCCTCCTGAGTATGAGTCTCTTTCTCGACTATAATCTACATCTACAAAGACTAATGAACAAAACCTATCTTTTAGTGAATAGTGACTCCCCCAAAGTGTGAGAATCTCTCTTATCGAAGATTGTTTCACTTCAAGATTGTCCAAAGAACATCTTTGGATAACAAATGAATAAGCCTTTTAAAATTAAGACTCATATACAAAAGCATTGTAAAAGCTTAAGCAGATTTTGCAAATTTTGACATTTGTTATGGTGGAGTTGTGTAGGTTCTGTAATTGTTGGTCTTTTGTAGGGTTGTTTGAAGTTGGTTTGTAGTTGTATGTAAGTGGATTTTGCATATTCTGGCAACTATATAATTTTAGGTTTTTTAAGCTTGTTTGAAGTTTATTACAGGTCGCATATATGAATGGGTTGTAATGACCCATATATTTAAAAAAAAAACTACTTTAGTTGACAGCTAAAAAACGTCAACAAAAGAGTTCCGTTGACGGTAAAAAAATCGACAATATAAGGATAATCTGGGCAAAACATGTCCATGAAAAGGGTCATCTTGAGGAGCTTTTCTATATTCTTGATGGGTAAAAGAAGTCAAAAAGTCTCCTTTCTTTAGGTCAAAACTATCAAGAATGGATTTTTTTGATGACTTGGTTTGGCCACCAAGAAAAGGTTTTTGTGTTTGATGATTCAACTTCATTATTTTCTTTCCTTTTCCTTTGCTTCATTTGCTTTCTATGCTAGTTGATTACACATTTTGTTTTTTTTTTTTTTTGTTTACTATCTATTTACAAAAAAAAAAATTAGATTTAATATGGTTTAGTAAGTAAGATTGAATAGAGATGAAATGTAACGCCCCAACAAACTCGTTTTTGTTCATTTTGCTATTAATATTTATGTATGGTCTTGGAAAATTCAAATTATTGGGAGAACCTTATCATTTTGAATTTTCCGGTTTATTAAAGTTTGAGATTTTCCATTTCGTTTAAATATTAAGTATTTTTTTCTATTATTTTATCTATTTTAGTATTTAGAAATTATTTGGTGAATTAATGTTAAATGAAAGGAGGTTTGGTTGAATTTGGTGAGATTTGGAGAGAGAGAAGATGGTTGGTTTGGGTTATTTAAGGGAAAAGAAAAGAGATATTGTTTTATAAAAGCCTTGGGTCTCGTGCGTAAAGAAGAAGAAAAAAAATCAAAAGAAAGAAAGAGGGGAAAAAAAAGGAAAAAAAAAAGAAAAAAAGAAAAAAGAGAAACAAACCCTAGCCGTCGCACGCCGCCGTCGCGCACCCGAGCCGACGCAGCCCCTCCGTCGCCTGAAGCTCGTTCTGTCGCGTCGCCGAGTAGCTCAGCCGCTTCGTTCGCAGCCGCCAGCCGTCGCGTGAAGTCGCACCCTACCGCGTCGCCGAGCAGCCCAGCCGGATCGTGCGCAGCCGCCAGCCGTTGCGTGAGCCACATCCTGTCGAGTCGCCGAGCAGCAGCAGTCGACGGTAGTCAACCGCGCGCCTCCAGCCGTCGAACCCGAACCCGAAACCGCTCCACGCTCGCTCACCCGAACTCGAACCCGCGTCCGTGCCCACACGTGCCCATCCCTCTCTGCGTGCAAGCCGCGCCGCGCCGCCTGCACTGCAAGCTGAGCCGCGCCTCCTTGCTATCGCAAGTCGAGCCGCACGCGCAAGATCCCTGCGCCAAGCCGAGCCGAGCCGGTCCCTGTTCTCTTTCCAACCGAGCCGCCAAGCCTAATTTGGCTCCTTCCATCCAAATTTTGGTAATTAAATTAATTATTTTGGCATTACCCAGTAAGACTCAATGTTTTGGACACTAAATAATTTAATTTGGAATTAAATTAAATTATTTTCCTTAAGGGACGTCTTGGACCAAGTAACTGCTGCAGCGTGGGATTTCTTCAGTAGGGGCTCAGCATTGCAACTTCTTTCTAGGGTAAGTCATTTCACTGAGTTTTGAACTGTTAGTCGTTGGTGACTTAATTACGAATTTTGGCGTATTAAATAGTTAGGACCTTGTTGCTTGGAAAGCACACTTGCCTCGCTGTTAGAACTCGCCAAGTAAATCTCCAGGTAAGAGATCTCTACTACTAGCTCTATGTTTAGAATTATGAGGTCACGTATACCTTCAATTGTGCATGTTGAGGACTAGACTGTACGATGCATGAAATTAATGATAGTATGATGCGATTGATGATCTAGTTATATTATAGCATGATGTTGTGATGACGAGAACTGTTATGGTTGTACGACGGGTGTTGAGATGGAGAGTGAGATGATGATTAATCTGTTATGATTATATGATGATGCCATGTGTATGTATGTTGTGATCAGGGTACCTGTTAGCTTAACCTATTAGAGTCGTACCTGCATGGGTGTCCTTCGGGATCACCACCTATTTAGGACTGTGTGGTCCGACGGGACACCAGTCTAGCATGGACATAGATATGACTCGAGTGACTCGACGGGGTCCTCGCATCCCGATTGTCCTAGGAGTCCCCCGAGACACCGAAGACCAGAGTCACGTTCCTACGGGAGCGCATGTTGCACGTGTTTGGGAACGTGCCAGAGATTGGGTACCAGTTACAGGACTCTGATAGAAAGCTAACAGACACCTAGTGGGACTAGTAGTGGGTCCCTTACTGAGTATTTTATACTCACTCTCTTCATGTCATGTTTTCAGGTAGAGAACGAGGTAAGGGCAAAGGCAAGCTGGCGAGCGACCAGAAGTGACCGTGGCGAGCCATAGGGATTTCTACTTCTGCTTATTCTTGTTTTTGACTTTAGTACCTGAGTTTGAGTATTTTTCACTATTTACCATTTTTTTTAAAGTAGATAGGGCCCGAGTAGGACTTTAGAACGAAATATCATTTTTTGCATGTTACTTTGTTTGGATGTTCATAAATAAATTTCTCAAACCTTATGCGTTTTTACTAAATTGTATGACTTAAACCACTTGTTCTACATTTAGTAATGACTTCGACTCAGTATAAGGAGTTGGGTTGTTACAATTGATCTAAAAAGAAAAGAGATGGATTCAAACCTTTTTTGACATAGGCAATGATAGAATGCAATGTTAGTCCAAATGCACTAACAAGCAAATGCAATGTCGCACGACGGTTTGGCTGCTTTCGTCTTCAATTGCATGTGGGTTTGTTATTGTGAGTCACTCATGGCTAGATAAAAAATTATGTGGGATAAGGACGTCTTTTATATTGAGATAGTTGGAAATATAGTAATTAAACATATATTGGTATCACTACAAGAAATTGAGGTTTTTCTGACCCATAAAAAGGCATCAGAAGAAAAATCATCGAAAAAGACACCATATCCTGACGCACACTTTCACACGTCGGGCGAATCTCCTTTTCCAGACGTCGTGATATAGACGTCGGGGATAAAAACTTATCCTAACACATGTGTACCGCATCGAAAACTATCAGTTGGAAATTATCTAACATTAATTTTGTCAGACATATATTTTCGATGCATACTGCATGGCATCGGGGACTACGTTGGGAGTAAGGGGATGTTCCGACGCTATTTGGGTTCGTCGGGAATAGCGTGGAGATCTCCAAACGTCATTAGTTATTCGTTAGGAACAATGTCGAGAGTAAGGGGATCTTCTGACGTTTTCATGATGTGTCGGGAGTTCCCCTATAAAATTGATGTTTCATGATGCGTCGTCCCTCTCCCGCCTTTTGCCACCGCATATTCCTAGTTGAGGTAAGTTTAAAATCGTTAATTTTAGTTTAGGTTAGGTTTAGTTAGATAGTTTAGGGTTTTGATTTTTAAAATTAGTTTTAGAATTTTAATGATGAATTAGGTTAAGAATATTGTTTAGGAATAGAATTTGCCACCTTACTTTATGAAGCAAAATGAAAACTTCATGACTTGGGCTTGTGATACATGTGGCGAGGCTCGGTACAAGGTTAATCATAATAAAGACAAAAAAAATTCGCATAAGGTATTGCAACACTTTTCTTTTGTAACGAGATTATAGCACTTGTTTGTATCGCAGGAAATGTCCGCTAACATGAGATGGCATAGGGATAAGCATGTTGAAACAAATGATGTGTTGAAACATCCAGCTGATGCAGAGGGATGGAAGCACTTTGATTATGAATATCCTGATTTTGCTTCTAATCCACATAACGTGCGTTTGGGGTTGGCTTCAGATGGGTTTAACTCATTTGGTCAGATGAGTACCTCGTACAGTATGTGGCATGTTGTGTTACTTCCTTACAATTTACCACCATGGAAATGTATGAAAAAGAGAAGTTTCTTCATGTCACTGCTCATACCCAATCCCAGATGATCTCCTGGTAGTGACAACGTAGCTTTCTGCATCAAGAATTCCTTTTCCGACGTCTTTACCACTTCTGTCGACGTTTTTGTGCGTCGGGAGTCCCCCTGCTTCTTATAGTCTATATTTTCCAACACAACCCACATAAATATTAACTATAAGTTTTTGTTGAAATAAATCAAATCAAAAAGTCATAACAAGTTTAATAGACATTACTAGACATCGATAGAAGAACTATTAATGTAAATCATTGATAGAATTTAAACGGATGATTATTGAAATATTATATTTTCAAAAACTTATATTAGTAAAATAAGGTTGTTCTAAAACTTATATCAGAAGGACGAGTGTTGAACACTCATGGTATGAGAGAGAAAATTGGATGGAAATGAAAAGAATGTGTTGAAGACTCGTCCCATGAGAGAGAAAATGCATGTGTCCATTCGGTTGAGAATTTATCTCTGTTTTTTTTTTCATTTATTCCATTTTGTTTGTTATTTTAAGTTTTAAGAATATTTATTTTCCACTTTTTATCTTATTTTTATATTTTATTTTACTTTCATTTAAGATGACAAATATTTTGTTAGAAATTTAAATAAAATATTAAGAAAAAAATCATTAGATACACGAGATTTAAATAAAAAACCATGAATAAAAATATGATTCATAGCGATGTTTCAATGTTAACAAAAGTTAACATTAGATAAATTCATAATATACTTGAAGTTTTAATTTATATATAGGTATATATATATAATTTGAAACCAATATGAAACTAAAAGAAAATAAAAGATAAAATATTTTTGTTATTAGTTTTTTATACTTAAGAGGATTAGTGTACAATATTTTAGGGTTTTTTATATTTGATTTGATCCGTATTAGTTTTTTAAATTTAAAAATTGGTTTTGCTATTTGATTTTTCTAATGTGAACAGTGATATGATACAACATATGATCGGGTGTTTTAGTATTAAGAGTCATGCACCATATAAATTAGTAGTACACACTACAAGAAATCGAGGATCTCCCGATGCAGAAAAAGGCTTCGACGAAGACACGATGAAAAAAGAGACCCCCCCAACAACCTAAGGTACGCGTCAACCAAGAAGACTATTTCCAACATCGTGATTTAACACTTCGGGGAAAGAAAATTTAATATTTAATTCTTTCATTTTTCCCAGCGCCATGCATACAGACGTCGAAAATGTGGTTGTCGTTTTCATTGTCAACATTAGCCATGTCGAGGAAAAGGAAACAATTAAATAATTATTTATGTTTCCCTGGTGCCATGCCTGCAGGCGACGTCGGGAGAGGTAATACCTATTCCTGACGTCATAAGTGAAACATTGAGAATAGGTATACCTATTCTCGACGTTTTGGATGTGTGTTGGGAGTTACTCTATAAAAATACCATCCTTCAGTTAATCACAAAAATGAAAAAAAAAAGGTCGAAAGAGTTGAGAGAGAGACCATGAAGGAAAGAACTTCATGTCGCCGCTCGTCGCCGTCCCTATCTCACTATTCGATCGTTGTCTATCGTCGCCGCTCTTCATTCCGATAAGTAGTTTAATTAGTTTTAGGATATAGATTTTGAAATAGTTTTAGGATTTAAATTTTGAATTAGTTTTATGTTTCAATATTGAATTTGAATTTGAAGTATTTTTAGGATTTAAGATTGACGCTAAGATTGAATTAGAGATTTAATTTGAATTGGAATTTGAAATTTTGAAAATTTGTGAGGAATTATATTGAATTTAAGGGGCATTATATTGAATTTGAGAGGGGGTTATTGAATTTGAGGAACGGGGGGTTTATACTAAATTTAGGGTATGTGGTTTTAAAATTTCTGTAATTTGTAATTGAGATTTGTTCTGACTATCCTGCAGTTATGGTAGCCTTAGTTCAAACTTAGTTTTTTATTTTTCACTAGTTTTGTTTGTTGGAAATGTTAGATAGCTTGTAAAGATTGAAGTAATTTGTGGTTGATTTCTTATGGCTATCCTGCAATAATGGTAGCATCTTTAGTTCAAACTTAGTTTCTGATTTGTTAGTAATTTTGGGGGTTCGAAGTGTTAGGTAGCTTGTTGTAACGACCCAACTTTCCAGACTAAGCTGAGGTCACTACTCAATACTAAGACTCGACCATAAAACACACAAACTCATAAACGACCGATTACGATTCATTAAAACCGTTTTAAAATATTACAAAATTAGTTTCGGACCCTATTTTAAATCACATTCACGAGAGTTCCAAAATATAGTGCTCAAATCATCAAACACAAAATCACAAACCAAATATTCTAACCGTGACTCGATCTGACAATGAAAATAACGTGTAACAAAAATACATCAGCGGAAGCATAAAGAAAACCAGACGCGTCCATATGACCTTCACGCATCCTTCTTGCCTCTCGTCGGTCTGCCCCCGCTGTATCCTTACCTGAAAAGTTAAAGAGGAAAAAGGGTGAGTATAAGATATACCCAGTAAGGGACTCACTACTAGGCCTGTAAGGGAATAATAGTTAACTTCCTATTCAGGGGTACCCTACATAAACAGTCTAGTGGTTCCGTAGAACGCACACATCAGTCTCGTGATCCTGAAGGATGCACGTATCAATCTAGTGATCCCGAAGGATACACATATCAGTCAAGTGATCCCGAAGAACACACATATCAGTCAAGTGATCCCGAAGAACACACATATCAGTCAGGTACACTACCTCATAGATGAAGCTAACCATTACCCCACAGCCTATACAAAACCATCTACAGCAGTCACATTCAGATAACATTCAAACTAACAGTTCAGTCATAGGCTTAGCCAGTCAGACAATATAGTTTTAAACAACTATCTCCTCAGTTGCTATATGCATATCCAATTCACACATCACTGTGACATTTATTTAAATCCAGTCAATCAGTCAAATCTTCACTTTGTAAAGTTATCTGACGATATTTCGACTCAGTTTCAACTCTAATGTATCCCCAGGTAATCTACGCTATGCGTAATGCCCACATTTCATATGACAATCATAATCAGTTTATAGCACAGTTCAACGGCGTATGCTCAATGTACACGAGAGGTTCTCAAACTTTTAGTCCTTCCACGACATAACTCCATAACCAATATCCCGACAACAGACTTCCACATACATAAACTTAAGACTTTATAGTCCATCGACATACTATACCAGTTCACAATGTAGCCCACCAACATAACTACAATACACAGAACATCCGAGCATCGGTGTCTATCTGTAAACAACTCATTACATAAGATAGCACATAAGCTACAACTAACGGTCGCGTTACGTTTAATCAGTCAAGAGCATATAAGCGATATGTATTAGTCAAACATGTGTCAATTCATTCAATACAGTTACTAACGTATAACCCCCTGTGGGTTACTACGTTTCCAGCCTCGATCCAAGGTCCAGTAGTAAGAAATCCCTTACCTGTAACTTGGCAATGCCCCTTGATCGAGTCCACGCCCAACGAATCCACCTAAACGAAATCACAAGGGTTTAAACGATGACACTAGTAAAAGTCATTTTTAAAAGGTCCTAAGCAACATTCGTTGACTTACCCGAGTAAAGGAGAGCTATCTCCAATTAAGCCTGCCGCGGAACCCGAGAACTTGAGTGTCAACTCCCTAATACCTTCAAGGAACGAAAGGTAGGACCATGTCTAACTCCAAAATCTAAACTCGAATCGGTTATAGCAACATTAGGAAACTCACCAGAATAATCCTTACCGAAGACTCACTGTGACTCGAAGTGGAGGAAAGAAGGCTTAGGTGGTTCGGTGAACAGGAGCTCAGCTTGGCTTGGAGGTGATCGGCTCAGCTCGGCTCGCGGCTTGGGTTGGTCAGTTCGCGGCTCGGCTCGGCTTGGATCAGCTTGTGGCTCGGCTTGGATCGTAGCTCGGCTTGGCTTGGATTGTTGCTCGGCTCGGCTCGGCTTAGCTCGCGGCTCGGCTCAGTTTTTGGCTCGCGGTTTGACTCGGCTTGCGGCTCACAGCTTGCTCGAAGTACCCGGCGCACACGCGAACGGCTAGTCTTGGCTGCTCGCGACGACAGATGAAAACTCACACGGCGACGGCGGCGACTATCTGCGATTTAGCCTGAATCTTTTGGGCTGCACCGGACGGCATACAAAAGAAGGAATGTAACTTACGGTAGAGACAGAGACGGCCGACAGATCTGTGGTTGCGTGAGACAGGGAGGTGGATCGGAAAGGGGGCGGTCGCGATGGCTGTTCTATGCCGTTGAGAGACGGATACCAACGGAGATGGAGACGGTCGTGCTAGTGCCGTCGGAAAAGAAGGAGAAACGAAATGGGGCGACCGTGTCGTTGGAAGAAGGCGGAGATGGTGTCGGGAGACGGTCGGGTGAGGAAGGAAGAGGGAGAACGAGCGATGGACGCGGAAGAGGAAGAAGAAGGACAGAGGGGTGTCAGCGCGCGCGTTAGGGTTTTTTAAAAAAATAAATTTTATATATATATATATATATATATTAAATAATAATAATAATAATAATAATAATAATAATATTTAATAGTAATAATAATAATATAATGTATATATTATATTATTATTATATTAAATTTATACCATATTATATTATAAAAAAATTTATACCCTTCGATTTCTTTTTTCCCTCTTCAAAACCAGTCAAAAATTAACACCAAAGTTTTTAAATTCCCGAAAATTTACCTCGAAAATTTTGGGGCGTTAAACTTGTAAAGTATGTTGGAAGTGTTAGGTAGGTTTTAAACTTAGCTTTATGAAAGTTGGGAGATTGGTCATAGCTTATTCATGGAGTAAGTTCGAGCATTTGAGAGAAGAAATTTAAGACCAATGAAACCTATTTATATGTTAGGGCTTTTAACAATGAATAATGGTTGGATGAAACTTAGGAATAAGTTATTGATTGGATACAGAGAGGGAGTGTTCCAATTTTTAGAGGTTTCAAAGTATCATGTCCATAATTACGGACCAACATACAAGGTGTCCATGCAAGAGATGTATGAACTAAATTTAGGACTCATGAGAAGGTGTGGAGCGACATCTATTAATAGTTGGAATATTTCCCTCCTATAAAGACTGGTGTATCATAGAGAGACGGTGAACTTGCATGGGGGTATACAAAGGTTTGATGAAGGAACTAGCGGTAATTGTTTTGATGGAGGAACTAGCAGTAACCCTTTTCCGGAAGAAAATGAAATGTTGGGTATGCTTAATGATTTACAAGCTCCGAATGAACATGAAGAAGAAACGAAGGAAGGTTTGGAGAATGAGAAGTCGTTTATTATTGGTGTAGAAGAAGATACCGGTAGCAGTTCTTTCTCTTCATATGAGTAAAAGATGCACTCCAGGGAGGTTAGTGAACTAAGAGCTAGCCTTGAAAACACTAACCAATTAATTGAAGAACAACAAAGAACGTGGGAGTTGCATGCCCGACAAATAGAAGAAATGAGGAAGATGATTGAGGAAATGAGATAAGCACAGGCTCGTCAAGAAAGCTGAAATTTGACTACCCTTCGCCTTTTCATAAAAATTCTTGACGGTTTTTCTTGTAAATCACCCCTTTCTTGACTTTTTTTTTTCAAAAACCGTCAAGAAATTAAAAATACAACTGTCAAGAAAGACCATTTTTCTAGTAGTGCACATAAAGGACCATGAACACTTGAGTACGTATTTTTCAACTTTTAATTTGTGTAATTTTTCATCGGTGATACATATCTAATAAATTTACTTTTATGTCATTGTAGATGTGGAATTCTTTGAATTTTGCGTCTGCAACAATAATTAGGAGATAATATAGTTTTTTTCCTTTTCATGTAATTGTTTTGAACAAATTAAACAATTTGTAATTTTTCTTATACATTCGGATTTAGTATTTAATTTTATAAATTAATATTTTTTATTTTAATAATTTTTTATCAATTTTCTATTTGTTATCTTTCATAATTTTATTTATATCAAATTGGAACCAAAAAGAGTACCTCACGATAACAAAAAAAAAACAATTTGAATAAAATAATTAGAATATATATATATATATATATATAAGAATTCCTCCCGACACACACATATGACGTCGGGAATAACTCCCTTTCTCCGATGTCATGGAGAAAGCGTCGAGGCAAGCTTCTCCGACGTTGCATTAGGAGAAAGGTACACCCAACACGTAGAGGGGACGTCAGGAGTACAACCATTGCTGATGCCCACCATCCGTCGGCATTGACGACGTCGGAAATAAGGCTTCCTGACATAGTCCTGTTCATGCGTCGGCAATTTTCCCCCGACGTCCAAGATAAAACATATGACAAACTGGAAGAACGATCAAGACATATGATAGATGAAAAGTTTTCTCATATATGTTCGCATTGTATGATATAAAAAATTTTAATTTACCTTTAACTATTTTTCTATTTTTCTATTTTTCAATTATAAACAATTGCTAAAAATACAATCATAGATTTTCATAAGAAATAATATTAATATACTATCTAGTCTTTACTTTTATGCATCTTGTCTATCCACACACAACTCTTCTTAATCAACATTTTAATTAGAAAATTAGCTTGGTGAAACCAATATCGATATATTTAGTAATACTCTGGTCCACGTAGTATGAAGTCCAAAATATTTTGTTGCTCAACTGAAATAATAGACATTATTTGAATATTAACCACTTAGTTGTGTTTTCTAAATTTTTTATTATTTTTATTATTTTTCTTTAATTTGTTAAAGAACATATTTGATTTGAGAATGGGAAAAATAAATTGGTGTTAGGTCAAATGTTTAACACTCGACCATCTAAAAAACAAATTGATATTTTTTAAATCTTAAACATAGAATCCATTTTAATTTTAATATAAAAAATACACATTCTACAAATTATGATTTTTGTTAAGATTGCATAATTGACAAATGGTCATAATTTATTTACATTTAGAAACACATCCTACCATTCATAACATATCAAATGTCGAAAAGTAGAAAAAGACAAATTGTTGTTAGGCCAAATGTTAAAAGAAAAAAAAAACAAATTAGGGATTATCTGAAAAAACAAAACAAACTGAGACCTTCTAAAAATAGGGAGAAAATTTGAAAAACAAATTATTAAAAAAGAACTCGGTAAATATCTAGAAATTGTTAAGACAAATTGTAATTATTTCTCGATTACAAGCAATCACAAAAAATTTACAACATTTAGTTAATACAAAACGAATGAATTACAATGGTAATATCCATAGACATTAATATAAACTAAACGAATTACTAACATAAAATTGCACTCAAGTAATATAACTTCGATTAATGGTTGATCATTACAAATCTATCATGTCAAGTCACAAATGTAAAAATAAATTGAAAAACTTTAAAAGAAATTTCATCCATCTTAAAATATTGCAAAGCTTTTTTAATAAGTTTCAATAATAATAAAATAATGAAAAAAAAAATGGAGACTCAACCGAGGAGTGAGAGAGAAGAAAAACAACACTATTTTCGTAAATAGTTTTCAAACTATGCTATTTTGATAAATACTTTCGGAATTGCTATATTAATTTGAATTTTTATTATATCTTGTAAATATTTTAGTTTATTATGTTATATCCGAAAAAATTCTAAAAATGTCGAAGTTATATACTATATTCACCCATTATAAAAATATAGGCAATAGTTATGTAAATTTTGACATAAATATCAATAAAAGTAATCTTGACATCAATTTTCTTACATAATAGAAATTTTCAATTCACACTATCAACATCGAACCCTTCACCGTTTGAAGATGTTGACAACTTGACAAAAATTACATCACAAATCTACACTTTGCATAATGACTAGTAGTGGCACATTAATCAACATTGCCACAATATAATATAACCATCCTCCTAATTATTGGATACAAACTTCAAACATAGCTTAGAATTTTTGTTTTCCACCTCCATTCATGTAACTAGAGGTACGTGTAGGTCTCGTTTGTTAACCATTTTATTATTTTTATTTTTTTCTTTTTGAAAATTAAGTAAGAAATTAACTATAGCACTTTGAGAAAAATGTAAATGATCCTTCTAAAACAATAAATGAAATGGTTACCAAACGGAACACTATAGTTTTAGCTTCTTTACTTTTGAAACTTACTCGAGTACGTATCCATGAGCTTAGAAAACTCTTGAATATCAATGAAGCCATCCCCATCCATGTCCACACCCTTCACCATTTGCTTGCAAGCATTTAAGGTGGTGTTCTCTCCCAATATCTTCATGATTCCCATCACCTCCTCTGCGCTTATCTTCCCATCTCCATTGGAATCGTACACTTTGAAGGCACTTTCGATGTCACCCACCTTCACTTCCCCGCTGCTCATCGTGTACAGCTCCACGAACTCCTTCAAATCCACGAATCCATCGCCATCTGCATCCACAAGCTTGAATGACTTCTCTGCCTCTGCGTCTGTGATTTCTTTGCTTCCAGCCAAGCCTCGGTGAGCTTCCTTGTACTCCTCAAATGAGATCTTTCCATCCTTGTTCGAGTCAAACTTCTCAAACGCCTATTAAATCCAAAAGAGATCATTACTATGAACGTAGCACAAGATGTTATAGAGAGTTCTAGTTCATAACTTTCTCAGTAACTTTGTTATTTCTTATGAACATTATATAAGTCTGTAGACACCATAAATTCATGTAAAGAAAGAAGAAAAAAAAGGAATTGTTCATACCCATTTGATCTCCTCCAAGTTTGGGCGGAAGTGCTTTGAAGAGGTTGAGGAAGAATTGGACCTTTCTTTGATTTGTATGGAAAAGGAAGTGTTTTTGGATGGTCGCTTTCCAGAACAGCTTCTGAATAACTTCAATAAGCTTGTCATCTCTTCCTATGCCAATTATCACAAAATTAAAATGAATAACCATCAACCCTCTATTTATATCCCTCCTTAAATTTATTTTTCCATTTTCTTTAAATAATATACTTTTTTTTATTCCCTAGTTTAGAAAGGGTACATGGATGAATCGAGCAGCATCTTGAGAATAGAAAAGTATAGTTGAAAAATGTTTAAAAATTTGAAAGTTATTACTTAAACCTACAAAATATGTATATGCATGCCTTTTCTTTCTTAAGAACTTCATAGTTAAGTGTGCTTAATTAAGTTTGGAACAATCTTATGTGAATGAGGTCAAAGCATATAGAAATAGAGGACCTATCTCTCAGACGTTGTAGGAACAATCATCACTCTTCTCGAATAACATAGTTGGTTATCATATTTTCATTTGTTGCAATTATATATCAGTTAAAGTATCGATATGTTTTCACAAAACCAACAGTAAACTATTTCTACTGATGGATCTTTTTTCTATATCTATGGAAAGTATAGGAATTAGAATTAGATGGGTGCAGGTAAAAATCCAAAAGTATAAAAATGAACAAAACTATATTTTAACCATTCGTATTTTTCAATGCATTTATTTTCTGTACAATGTAAAGTTATTCTATTGTCAACTATAATATAACTTTTAAGATTATATTCATCTTTTATAAAGGAGTAAATAAAATATATGCAAATGACGTTTTAAGATATATAATACTACTAAATCAAAAACTGCTTTGAAGTTATTGCTTTTATAAAGTGAAGTTCCTTTTTACCAAATTGCCTTTATTTTCTTTTTTCTTTTTTTTTCCTATGGAATAATCGAACCTTTGATTGGGTTGATAGTTCAAAAATACTATAAACTATATTCAATTTGTTTTTACAAAAGCTTCTTTCTTACATGTTATAGTATTCAACATATATAGAA
This sequence comes from Cucumis melo, assembly GCF_025177605.1. Classification (NCBI taxonomy): domain Eukaryota; kingdom Viridiplantae; phylum Streptophyta; class Magnoliopsida; order Cucurbitales; family Cucurbitaceae; genus Cucumis; species Cucumis melo. Next base: position 1,786,864 of record NC_066867.1, read on the forward strand.
CTTTTTTTAGTCAGACCTTGTGCAAGTGATGTGATGTGATGCACATTAGTAACAAAGTGTGCGTGTCGTTAAAAATATACATTTTCTAACGATAAATTTACGACATTGTGACGTGTTGCTAATATCAATTTATATTGTCATCTATACATCACAGTCGTAAAAGATAAAGTTTTAGCGGCGTCCAATCTATATGTTGCTAAAATCTAGCTATTACTAGGTGGAAACAATAATGTTTCAACAAAGTCTCTCGACGAGTTGTTGACATATATTTTTATTAAGGTTTTTAAGCTTTCAGCGATGATTTGTACACCTTATAGAGAGCAAAACAAGAACGAGAAAGGAGACCAAGAGTGAGAGAGGAGAGTAAATATTGTTCCAAATGATTAAAAACTATTACACTTTCTTACTTCTCAAGTATTTATTTTGACTTTTAGATATGGTCTTTGGAGTTTGTTTATTGTTCTTTTTCTCTTGGATTTTGAAAATATATTTACAGTGTGTTTTTGTTGTATAACATTAATTTATTACTTCAACTAATTAGGATAATATGTTATTTTGATGATTTTGATAAAATTTTGGAGAATTGTGGCAAAATCAAGAGTAATGATTTATTAAATTATATTAAAATTAAAGTTTATCGAAAATATAAATGAGTAATTAAAAGTGTAAAGATTAACATCACATTTATCTTAATAAAAATTGGGCATCATTTGATTACTTGTTTTTCTACTTATCTTATGTAATTGTATTGACGTATGAGTCCCACATCTGAATCTATAATGAAATAACGCAATTCAATTGATAAGTTGAAGAAGGTGTTCAATCTGATTGCATCTTAAATTAATTTACGTTTTATTGTTATTGTTAACAATATAGTTACGATTCGGTTGTCATTATTGTTATTGTTACAATTGAAAATTTTTTCAATTTTGGCATCTCTACTGATCATACAATTACTGATATTAATATTTCTTGACCCTTAGAGGTAGAAGTAATGGTAACAATGACCGTAAATTTTACAAAACTCATAATTTTAAGTACACGCCGTAAAAAGGGATAGTTGCAAATATAACAATTAAATTCAAAATAATTAAGTATATAAAAACATTTTAAACAAATTGAAAATATGACAAAACTTGTAAAAGTCTATCAATAATAGGGGTCTATCACTAATACAACACGTTGCAAATATTGGTCTATAAGTTGATAAATCATAAGAGTCTATTAGCTATAGAAATCTATCACCAATAGATTTTGCTATATTTACAATTTTTTTTAAAAATGTTACTATATATACTTAATTATTATTCCCAAAATATTCCTAAAATTTCTATCTGTTATAATTACCTTTGTGGAAAAAGAATTCAATTACGTTTATAATTCAACTTCGTTACTATCGACGTATCGATAAAATTTGATTACAGATATATCAATTTTGGTAGCAGTTTGGTGAATGTGAATTAAAATAAAATGAAATCCAAAGTAAACGGTATTTTAACCCCATTGGTAATTAGAATAGATAGCAATTTTTAGAATAATTATTAACTATGTAACAATATTTTAAAAAAAAATTGCAAATATAGCAAAGTCTATCAGTGATAAACTTCTATCGTTGATAGACTCCTATGGTTTATCAGTGATAGGTCAACATTTGCTACATGGTCTATCAGTGATAGACTCCTATCATTGATAAATTTTGACAAATTTTGCTATATTTGCAATTTTTTTAAAATAGTGTTATATATTTAATTATTTTAAATATAATTGCTACATTTGCAACTATCCCTAGTTTTAATGTATTTTTTTGAAATAGTTTTTTTTAGTACAAATATTCATAATATTTAAAGGAAGTGTGTTTTTGTGGGTAGAAAATTAAAGTCTTCACTTTTTTTTAAATTAATATGGAAAAATCTTCACTATTAACATCTTAACATTATCGATTTAATTTTACTCTATTTTATAATTCTAAATATTTTATGCTTTAATAAATATATTATATTTTAATTTGTGCTTAAATTTTAATTTTCTTTTGTTAATTCGTGTGGTTTTGGGTAGTAATATATTATTAGTCCACTAATTTATATATATACCTATGACATCTTGATTCTCATAATCTTTTTGCTTTTTGGTTTTTTAATGCTATAACTACATTCTTAATGGGCATATACTTTATTTATGTATAAATCTTAATTATATCCCTATGCTTTTCAAGCTTTTTATTTTTTCAACAAAGATGTTAGTAATTCGAGAATAATTTGAGGAAAATGAAAGATGAACTAAAAATGTGTGATTATTCTATTAGAGACGTGCTTATGAATTAGAAGTGAGGAGAACGGTCGATCTCTCGCTCCTATTTTATGAATAAGAAGAAAATTATTGAAAAATTAAGAAATACAAAGAATTTACGTAGAAAAACTACAAACAGGAGAAAAAACAACAAATGAGAAAAAGTACTTCACCATATGAAAAAATTAGTTATTATAGTCGCACAAAAATCTCTCTACTTCACTTTAATTACAAAGAGTTCTCCCTTACAGCGTTATACTACCATTCACACAACTAAGCTAGAATGTCTTCAAATTTAAAGTGCTTCAAATGGTGATCATGATTTGAAATCAAAGTCATAGACTCCTTTCTTAGTGTTTGGATCGCGCTCATAACTTTTCTAATATGACAGAACTACTCTTCTAGTATTTTGTCAAAACGCAACAATTTCTACCTTGATAAGATATTTGAAGAATCCCACTCAGTTTATGTTATAACCATTGTTTTTCATCGATAATCATAAATTGTAACTTATAAAATTATAACTCACATTCCACCAATAAAGAGTAGATTACTTGCCAAATAAGCCTTTCTTGAAATTATTTATGGTGAACTAACTTTCTCTTACTCGAGTAACTTCAAAAAAATTCAGTCTTCAACCCATGATAAACGAACTTTTACCACACACCTTGCATATCCTTCAAACCGATGTATGTATATACAAATGTGTGGAACCACTAATATACCACTTGTACATTTTTTTTTTTCAAATTTAAATGAATTTTTATAATAAATGTTGATAAAGTACCAATGCACCAACGTAATACTTTAGTATTGCATTTCAAATGAAATGATAATACTATTAGTATACGAATGATATACTTGAAATGTCCTTTGAATATCAGGGTGTTGTACTTTAAGTATATATATCAGTATATGAGCTAATATACCTCATAATATTTGTGGTATCTTTGATATGCTTTTCTTTCTCTTGTTGATACATATATCAATACAACAATGATATATCTACATGTATTTTATTCATGATGAAAGACAACTAAAGTTATTGCAGGAGAATTATTGATGAATCAAAAAACATACTATAAATATGTATTGAAAAAAAGATTAAAAAATGATGGTAGTTATTTTCAAAAACAGAATGATAAAAGGTAAGCAAAAAGATGCTTATACTATCCCCCCCTAAGGCAAAGATTTGTTAATTAAAGTTGAAGGGAATAGATTCTTATGCTGAGTTCTTTTTACATTTGTAAGCATTATACCCACCTTCATAAAGATTAATACTTTGTAAAAAATGCTAAGAATGTAAAGGAAGAATATTTTAAATTTTGGGGATCAAGTTCCAAATCAACACAAGACATCAATCAAGTTTGAATAGCATCCCCTCTCTCTCTTTCTCTCTTTTTCTCTCTCTCTCTCTTTTTTCCTCTTTTCTCCTCTTTTCTCCTCTTTCACTATTGTGTGGAATATATGCATCATCGTATGTAGGACAATGGGGATCTTTTTAAATAATGTGACTTTAATAATTATTCAAAAATATAGGGTTGGGAACTTATGGAAGGGTAAATTAATATTACGGGGAAAAACCCTAAATTGTATACTTGCACCACGATTGTATGCTATGACATATTCTTGATTTTACCACATAGTATGTCACGTTGGAAACTGTGGACATGGTCTACGAGTTGGTGATCTCAAAACTCAAATACTCTCTTCCCTTAAAGATCTATTTCACTTGATGCTCATTTTGCAACCCTCGCTCATTTCTTTTGCTTTATAGCCACTATTGTCAAGAAGCCTATTATGTGAGATGCGCGTTTTAAGAAAAATATTAATATACATTGCAAAAAATTCGAGACCTTCCATCTACACCGTCGGGAGATTAGCCATCTCGCGACGCCATACATGTAGGTGTCAGGAATGGGAAGAGAACTCTCGTCGCCATGTAATGGCATCGGAAGATCATAGAAGAGCATTCTTGATGCACAACTAATGGCGGCAAAAATTTTGGGGAGAACTGGCGATGCATTACTTAATGAGTCAACAATTTTGAGATAACTCCTAACGTCGCGTGCGGCTTCGGGAGTTTGTCTTTAAATACCCTTCTTCGCAGATCTCTTCCACAACCATTTTGCGAATTAATTAGAAGAAATAACGAAGGGATAAAGAGAACGAAGGAAGTTCACCCACCATTCTGCCACCACACCACTGTCGTCTTCATCGCCTGCCCCGTCTCTTTCGATGTTGCTGCCACCACTACCACTACTCATATCTCTTCTAGTAAGTTATTTATTTGAGTTAGATTTTTGCGCTAAAATCCTAAATCCTAATTTTTATCCTAAGTTGTTAAGAACTTCGATTCTGCTACATATGCTTCTTGAAGAATGAAAACTCAGCAAAACATTTGTCTTGCTCAGTTTGATTTTATTCTGAGATCCTAAATCCTAATTTTTGCCCCTATCTCTTCTTCAATTTTGCATATACGACTGCCTCTACTTTATTTAATTTGATTTTTGGAAACATTAATTTTGTCCCTAATTGACTACATAGTGAAGGGAGGTTAGAAGAAGCATGGATATGCGAACATGTGTTTGAGAGAAATCTATTGTGTACAAAAAAAAATAGTATTTCATAAAATTATTTGAAAAAACAAAGGTAAAGTTTATTCATTTAATTTATCAACACTTCAATAAAGTTGTATTCAATAGGTTTTTAAATCGGATCTCTCAACTTTTAATTTTGTGTTAGATGAATTATGTATCTTTCAATTTTGTTTTTAATAGGTCTTTAAATCAAAGTTCGATTATATAAAAGACAAATTATTAGGATTAAGATTTAGTGATGAAGTTCAACCTTAGTATATAAAATATATCCTATCTGGTCAACACTATATGAGTTATATTGTCTTGGGGATGCTCTCTCCAAACCACAAAAGTCTAATGCCAAAGGCACCTTATGACATTTGTAACACAATAAATGGTGCTAGCCATTCAAAACACACTAAAGTGAGGATTCATGCAATAATCAATCCTCCCTATTAGACACTATTTAACATAATGAACAATACAAGACAACTCTGATCAATAGATCTAAATAGCCACATGACCATGACCGAGTATTATATGAATCATGGAGTTAATTACTTTTAACATACGTGCATAATGTGCTATCGACATTTAAAATAATGCTCAAGATGACACTCCAAAGACGATACAATGTTGTCCTATAGCATCATGACACTATGAAGTTGGTGCAGGCTGTTCGATGTTGTGGCATACAAGAGGCCAGCACTACTGTCATATGTGTTCTACAAAAGCACTATTTTTGGCTTGGGTCATGAGTGTAGGAGTTACAAGATGATTTAGTTTGGTCTCTTGTGTTTTCTGATGTTAAGCTTTATAATCGACCTTTAGTGTTTGGACTAAAACTTTTTGGTGAACTAAGTGTTAATTGATTTCTTAGTTTATGTTTTCTTCAAATGAATGTTGTGGGTTATATAACATTTTTCCAAATTTATAAAAATGATAATAATCATTCACCGTTAAACTCGTCTTAAGTCGGTTGGTGAGTTTAGAGTTAATTATGATGTCTATTTCTAAATAATTGAATTAAGAAATTTTGATTGACATATATAGTTATATCAATCTCCGATGAGTAATTGCGATTACAATATCGTCGTTAAATCAGTGAAGAAAAATCATTAAGTGCTCAACCATCCCTAGACTGGTATGGTAATCTCTTGGACTTTATCCCCTAATTCATTTCATCATTATCATTTCATCATTTTGTCTTTAATTTTCACCTTCAAATTTTAGAATATTCCAAATATTATCACGTCTAAATTTTATTCCTAATAAAAGAAATTTGGTGCAATCCTAATGCAATTTCAGATCAAATGTGAGCAAATTTTAAATTAATAAAACATCATTTAATTTCAAGGGTACTTCATTAATGCTAATATGATTTAAATCAAATTTCTCTCAAATAAGAAAATGAAATTTGTGACTAAAATTCATATTTTGATTATGTGGCAAAAAAGAGTTAAATTAAAAAATAAATCAATAAACAAAATTAAGTTAAGTTAGTTTATATTTCAATTCCACCCAAACTTTTTCAAAATTATGTTAGTTTGCCTATATATTATCGTACGTGTAAATAAATCTAAAAAGATTGTTATTTCTTGTTTTTTTTTTTAACCCATATTCTAAAAATCAAGATAAATTTTGAAAATTAAAAATAAATATTCAAAAATTCTAGCTTTGTTTTTTAAGTTTGGTTAAAAATTCAACTCTTTTATTTTATGAATGATCAAAGTCATCTAAAGAAATTGGAGAAAAAAAAATACATTTTTCGAAAACCAAATAATTGCCGAACAAGACGTATATAACAAATAAGAAGAGAAGTTATTAGGTAGGTTGTACAATTTTGTGTTTTGAGTTTAAAACAAAGAAACCAAAAGGTGGAAGTTGCACTCCCTCTTTATTCTTTCTCCTTTAGTATAAGGAGAGGACTTGTAAGTCCGAGATTTAGAATTCAAATTCAACACTTATTGCCTCCAACATTGCCTGCATCCCCAGCAATGTAGACACACCAAGTGACAGTCTTAACTTTTAAATAAGCAACTTTTAAGATCGAGGTCGGTCTCCCTATAATTAGGTTCTACTCTATGCTCCCTTCTGCTCCTTCCCTTAGTGATTCTATAGGCCAGCCTCTTCCCCGTCTATCATATGTCCATCTCTCTCTATTAGTTTCCCCAAATCGATTTTATCACATCATACAAAACTTCTCTCGCGCCCCCTCTTCCAGTGCTTTCCTCAAAATGGTTTTGTACATATTTACCAGCTCTCTCTTATTTCAATGGCTTTTCTCAATAAATTCGTGCACTACGTCAATCACTAGCATTACACAATTCAAACTAGTAATAAAAATTATATATTCGAACTCTCTGAAATTTAAAAAATATTATCTTACAAACAGAAATGAGTTACACTATGAAAACATCCTAAACATAATACTTTGGCATGTCTCTTATTTTCACAACTTTACTTACCATGGTCATACATTGCGTGGATGATACGCATTCTGCTTCGACCTCTAGGATCCATATGTTGTCCTCCTCATCATTCTAAAGAAATCATCAACGTTTACTTCGCCATCACCTGCATTTACAAATCCAAGTTAACTGCTTTTCTTCCATACCAGCTATACATTTGTAAATTTCAAATGAAAAACAAACAAGGAAGACCATAACGACAGGAACAACGAGCCCAATTGAATTACATTCAGAAAAACCACAAAGAGAATCATACATGGGAAGGATAGGTCTCACATATGTCTAAGCTGGAAATTAACACGAGTAAATAAATGTCAGGTTATGGGACTCAATTGTGATGACAAGAAGCTTAGGAGACAGGCAGTGGGATGTGAAGTTGGTTTCTTTCCCTCTTCTTAACTTAGCTCCCTCTTGGAAGTATCAAAAAAGCGATTTTTTTTAGTGGTGGACAAAGTTAGGACAAGGTTGACCTCTTTGAAAAAAAAGGCTATTCCCATAGCTAGAAGAGTTGATTTGATTCATTTTGTTTTGAGTGGTATCCCTATTAACTATTCTCCTTTTTAGAGTTATAACTAATGTTTGTAAGAATATTGAGAAGCTCAAAGCATAATGCATAATTTCCTTCGGGAAGAGGTGGAAGGAAGAAAATTTTCACACTTGGTCGAATGGGAGGTCTTTGAGAGATTGGTTTCCTTGGGGGGTCAGAAATTGGGAATTTAAGGATTCATAGCAAAGCTTTGTTAGCCAAATGGTTTTGGTGTTTCGACCTTAGCCAATTTTCCCTTAATAGATTTTCACTCAGTTATTCTCCTCTAGACAACAATACTACATTGTGAGATCTTTGGGATAAGGAGAACAACCGGGTGTCTAGAGAATTGGAGAGGGATCCCAGTGATTTTGGTCCCTTATTAGATTTCATGTTTGCCTATATGCTTCAAATTTAAAGACCTTTAGTATTTACTCTATAGGCATTATTTTGTATAGATGGAGACTCTTGCTCTAGTTGGATCCCTTTTTGTGGGTCTGTTGTTTTGTATGACCTCATATTTTTTTCAACTTCTATTGATGGAAGTTGCTGGCGTTGAAAATATATACACGCACCACAAACACATGCATGCATGCATACATATACAAGTCAAGTTATCGAACCTTCCCCTGTACTATCCATCCCTCTCCAAAAATATTTTCAAAGAGAACATTGCTTATTGAAATATTATACCAAAATTTCCCTTGGAAAGGTAGCTCAACTAACTCTGGACCTAAACTTGTTAAATAGGATATGGTCACAAGATCTACTAATCATGTAGGTATTGGCTTACAACCTTTAACAGATAAGACTAAAGCATCCTTAGTTAAGTGAGTTTGGAGCTATACTGTCATGAAAAAAAAATGCTTTATGGCGACAACTGATGTAGGGTAAAATGGAAAATTCCCAATGACATAAAACAGAAACTCTTGTTGACTCCCATCACCCTACCCAACTGCGAGCAGTGTCCCATGAGCATAATGGGAGGAGGCTCTCTTGCACCTTTATTGTTTTCTGCTTAATTCTTATACATAGAAAATGAGACTCAATATTTTGACTGCTAAATTTTTATTTATATAAGCTGTGTTCTTTCACTCATAAAACTATCTGATTTAGTTCATTAATCCGAATAATGAATATAAAAATGAACATATCAATTCAATGCATTTCAACCCTTTTCTCAAAAAAAAGTGGGAGAAGTTTATGTCTCAATGAATCACACATAGAGATATTGATAATACACAGAGTTAATGGTATTTCATAACTAATTAATTGAACAGCAGCTCGTAGACCACCTAAGAAGGAATATTTATTATTCGATCCATATCCTGACATAAGAGGGGTGGGAACCCAACATTCAATTATCGAAAATTAAAAAAAATATATGGAAACGGTAGATTTTCCTAGGGTACAGCACTACATACAGAAATCAGGGTTTTTCTCATAATTCAAGGACACAGTTGAACAACCTATATAGAACAGATCTTGTTCGAGTAAGATCATTACTGAAATGAGATTAAGTAAAAGGATTGTCAGTACCTAAATAGTTAAAGACAAAAGAATGGATCATGGATGTAATGACCACTTCATCAAATTAAATATCACAAATGCAGATACATACCATCAAGAAACAAATTTGCTTGGTGCAAACAAGAAATGGATAAAACATGAAACTAACCCCACAAAAGAAAACCTGATTAAAAACTAGAGTAAAAGTGACTCACGATCTCGATCTGCCTCATCAATCATCTCTTGAATGTCTTTGTCAGTGAAGACCTCGCCCAGCTCCTTTGCTATGCGCTTGATGTCGTTGCCAGATATCTTCCCCTAAATTCAGGAAAAAGAATATGAAAATGTAATGCCAATTCAATTATAAAAACAAAATGTTTAGCAAATGAGCTTTTTCAAAGTTCTGTAAGAAAACTTTAAATGTGAAATTGAATTTTGATAAATTCCATAAATATATTTTGGTCCAACTATTTTTGTTCTCAGTTACAGCCTTTACATTAAAACAAGGAATAAATAAATTTCCCAGTCAGATATTTTAGAAAACATAGCCATCTGGATCCTGATCGTCTAAAAGATTAAAGATCATAACCTTACATTTTTATCATAGTCAATAATATCAAATGCTTTCGTAAGCTCCTCCTTAGTGTCTCTCTCTCCAATTTTTGCTGTCATCATGTATTCAAATTCATCATAATCAATGGCACCACTTCCATCTTTGTCCACATCTGCAATCATTTGTCTGATTTGCTGGAATAAGCGACAAGAGATCAGTCAAATGTCAATCAGTGATATAATTATCACATGAAAAAATCTTAAAGTCAGGATTCAATCCAAGGTAATTAGATCATTCATTTTCAAACAAGCTACAGCATTTGATTGTTAATTTGTATAACCGTATCTTCCAACTACAGGGTATTATGTGAAGGATACCAAAACCTACAAGCACATAAACCCTGAAAAGGCATGAAAAGGAAACTTAAAACTTGCTAAAAATTACAATCACTTGGTCAACAAAAAAATTTCTAACAGTACCCTTCTCCATAAAAGAAAAGTCTGCCTTTCGAAGCTGCAGACAGTGTTCTTTAAAGGTCAAGGCACAATAAACCACAATAGTCTTCTAGGGCTTAAGCGCAAGGCAAAAAAGCAAAGGCCTTTCTTGTGAGAAGCACTATACATAAAAGTACTTCAATAAGGAGAGAAAGCATAATTGAAGTGGAAATATGGAAGGAAAAGAAAAAGGCCCTCTTAACACTAGAAATTTTGTTTTGACTTACTAAATTTAATTTTTCTAGTTCATAACGAAGGAAAAAAACCTTAATCATTACTATTTTTAAAAATAATGTAAAACCCCCATGGCATGCATGCCTTGCCTTATCTTTTAGCCTTGCCTTTTCAAGGCGAGGCACCATACCTAAGCCTTGAGCCTAGGAGCATGCCTGAGAGGGTTTTTCAAAACACTCGTGCATAGTTGAAAAGAAGATAGTCAAGGCCCTCACTCCACAATAAACAGGCAATTCACCCTGAAGAAGATACCACTATCCTTATAAGTTATACCCTTACTATTTGCATTCACAATAATGGGGGAATAGGAATTAGCCACGTTGATCACATTGTAACAATGAAGAAAAGATTAGCCTAAGACGTTGAAAAAACGTGGGTGCAAAACAGGAATAAACTGATGTTTTCTGACGATCTTATCTAATGGTATTCATGCATGCTAGAATTCCATACGGCTTTTCCATCGAAATGGTGCATGCATAAATGCCAAAAAAAAAAAACTTTACAACATTAATCGGCCTAATGGCATAGAGTTACCTCCTCGGTCATCTCAAAACCAAGAGCCCTGCCACAAAAATAAATGAGTTATAAAAGTTCAAATTTACGATCTTTTAGCTTCCATTTCCACGATGCATTTGGGAAATATTCATACCTCATTGCAACATTAAGTTCTTTGGCATCGATAGTCCCTGACCAAAAGTAAAACAGACTAACAACTGAGTACCCCATCCATACACATAAAAAACCAGTAACAAGCATAAAACAAACAATAACAATTTGCACACCAGAGCCATCAGTGTCAAATAATTCAAAAGCCTCCTTAATCTCCTGCTTCTTTTGGGGAGTTAAGCCATGACGTCCTTTAGGCTTTTCCTTCCTGGAAACACCTCTGTATAAGCTTGCCTACAAAGATGATTGCAAATTCCAACAAAACAACCAATAATAATCAAAACCCAATTTTCACCTGAAAACAAAGGAATTGGCAAAAGAAGCAATCCAATTTCTAGCTGTTTATTGAATATTATCATTTCGTATGAAAATCAAAGGCAGCTGCTACCCAAGTTCTAAATATCAAAAACTCATACAATTCACCTAAACTAGCAGAAAATTCAACATAATAAGAAGACTAGAATAACCAAAAACGACCTCATGGTTGCAAAAATCCAATCAAATCCAAGATTAGGACAAAGATCGAACAACAAATTGAGAAATTCTTCAAATGAATTTCAAACAACGTACCATGGTAGACGATGTCGCAGCACGATAAAGAAATCCTGAGAAAGCTCGAACGTCTAACACAAACGTCGAAAGCTTTGAATGTTAGAACAATTGGTTCCCATTGAAACGTCTAACTTAATCAACTAGTGTTCGCATTGGACCGCCTTCTTTCCTCTTTTTTTTTTTTTTACTCTTTTCCTTTTCCTTTTCTTTTTCTTTTTCTTCTACTTCTTCTATTATCTATTTTTCTAAATTACTTTGTTTTAGAAAATAAAAATTTTTTAAATATAGTAAAATAAACTAAAATATTTAGTAAGTAAAATTTTGGATTAAACTTGTATTGTTGTCTATCAATCATGTTGATAGAAATATATCAGTGCTTATTAATGTTTATCGTAAAATTTATAAATATTTTGTCAAATTTTTCATTTTTAACAATTTCCCATTTTTGTACTTATCAAATTCGGAGCTTTTTTCTTTTGTTAGTTTTACCCTTGGAAGTTTTGCAATTGACATTTTGGCGACAGAGATTGGAATGTCGATGTTCGGGCTTAAAACACTGACTTAAAGGTCATTTGGGTTTTTCATGGATTTTGTGAGATTTTCTATCGACTTTTATTTGATTTTTAGCTTTATTGTTCTTACTCATTGTTTGAATCTATCTTCAATATATGTATGGTTGATGTGACTCATTAGTTGCTTATATCATAGGTTACTCATTTATCCTATTCATTCTTTGGTTATTTGCAATTGTAGTGAATGCACGCTTTGCTTGAGTAGCGAATAAGTTTGATTGTGTTTGTGATGATTAATAGCATATTCTTATATTTATCACATCACGTAGGTGATCTTGGGTTTTGGACTTAGGAGTCAAAATTTCTAAGTTAAACTCTATTGTTGATCAATTAGCTCTTAAACAATTTTAGGTAAAACTCATTCAGAATAGGTTTATTGTAAGTTATAAAATCACCGGTACATGCCCACACGGCCATGTTATACCTTCTTGAATGATGCATAAACTGCAAGGAAGTTGCTCTAACACTTCCCTGCATTGAATTGTTTATCCTAATTGAGAGGATCAATCTTACTTGAGCTATGGAGGTCAAGATGAGCAACAAATCTCATATTCTCAAACTTTAAGCCAATGTATGAACATTAGAAGATTTAGTTTCTGAATTTACTAAAAATTCTCTTTAGTATCGACAGGACTGATTCCAATCTAAGTAGGAATTCCTCAGACTTCAACTTAATTATCTCTAGAATGAGTAGAAAATTCAAGCTAAATTGCAAGGCATGGTTTACATTATCACCTTACTAGTAAGCTCAGCATAAAAGGATGCAAGAGAAAAATAATAGTTGTCTATGTCACTCAAGTTGAGCTCTATAAGAAGTTGTGCTTGAATAGCAACCGTAACGAGTTTGTGAGGTGCCCTATTGTGCTAAAAACATGTTTTTGATTTTAAAGATGAGGTTGAGCTTCACCTCAAGGAGACCCAAATGGTAGAGTTATAGGTTGCAAACTTTGGCCTTCTCTACCCTTGTTTCTCTTATTCTTAATGTTTTGGTCCCTCTTCTTTAGAATTTTTTTAATATAACAACATGTTGGACAACATGTCAGCGACAAACGTTAGAGCCTCTGCAAATATTCTTTCCATATATAAAAGATTGATTTGCATATTTTATGGATCTTATCTCTTCAGTCATATATTCCTTCCTTTATTCTCGTGCACTTAATATTTATCATTCCTAAAATATATTTCCAAAACAAGTCATATTTATATGGTGTTCTAATTCATTTTAGCTAGGGTTAGTTGCCTCATTAATAAAGCCTGTACTTGAACGTTTTGAGAGCTTAGAGATAGTCTAAGCCTCAACCTTTAGAAAACTTATTCCGTCCATATAATTTTCAGTCAAATCCTCTTTTTTCTTGTTTTTATGCTTTACAATCTCATTTTTTATAATAACGTAATTTTACGTAAAATCCCAAGAATTCTGACAAATTTTGTTTCTCTCTCGATAATAGACTCGAGGGTGCAAAAAGACGAACAAATATTTAGAACAAAATGTTAAACTTGTTATTTTAATAAATTTTTTTAATTCAAGTTTTTAAAAGAAAAAGATGGGGAAAAAAGTGAGTGAAGAGGAGAGAGAAGTGTAAGAAAGCATTTAGCCTATAGACAATAACCATGGGACAAAAAAGGCAAACAAAATACTTAGAACAACTGTTGTGATTTGAATAGTACAACACCACATTTCTTTGTAGCCCTACAGCTCACCATCCTCTCATTCATTCCCTCAATCAAAATTCAAATATGCTTTTCTTTTCCCTTTGACTGGTCTTCCACCCAATCCACTATTCACCACGTGTCTATCCCCCATTCGTCAACCTTCTTTTATTTGCACGTGACTGGACAGCCTTCTCCACGTGTCCTCCCTTACACCATCCCTCTTCTCTTCAATCTCTCCTCAACTCTTTCCTTTCCTTCCTTGCCACTTAATTGTAATCTCGTGTATTCGTTTCATTTTCGTCGTATAAAACACATTACGATCTTATTTTCGTTCCGTCTTCTATTATTCTTACTTTTGAACATACTTTTAATTTTCAGTAATCTTAATTAGATTTCATAAGGTGGAGGATTTAACATTCAACGACTTTTAGGATGGGGTACATGCCAATACTACTATATACGAAGCTCATTTTTAATTTTAAATATGTGTTTTTTTTTCTATTTACTTCCAAATTTAATGTTAAAAACATTTCAAGTGGTTGAAAAGAATAATATGAAGTGAAGATGTTATTAATAAATATGTTTGGCCTTCTTGAAAAAAAATATATATAGTGTTAAGGTGAGTATGTGTACTTAGTTCTTGGGTTGAATTATTGATATAGTTAATAAATTCGATAACTTTTAAGTTAGATTGATAATTTAATATATCAAAGTACCATGTCTTTAATTTTGTTGACTATTGTACTGTTATTTTTAGAGTGATTTACGAGCTTAAGTTTTTGAACTGTAATTTAACAAATTTCTTTTAGTTTATATACTTTCAAATATATTTAAATTTAGTCGATGTAGATTCAATAGATTTAAAGCCTATTTCTTAAACTAAATTCAAAATGAAACGAAAAATAAAATGAATTACAAGCAAAAGGAACATCTAACATCCAATCAAACCAACCTTTTAATGTATATATATATATAAATAAATTATTTTATAATATAAAAATTATTTTGGTATATTATAATTTAAAGAAGATTCATGAAAATGAACCCATGATTTTACAAAAAATAATTATTAGGGTTATCTTTATTTTAAAAATTGAAGAGAGAAAAACGAAGAAAAAAGAGATATATAATAATAAAGGAGAGGATAAGAAAGTTGCAAAAATGTGAATGGAAAAGACAGTAAAGTTGGAGAACTGACAGTGGCAAATTTTCATTACAATTCAAAACCATTCTCCTTTAGTGATTAATACTTCCATTTAAATTTGGTTTCTATAATTTATAATTAAAATTCAATATTTATAGAGTTTTGATATGAACTTTTTTATGTTATTTTATTAAATTATAAAGCCTGTTTATGAGACTAAATTCTAGGACTAAAACTCCAATTATGTGCAAATTTTTTAGATTCAATTTGTAATTTAATATTTTTCTTTTTTCCTACTTTTACATATATATCTTTTTAAATAACAATAATAAAAAAACAAAAAACAATCTTCTTTGGCTTTTTTCTGTCCTTTTGGTAAGTACTGAATCATTAAAATGATAGGATCAATAATATATATATTATTTGACTTCTTCATGTGAGATACTTATTCTTCAAGTTTAACCCTAATTCATTATAAGAATTTTCATTTTTACGGACGAAAAAAACGTCGGTCAAAGTCCAAAAAACATCGTTCTAAGTTACACCGACACATTTTTTTGCGTCGACAGAAACGTTGTCGTATTTGTGTTGGGAGAAGTTCTCAATTTCGACGTATATTGTTGCGTTAACGTATAAGTTTTGCCAATAAAACACAACTTCGTCAGCGTATAAGTTTTGTCGATAAATATAGTTCATTGTATTTTGATTGTTGTGAGTATGTATTCGTTAACAATATACAAAATTAACACTTTTATTTTATATATGAGAGAATATAGGGATAGATATGTACATATCACACCATATTTGCTATTTTGTATTATCTTTTGTTTCATTATCATTTTTCCATGCATATACTTAGTTTGTATACAAATAATTTCTTTATTTTTTTTTCATTTACTAAGTGAAATATTTTTCAATTTTCAGAACTAAATAATTGGTCTGCAAAACTAGTTTCTTAAAAAAGAACTATATGAAAAAAATTAAAAAATAAAACATATTTAGTGTTATAAATATAGAAGAGAAAAAAAATGAAATTAGGCTAAATTTTAAATTTGATTCTAAAAAATCTAAACAATTAATTATTAGATTGATATAGACATATAAAAGCTTATTAAACACGCGTATTAATAATTTTAAACTTTTGTTAACTAACTATTTAGAAATTAATTAGATTCGTATGAAAGATAACATTTATAAGCATAATTATTTTAAATGAAAAAACTTTTTAATCTATGAAAGATTGAGAGTGATAGTAATAATAATAATTTTGATGATTACAAATATTAAATCCGTTTCATTGTTATAATAATGTTATGTTTTTAATATATTGACGATTACAAATCTTAAATTAAATTTAGATATGTTTTTTCTTTTCAATAAATTTAAGAAGAAGAAAAAATTTGGTTTGTATGGTTCTCCTCCTTTTCCAGACATTTGATTCCCTCTGTTGTGTTAACTTTGAAGAACAATCAACACGTGCGATTTAGGTCACATCGAATTTTACTTTTAAAGCGACAGACCGTCTCCCACGATACAACAACACAACTATCAACCATTGACACGTGGTTCTATCGTAAAATTATTGTTAAAAATTAAAATGAAAGGTAAAAGTACTTTGGTGGAAGGGGGTGGGGGTGGTCCCTCATGAATGGGCAGCTAATTTACTAAAATGCAGGTCAAAGATTGGTCAAACTGACCCTAATGCATGCCATTCCCAATCCAATTCCCCACTTGCATTTCCTGCCCCCTTCCCCCCCTCCTCTATCTCTACTTCTTTCTCAATTATTGTTGTTTTTACCCCCATTTTGCAAAAACCACTTCTTCAAACTCTAAAATTATACCCTTTTTAAGCTTCAAAACTTTCCATTCGCTCTTCTCAAACTTACAAATTATATTAACCGTATAAATATGAGGATTAGCTCGAGACTTTAATTTTAACTCTTTTGTAAGTTTAAAGATTTAGTTGTTATTAGAAACTTAGAAATTATAATCCATACAAATACAAAATTTATGTCTGTAAATTAATATATCCCTGAAATAAAAGTTAAAAATATGTATATTAAAAATGGGAGTTCCCAAAAGGCAATTGAAGGAGAGTGGTGATTTTCAATGAGATGAGTAATGGAAAACTGTAAAGAGTGGCAGTGAAGAAGTGGTTCCCTTGACATCCCTCCATTCATCTCAAAAGCTTTCATTTAATTCCATCATTTATTTAGTGTCCTCTTCTTCTCCCATTAGGACCCACTTTCTTCTACTTTTCATTATTTGTCCTTTTTTCCCCTAAAACATTCTCACTTTTTTTTCCCGTCATGTTGGAATCTTTTGAATATGTTACGTGACGTTTTGAATCATCAAGCTAAGTATGATTGAAGATCATACTGCTTGGTCAACGAGTTGGAATCTAGGGCCAACACATTACTAGTGGAGGCGGCTTTGAGAGCAACACACCCCAAAACCTAAGTTGTATTTCGGTTATTTGTGATTTTTTTCCCTTTAAAAGTTTAGAAGAATATAATACACTAGATAAACTCTTTACACCTCTTTATATGTAATCTGGATCTTTCTCTCAAATAAAAACTAATCTTTCTCCTCCCGTGAATCTGACATATTGTTAGTGAATCATGTAAATATGTGTGATAAGAACAACGAACCTCCACATATCTCTACAACGGCTGTATGATATTATCTACTGTTTTTTGTTTTAGATAATTGTCTTCATTTATATATTCATGATCATTTTCTTAACGAACTAAAGTAAAATTTTATTTGCATTCCTGTTAGATAATTAGATAAATAGTATAGTCTTTTAGGTAAATGAGTTATTATGGAGTAAAAATGAGCTAATTATTACTCATTGGTCTGTCATTTACTTTTTAACCTTAATGTGGCCTTCTCAACCTTGTTTTCCAAAACTTCTTTTGGTGTATGAAATATATTGTGTGCCATTATTTTTAAATTTTCTTTTAGCTCTTCGTTAATTTTTCTTTAAAGGAATTTATTAAATTTTCTGTCCTAAAAATTCATTACTAACATTATAATTCTATACCATGCTTATATATTTATATAGAAAATTAAAAATCGAATCAAATCGAAAGGAATGAAATATTGTAGTTTGATTCGATTTGAATTGAACAAACGGCTTCAATCAATTTTATATATATCTAAACTCAAAATTTTGTATATACCTAATCCAATGAACCGAATTACCGGTAAAACCCTTAGCAAAAACTCTCTGCCTTACATCCATGGCATATTCGTACACCATCTTGTTGGCTTAACATGTTTATATAGACCATCTAATTCCACTAGTATCTAACTATTTATGTATTTATTTTTTTGTATTTTTCCTCAAATAATAAAATTGCTCTTTTTCTTCGTATGTGGATGTAGCTAACACATTATTAGAAGATCGTACAAATTTTTGTGTCATTTTTTATTGTTTACATATTTCTTACTTGTCTATTTCGTTTTTGTCATAACATACACAATTTTCAAATCGCAAATATAAGATCAACTTTTTTTAATGTTTAGCATAAATAGGTTCAAATAGTTCCCAAGGATTACAATTTTGATATATCTCAACACTCTTGAGTACTCGTTATACTTATCATAAGCACTCCTCTTATTCAAAACCTAGTGGCAACCGAGGTTAGACTTGTTGAATTTGCAACATGGTTTGAAATGGAATAACAACTACGTATTTAATAACCTTCTTTACATCCAAAGCTCACTTATGCAAACTTTATAGAACGAATCTAATATCAACACTAAAAAAGAAAAAAGAGACAATAAGAGAAGAGAAAAAAAGATGATAGAAGAGATTATAGTGGAAACAGTCGTATAGGTATAGGAATCCAAATGAAAATTAACACCAAATTTCAAAACCAATTAATTTTAGTCTTTTACTTGTGCATCATAATGCGAAATTATCGACTTAACCTCTTTCTTCGAAATCTAGAGTCTTTTTCTTACATACCATTTTCTATATATATGAAGCATTGCTACATTCACATACATTCTCTCTCTCTCTTTTTTTTTTTTCTTTTGAGGAAAAAAGAAAGAAAGAAGAAGACTGTTTATTTATTATTTATGGATTCTAAAAAAGAATTAAACATAATTAGAAAAGAAAAATGAAATTTCTTTTTGCAAGCAGCATTTCTCTCTATATATTTTGTGTAAGATATTGATTGGAATCTTTTATGTTTGACTTTCTTTTGTGTATTATAATATTTTACCAAAATCTATGTATATACTATATATTATACCAGCTGGCAACACAAATATTTTTTGATATATATATTATTTAAAAATTCCTTTAATGCTTTTTTATATTCTAAAAGGAAACTTCTTGGAGTCTTCTTTAGTCAAAATACTGTTGCTTTGTATTAAGTAAAGAAAAGATATTTCCCAATATCGAGGAAAATTATTATTATTATTATTATTATTTAAATATGTTATTTTATTTAATAAATAAATTATCCTTGTTTATTAAACATATATATATATAACAAACATACTAGTAAACAACGAAAATAGAAATAATTGTTTTACTCTCATACTAAAATGAGTTAAAACAAAGCAAAAATTTAAACGGGATTAGAGAGAGTTTAATAAAAAAAATTATATTTTTTAAATAATTTTAATATTTTACTATTTTTTAAATACCCACGAGTTAATTTTTATTTACGAACATTAAATTTTTAATCAGATTTTAAAGTTAATTTTTTTAATTAATAAAAAAAATTGGATAGAAGTACCATTTTGGTTAATTATCAAATTGGTTATAAAAAATATCTTTATAATTCTTTTTTTTTTTTAAATTGAAATCATTAAAGAACCTTGACAAATTGGAGTATGAATATGATGGTTTATTTAGCAAAACAATTAATTAAATGAGAAAAGGAAAAGGAAAAGGAAAAAGAATTAAATGAGGTTCACAAAAAGGAGAAGGGAAAAAAAAAAAAAAAAAAAGAAAAATGAGCACAAAGAGAAAAACAATAGACTTTAGGACTGCAGAGTCAAAGATTGGTCATAATTGAATATAAGTTCAAAAATGTCATGACAAAACATCACATCATGGAATGCCATGCATCTATGTGTCTCTCTCTCTCTCTTTCTATATATATATAATTCCACCCATTTTTATATATATATATATGTTTTCATGAAAAATAACCTTTTTAACATTTTTATTAATATGCTAGGTATGTCAAAACGAGTTTAGTTCAACCATAATTTATATCATATTTTATTCAATAGTATAGGATGATATTTTATACATTAACACTAACTCTAATATAATAGAAATAAAAGTAAAGAAGATTTATCAGCAAATTTATAAATATAATAAAGTTACGAAGAATCGAGTATTAAAACATAGGTTATAATTATATATATGATGTTATGGATTCAAATCTTGATTTATAATATCATATAAGAGAGAGAGGTAAATGAAAAAATAAAAAAAAGAAAGGATAGAGCCGTCAAAAGAAAAGATAACACATATAAATAGGTAGGTTTGTTAAGTAAACATTGTTTGTTCATACTCATATATATATATATATATATATATATTCTATATTATACTATATATATATATATATATAGTTTTGTTACTTTTCCTTCGCCCTCCATGTTGATTTGAGGTCTCTAATGGCATGCTTAGACATGTACAACTCCGACCATAAGTCCCTCCACCGCCGTGCTCCGGCTACCAGCCCTAGAATCTCTTTCTCGAGTGACTTCGTTGACATCCAACAGTCCCTCAAATACCAAGAGCAACGCTCCGCAGCTCCTCCCGTCTCGTCCTCCTCTGATTTCGAATTCTCCGTCTCCAACTACAATATGATGACGGCCGATGAGCTTTTCTTCGAGGGTCGTCTTCTCCCTTATAAGGACTCCAATAGAACGGTTACTACTCTTAGAGAAGAACTTCTCGTTGAGGAAGAGGAGGGAGACGACGAAGACGATAATGACGACGCTTCACAACGCCCTACGTCTAGGCCGGGCCGATGGAAGGGCTTTCTTGGCTTGAAAAAGTCTCACAATAATAATGCTTCCAAGAAAGGGTGCAGAAACGATGGCTCTAGCGGCAGCCGTGATGTCAGCGGTGGCAAAAGGCCGTTCGGTTGGTCGTCCTCTTCGTCTAGTACGAGGGCAAACTCTTCCCAACAGGTAAAAAGAAAACGACCAACAACGAAAAATTATTCATTAATGTGATTTCCTCCCAAAATTATCAATGGGGTAATTCTGGATTGGTATTATTTTTCAGGTACAAAATGAAGGAGGATCGAGTTGCAAAGATGTGGAGATTGATTTCTAGAGAAAGGGAGAAGCCAAGTTTTAGTTAAAAGTTGAAAAAGGAATGTAGAGAGCCTTCTTGTTCATTCGGTTCTTTTTCTTTCTTTCTTTCTTTCTTTCTTTCTTTCTTTCTCTTTTTCAAATTGTTAAATTAACCATTTAGATTTTTGTGTTGTATGATCAATGCTAATGTTCTTTGTTTTTTCAGATTTGTAGCTATAACTCTTTAAGTTCTCAAGTTCTTCTTCCTTCAAAAATTTAGTTTTTATTTTTTTGAAGTACAATAGAGAAGACAATCACAAACCTTTTAGTTTGTAAGATATAATTAACGAGCTGTGTCATTTGAGCTAATGTGTCTATGCATTCTTGTTTGATAAAATTGGCTGTTTTTACCATATATATCTTTTAAAATCTATATTTTTTTTTTCTTCATACTTTGGCTTTTAGAAAGATTGGAGATCCCATGCATTTGAGAGTTTTTCAAAAGGTTTCTGTTGGACCAACAAGAGATATAATTAATTCATTTCCTTTAGTTTTATCATCTCTTCCTCTGTTTATTAACTTTAAATTGTATTTAATAGAGGGTTTCTCATAAGTGATCTCCAATTGTTTGGTTGGTAGATTTTTCTTTTTAAACGTGAGAATATTAAAAAAAAAGAAGTACCATTTGAAATGACTTTCGAGTACTTTAGTACTTCAAAATGAAATATTAGATCTCTTTGACAATCATAACATTTTTGGCTCTTTGGAGAGCAATTTCATTTTAATATTCATATTTCTCTCCATGCTTCTTACCTTACTTCAAACAACTATTTGGATTCTAATATACTTTTTTAGTTTTAAGAAGTTAGCATGCTTGGTTTTTGAAAAACACTTCGTACAATGTTCATAACACCGAAGAGTAGTAACTTAGAAAACGTAGTGCTTGTAAACTTAATTTTTTAGAAACCAAAACTATAACTCGTTTCAAAACTATTTGATTCTAGTTTTTTGTTCTTAAAATTAAGCCTCTAAACATCATTTTATCTATTAATTTCTATATTTTGTGTTTTTTTTTTTGTACGTTATGACTGTTTTTAAAAATCAAAGCCAAAATTTGAATACCCAAAATAAGTAGTTTTCAAAAGATTTGGTTTTGTTTTTGAAAAATATCTAAAATTTCAAATGTTTTAATTATGAAGTGTGAGAACTATGGGTATAAGAAATCTTAGTTAACTAAGCACAATTTTTTAAAAACTAAATAGTTATCGAGAACATTGTTTAGTCGATTTTTTTTAAATTAAGTTTCTAACCACTACTTCTACCTATTAATTTTCTTTCTCTCGTTATTTAATTTTAGTTGTTCTCTAAAAAAATCAATACAACTTAGTCTTTTAAAATATATATATATATAAATAAAAAGATAAAACAATATCCTTAAGAGTGGTAAAGATTAAAAAAAAAACAAAATGAGACAAATTAATAACAAATTATGATGATAATAATGATAATAATAAGAACGGTCTCTAAAGAAGTGTTTATTCTAAAAGTACAAAAAAAAGCACTTCTTTTGAAACAAATACTAAAAATTAACGAAAACCAATGAAGTAAAGTAATGAGAAAATAGTTGTAAACTAATGGATTAAAAAAAAAAAAAGCATAGTTGTTCTTCACCAATCAGCATTTTTCTCATAAATTTTCTTATAATTAAGTTAACAAAATTGTATTAATTAAAACACACAAAGAAGTCAAAAGAGAGATAATTAATTATTTGATTAAAATGAGAGTGAATATGAGAGTTTCAATGCAAAATTTCACAATATTAATGCAGACAGCTAAGCCACGATTGTTCATATATCATTAAAATAAAAATGGAGAAAAAAGAAAACACACAATTTCAAGATAGATCTATTTAAAAAGAAAAAAAAAAGAAAAAAGTAAGTAAGAAATGATAATTAATAATGGAAAATTGGGAGTTGGAAAGGAAGTGTAAAAATCTTTAAAAGCATATACCTAACAATTGTTTCCAAATACAAAGGTGTAATGGCAATGGGTGTCTCTGAACTCTGAAAAATGGCTCAGATCAGACCAACATATCAAACACAAAGGACATTGCCACTTCATTTCCACTATCTATGCATTTATTTCTCTCCCTCTCTCTCTCCCTCTCTTTAATATTCATGCTTCCTAAGTTTGAAATTACATCGTCCACTTAGGTGTATGTGTTCTCAAGACTTTGCATATCAGGAAAGATAGTTGTAATCTCATGACTATACATCTTTTTGTTTAGTTAATGTGGGACTTTCAGACCATTTTAAACTTGTTATTGTATTATGATTGATTGATTTTGTTACATGTAAAACTTGAGCCAACATATTTTACAACATATCTTGAATTGTGTCAGCAACATTGTTACGTGATAAGTAGTAGATTCTGCATAATATTTTTTTTCTTATCTATCTGTGAGAGATTTTGTAAATTTTGTGGCGTATTGCTTTTTCTATGTAGTTCTTTCCTTGAAAATTTTCTCAAAAGCTATATAAATGTGTGTATTTATTGTGGTTTTGTACTTTTTTTAGGATTAGCTTCCTTATTAAAAAAATGTGTGCTTGGGTCAAACCTAAATTTTAGTGGGAGAAGCTATATTTAATTATCATCTAACACTTTTCCTCATTTGTGAACTTGAAATATGTGAAAGGCTCAATGAATGAAAATTAATATTAATTGGGAAGAAAATAACTGTATGTTCGATAGAACTCGAGATCATGAGTTTTTTTTTTTTTTTTTTTTTTTTTTATGTATTGAGGAAAGCTCTACCAAAGTTGGAGAAAAGCTTGCTTATATGAAGATGAGAGGATATCACAATTAGGGGAGCTTAAGTATGTTGTATTAAGGGGATTTCATACAAAGTTTGAAAACTGTTTATTGTGGAAGTGAGAGAAGCTTAAACTTTGGGAGAGTCTAAGCTGAAACTAAAAAAGAAGGTATATGTGTCGTGTGATGCTGAAAACTGAGTTTAATTATCATATAATTACTTTTCATTGTAATTTCTAAACTCTTCGTAGGGTAGAGCAACTAAGTTACTAATAATCTTTGTGTTTTTATATTTTTATTTGTTTATGTATATGTGGATATATGTACATACTTACATGTACACATACATACACATAAACATATATGTATGACATAAAATGTACACATACATGCACATAAAAACCTTTACACATACGTGTACACATACACATAAATATATGTACATACATGCACATAAATGCCTTATATAAAATGCAAAACATTATTCAAAGGTCAAGCGTGCGAATATACAATTTTTAAAAACTTGAACTACAAACCTTGTGTGTGCTTGATTTAATTCAATATTGTCACTATATGAAAAAGCTATAGATAATATATCACATATTAAGCTAGTAAATGTGTGTATATGTATATATGTATGTAGATATATATGTAATCTAATGCATGTACGTATATTGACATACACTGGTTGATTGGTGGATTTAGTGTAGCAACTTTATACTCGTACCTATAACTAACATTATATCAACATTATTGTTTGGTTTAGTGGCAAATTAGTCTTTTAGTCTCTTCTAGACCTATGTTTACGTCCCACTCTTTTTTATCTTTTTCAGATTATTTTTATGAATTATAAAGGTCAATAAAAATTGTGGCAGGATCCAGCCCTAGGTACATGTATGTATATTTATATATATTTGTGTTCAAACTATAAGATATGCAAAAGACATAAATAATATAAAATATATTAAAAAACAAATTTAAGTGTAGTCAAAACACATATTTTTTTATCGATGCATGAGGATCTTACGTAAAACTTTGAAAATATTCCTTTGAGAAATATGATTAAACTATGTAAGAACAATTTTAACTTCAAGAAACTTATTTATAAAAGATAGAGTTTTAGAGACACAATGGAGATCATATTAATACCATTAAACCAAATTCACATTATCGTTAGAATAGTTTTGAGTCATTTGGATTAGGATTATTTATTACTTTACATACCCAAGAATTAATCGAGAGCAATCATACATTTGTTTTCTTACAAAACTTTTTATTATTTTCACAAGGTTGAACAAATGTGTACAAGGGAAAAAGTGAATTTTTAATCAACTAATAAGTTCACCAATGAACATATTTGGCCTACTTCACATAGTTGAGCAAGTCATTTCCACCGATCCAATCCTCATCTTACAAGTGTTTTGTTTAGTTACGTATTCTTTTATTTGTAAATATTCATTTTGCAAGATTAGATAAAAAGGAGTACAAAGCATTGTACTAAAAAAAATGAAGAATAAAAAAATGAATATACAAAAACAATAGAGTACATATGATTACCATGGAGCAGAAACTTCTTCCTGGAATTTGGACTTATAAATTTCAGCTTTAGAATCTAAGCCATCAATGGCAGCTCCAAATCTATCACAAGCTTCCTTCAATTCAACAAGCTTTGTCTCGATATTTCTGATTTCATCACGCACATGCACTTGGTCATTATTGGCATCTACCAATGCTCTGAGATCCAAGGCAATTTCTGATTCATATGCAAGGTTTGCAAGCCTATGGAGACGATTACGTAAAAATCCAACATTCATACCGAAGAGCTGAAAGGCTCGGAGAGTTTTGTCCCATGCAGAAAACTCGTCTCGTGAAGTAGATAGATCGCTGGCTTTAATTGCATCGGCTATAGTAATTGTTTCGGAAATAACACCGATAACTAACTTGCGATTCATGCCTTGGATGAGATTTTCATGGAGAAACATATTCTGACTACAGCAAAGTTTATAATATCTTTTCCTTAGGTCTCTTGGCAGTTCAGAATTTATTGATAGTCCATCAATTACAATGTTGAAGTCCTCAAAGCTCTTGATTTGCTTAAATGGAACTGCTGGATAGATGTCGTAAGCCTCCACTATTGCTGAAACAACCTCTTCACTAGTATTTACATATTGTTCTGCTACCTGGTTCCTTGAAACCGACTTCAACGGGATTGGCTTTTTCTGTTTTTCAGCCGTATCGAGCAGAGCAGACCTTACACGTCTCTTGTTTGAAATGTCGTTAGCCATGTCACCCTTGTAGTCTGTATCTTTTCCTGTACGTCAACATTCAAGAGGACTTGGATTCATTAACACACAAAAGTTAGCAAATAGATAGATATTATTAACAGAGTATCAGTGAATAGAATTGCCTGCATCGCTGTGCCTTGTACGAGACTCCAAATTTAGAAGGCCAAGGGCACCATCCACTTCGGTCAGATCGCTTGCCCTTGTGACATAAACCTACAGTAGAAAGTAAATTATTGGGAAGGACCAAATAAATTACGGCTCATTGATTAAAAATGAAAAAGGTGGTACGTTAAAACTCTTTAGTCTTTACTGCTAAGTAACTGAATGCCTTCTCCTTTCTACTTTCCACTCTAGCAGACTCCATTACAAAATATTCTCCCTACCTTTATAATAGAACCTACCACCAGAAATACATAGATAGTAATATAAAGTGGCCACAATGGAAACTCTCACCAAAAAGATCCACTACCTCTAAGATTCTAATACCCTCTATTTATAACCAAGACACCTCTAGCTAATTACCACAATTCCCTTACTAATATTATAGTAATTTTAATTCCTACCATGTAACCCCCCCAAACAGTACTCTCACATTACATGGCCATTCAAAACAAACCTTGTCCTCAAGGAGTGGGTTGTATCATAACCATTATAGGTACTACGAAAATATCCGAACTCTATTACTTTTTTCTTCTACGTCTGTCTTAATAAATTTGCCTGCTGATTTACCTTCAGCTGTTATACCTTGTGCAAGCTCCACTTCAGTGGACATCCCACATAATGTCCATCCTATTTAAACACAAGCCAAATCTGGGATCGTGTATGTTCTACATCTTGCTATATCCTCTGCTCTTATCTTGATCATCCAGCATGGTGATAAGCCATGGCTGAAGAGTTCATTCCCCTCCAAGAATAAGGCACATGGTTATTGGTTCCTTGTGACTCTGCCACGAATTTGGTTGGCTATTGATGGCTAATTCAAACCATGTATAATTCTTGAGGCCCATCTTGTTGCAAAATGTTACCATTAAATTGAAGGTATTGATTTCAATAAAACCTTTAGCACCACTATCAAGAAGGCTACTGTTCATGTTATTTTGGCTCTCGTTGGTTATCCGGTGAACTCTACATTAGTGGGGTGTCAAAAATGCCTTTCTCCATGACATTACACATTAAAAGAAATAGTATTTACGACTCATAACTCATCTGGATGGTTTAATTGATACATCATATCCAGTTCATGTGTGCTTCTTGGACAAAAGTCTCTATGGTCTCAAGCAGCCCCACATGCCTGAATGGAGCATTTTACCTTCTAAATATTGACCATTGGTTTTGCTGCCTCCAATGCTAATTCCTCTTCCTTTTTTTTTTTTTTTTTGTACACTACATTGGTTCTTCCTTAAATTATCTTCTACATGTATCTCCACATTAAAACAGCTACTAGCATGTGAGTTTCAAATTTCTGATCTTGGCCACTACAATATTTTTACATTTGGAGATTCAACCTTTGACCAGTGGTCTTTTATTCAATCAATCAAAATACTTGATTAATCTCCTTCTTCCGGAATGGGTTCAGCCAAATTGTGCCTCACTCCCATGTCTACTACCACTGATCTTCATGGTACTGCTCCTGCCTACCATGATGCAACCTTCATTGTTAACTTGTAGCTTGTCAGCTCTCTTCAATATTTCATATCCACCCGATCTGATATTATCTTTGTCGTGAATCATATGAGTAAGCTCATGCAACCTCCCATTGTTGTTCATTCACAATAGTCAAACATATTCTTCGCTATTAGTGCTGTACAAAAAGATCTTGGAATTCTTCTTTGACCTAGTGATTTATCTCTCACCGATTTTTATGATGCTAATTGGTTGGTGATTCCTTTGATTGTTGATTCACATCTGACTTGTCTCCTTTGGGGCCACTCTTGTTTCAGTTTGCCAAGAAGTAGCAAATTGCCTCTTGTTCTACTGGAGTCGAATCAGTCACTTGCTACCACTAAAACCAATTTCCACTGGCTTTGCCAATTACTCTATGATAAAAATGTTTACCGAAAAGGCACCTTTATTTTGTGATGTGGCAATGCACATGCTACATGTTTGGCAAGCAATCCCAGATTCCATGCTTGAACAAAGCACATTGAAATTGACTCACTTTGTTCAAGAAGGTTGTTCACAAATATATTATTGTTTGTTTTGTCTCCTTCAAAGATCAAGTGGTTGATTTGTTCACTAAAGCTTCTCTTCCAAGACCTTACTTCATCGTGGAAAATTCATGACTTCTCCACTCTTATGTGCTTTTGGGAGAACATTATCTTAAATTACCAATCCAGCGGTTGAAGACAAATTTAATTATATATCGCTAACACTCTCCCACTTCCTTGTGAGTTTGAAATATTTGAAAGCCCCAACAGGTGGAAATCAATTTTAATTGGAGAGGAAACAACAGTGCAGGGGCTTGAGAACACAGGACCCCCTCCTCTGGGACCATCTTAAATCACCAATTTACCCACCAGCTTAAACCAGTCGTTGAAGACAAATTTAATTATATATCACTAGCACATTAGTTTTTTATTTACTGTCATAACCTATTTCTATTTACTTTCCCTACTTTTAGTCAATTGTTAATGTACTCATTCGTATTTATTGGCTCTTTTCCCTCTTTCAATACAAATGAAAATAAACTGAATTCTTCACGCCTTGAACTGCTTCAACTCTAACGAACTTCATTTCTGTCTGCATTAAAGAAGATCCTCCCTAGCCTCCTGTAACTTGTACATCTGCCACTCATTTCTTCATAATAGGATTTATCACCTTAGTTTCCCCACGGCCCTTACCCACTTTTTCCTTGTACACATAAACGATATTGGATGTTTAGCATTTCTTTCAAGAAAAGTAAATAAAAGAAATGCTAAAACTTCATCCAAAAGTTTTTTCTGGTGAAGATGATTGATTTTAAAATTAAATATTGTACTGTTAGTTTAATCATCTCAATTTTTATTCTAAAGGCTCAAAACGTTGACATAGCTTACTGTCCAACAAAATGTAGTACACACGTGAACTGACATATTAAAATGATTAAACTAAATTCTCGAAGAAACTACCATCAGTTCACTCCATCTCATATGTTCCTAAAAATTTTCTATATTATGGACTTCACTTTGTAGCCCAACTTGTCATATTGTCTCTCTGATTTAAAAATCTTGCATTAAAACGGATGATATGTGGGCTACAGTTATATCATCTCAGTCATGATCATATTCAGAGTTCAAAAAGTAGATGTACATCATCAAACACACATAAATTGTAACAACTCAATATATTACCTTAAATTTTGTGGGCCCTACTAGTTGAAAGACCAAAACATCACCCTCAAGTAACTTGTGTGCAGCAGAAAATTGTCTCCATCCAGCACTCAACCCTGTCTTATGTGCAATATATTTTACTTGAAAATGTCTCCCAGCTTCATCTTCTAAAGTCATTGTACTATCTCTTGCTGGCAAGTATGACTTACAGAATGCCCCAGGAAGCCCCTGTTATTTTATTAAGATAAATATATATATTGGAAATACTAACAGTTAATCAATTATAAATTCAACTTTAAATCACGTATTCTTGCAAGGCCTACCATCCAAAATAAGCTTGCAACATGTGATCTGACCAATGATTTCACAAAGCTAGGAAATTCTTGTTCCAAATTTGATCGAACCTCAAGTGCCCGCATCACAGCAGATGATTTAAATTCCCCGGGAGAGCATTGCTCATCAAATGCTGCCTTATTTTGCTCAAAGCTTCAAAAGCAAAAACATTTTTGTGATTAGCTTATAGTTAAACAAACGTTCTGTTATACGTCTGCACAATTTTGCACATCAACTGACACAAACCACAGGCCATAATGCACTTACCTCATAAACTTCCCTCCAGGACCCGTTACAGCCTGCAAAAGAATCAACAAGAATTTTGAATCAGAGAATTCCCAAAAGTCCAACACTACCTATAATAAATCTTGGCACTGTAAAGGGGAAAGGGTATGAATGGAGTCCGGATTTCATCCACTATGGCAAGAAATAAAACCAAGATGTTAAAATGGTTTGAAAACAAGTTCAAATGAAAATGGTCAAAAATGCAAGTGAATGATATGATATGGGACATTCCATTTTACAAACCAGTAATAATCAAGATTAACAATTGGTGAAAAAGAAAATGTAGCTCCATTATATATTAAAAGTTCTTTACAAGAATACCCTGCCCTTGGAAATAAACCAAATCCCAACTCTGAAATATGGAGGTGAAATGGTAATCATCATCATTGTATTTTACTTGAGAACTCTATTCATGTCTTAGAATATCAATTCAACTTGTCTATTTAGTGCATGTTATGAAGTGATTTTGAAATGGTTAAACCACTTTTTGTAATGCTTAAAATCACTCAAAATCAATTCAAAATTTTATATTTCTTAGGGAAAGTATAATACTATTACAATTGACTTTGAATTATTAAAAGCATTTTTCTTCGAAAATAACAACAAACATATCCATAGAAAGTGCATATGGAATCTGTTTCTTCAAATAAAAGACAACCACACCACTAATACATACAAGAATCTTACAGGGAATTTCTCTCTCCTAATACATATAAAGAAGAAAAATGAAAGACGAAGGAAAAAGAAAAAAAAAAAAACAAAAGAACGAGTCTCACATGGCTAGTTTTCCAATCCGCAAGTCTCTTCTTAACCTTCTGAAGCATCGGATTGTCGTCCATTTTATTCCGCGCTTTACCCTAGTACCAATGCGGATCATGACCTATTGTTAATCGCGAACACAAAGAGAATCATAACCAAAAATATAAATCTCAGAACAGCGATTAGAATCCATTCCGAGAGAGAGAGAGAGAGAGATACAGACCGAGGAAGAAGCAAGCCTATGCCTCGGACTTCTGGCCAACAGGGTAAGCGCCATATCTCCGTCGTCGTCCGCCACCGTCGCCGCCGCTGAAGATTTCAATAAAATGGCATTTCGACCCCTGGGTTGATGCTCCATTTGGGTTAACGAAAATCAACTCGCACCACCTTTAAAATAGTAAATGAATCTTTTGTTGTTGATATATTTTCATTGATGTGTTAATCGGAAATGTGTATTCTCATGTTGGAAGAGCTGGATTGACGGAGCTTGTTTCTTATTGTTAGGTAAGTCGTTGTAAGTTATTGGCGTTGGATTCATCTTTCAAGTTTATATTCTTCACTATCTATTCCTTATATTTCATCCACATCTACATATTTTCCTATTTAAATAAGTTTAATATCGTCCGGACGAGAATTGATAATTTTATTATATCGTAGAAAAATTGAAAGACAAAAATTGTACTAACTAGCAAGAAAAGAGATAATAATAGAACCAACTAACGAATCTTATGATTTAATGTAGTTGTACGCTTCCATTAATATATCATTTAAACTTACTATACAAAAAGATAGACACGTTGAGAATTTTAATCTTGATTTTAAGAACAATTCATTAAGAGAAAACAGAAAGAAAATATGTGTATCGCTAAATTTATAATGAAAAAGACTGTTGATTTTTTTTACTTCAAATTTAGTTTCGATGATATTCATTTGTCAATCTTTTTTGTATTTAATGTAACATTATTTTGTTGAGTTTTAAGAAGAAGTTTTGATTTTGAAATTTTGCGGTGAATTTTATACTATGTATGATTTATTTTTAGAAAATTATATTGATGTAAGAATTAATTTGATAAAGGGAAGAGATGAGAAATAATTTACCACAATATATTGGATCTTGGTCTCATTATTATGACAAAGGTATTTTTACTACTAAGAGTGCCTATCATTTGTTCATTGACAAAATGTTGCCTAGTTCTAGTGGTGGAAAGTGCTCAACAATATACTGCCTTTTAATTACAATCTTTTCCAAAAACACATCATTGATTTTAAATGGTGTGTGTCGTGGAAAAGACGAAGAACAAATCGAGCATATCTTTCTTAAATGTAAGTGAGCTAAGAAAATATGGTGTCTGCCGAGTTGCGGTTGTTATCCATTCAAGATGTTTGTTATTTTTGTTGTTATATCCTTCGTTTAAAAGGGAAATCATTTTCCTATTAGAAAAAAAAAAAAGGAAAATTATTTTGTCTCCCTGAAATATTATTTTGTAAATTTCAAATATTTTTGTTCTAAAAAAACTAAATTTTTTTATGCTCAATTGTTAGTGCACGAGCGAGAGGAGGTAAATACCCGAAAAGCAATATAACTAAGTTGAAAGCATTAGTTTATGAACTTTGAATTGAATGCGACTTGCACACACATGGGGCTGAAAATATTTGACATTGAAATTTCTTAAGAGTTGCTTTGATAAAAAGAGAAATATAATCAAACTAAAACAAATAAAAAGAAAACAATAAAACTTGGGTGGCTAATACATGTCAACAAGTGCATATTTTTACTATGTTTTTTAATACTTTTCTTTAGTAAAAGAAGAACCCCTCGGATGTTCCAAATTAGATAAAATGAACAATCACTCATCTTTGAATTGTCTAAAGTGTGTTTTTAGTGATTTGATCAGTTGATTATATGAGATTTTACATACATTTTTTTACTATTTTATCGATTTGGATTTCAATGCAACCACATCAAGCCCTAATTATCAAGATACGAGCTTAATCACTTCTCGTTGTTATTTTCTCTGTCAAAGTTGTTATATTCAACAATTGAAATGATGGGTAAATGTCTAGAGCACGATTTTAGGTCATTATTCAATCACTTTTTGCCTATAAAATTAGGAGAAGTCTCACATTTCAAGAATCGTTGAACCATCTCTTGATCGTTAAATCTCATTCTTCCAAACAACAAGCTTCAAGAATGAAAGTCTCTATGAGGCTTTGAACGTTCTAGGTTACCTTCTACCCCGTTGAAACATGTGAAGAAGTGATGTTCGTCCTTGAAAGAGATAAATCATCCTAGGAAAACATTGGTCGAGTATGAGATCTGTAATGCCTCAGGCCTCGAAATTTAGATCTCTAACATTCCCCTGCATCATCTATGCAATATCATCCTTACTTGTTTTAAAGGTTTACTTGTCTTAAAAGTTTATTAGAGAGAAAGTTCACAAACCAACACGAGTCCTTTCAGCATGTTTTGTCCTCGTCCTAAGAAAATTCCTAGGTCATCCAACATAGGATTGTTTCAAGCTAAGCACGTTTAACTTTGGAGTTTATATAATTTAGTCACCAAAAAAGAAGGTGCACTTTGTAAACTCAAGACATTTACAAGATCGTCACAAGGTCATTCTTATTATATTTCTAACAAATCTTATAGTTTATGTTTGCAATTTTCCATCTCAATTTCTTTTCATCAACATTTACCTTGTATCATGATTTTTGATTTAATGAAATCTAGTCACTATTGTTAATCATGAGCTAAATTCTCTGAGGGGTTCATTTATCTAAATACCTTAGGTTTTATGGCTTGAACAATGCTTGTCTTTTATATCTCTTTGACTTTTGCATTTCCTTTATTGAGTTTATGGATAAATATTCATAAGTTAACTAATCACTTGATTTAGCATCTTGTGGAGTCTTAATGTTGAGAAGTTTAAGATATAAACTAAATGTCACAAAGAAATATGGGACCATATACGAGCTTAGAAAAATAAGAGGGTCATTCGCCTTAGAAATAAGAGACACCAGTATTTAGCTATAGCATTTATGAGCTATAAGAAGGGAATCTAATGAACATACAGATTAAAAATTCCAAAAATATATGAGATTAATTCGCTAAACTTATTAACCACACACTGCAAAAATTTGTGGCTATGGATATCGACCAATAACAACAAGTTAGTTCTTCACGAGTGTACATAATACCCGTTGGTCAAATTACAGTTTTACCCTCGAGTTACCTCTAAATCCTTAAGTATTAATGCTCATTTTAATGAACAACATGTTTATGATCCAACCATTAAGTAGCAGACTAGTGAGAAGGTAGAACCCTTTGTTTAAGTCTAGGAGATATCACTTAAGGGAACACTCGTTACTTACCCTAATGTTGGAAATGAGTGAAAACCCATCTTGTATTATTATGTTCTTAGCTCCCTACTCGATCTTGTCTAAAAAATTATAGGCATATTGAATCGATGTACTAGCCACTATCATCCATACAAATCAAAGGATAATCTCTCGTGAACAGGAGTTCATAATATAATTAAAGAGAATAAAGGCTAATTAGTTGCTTAGGTCATCCTATTGAATAAAAGTATCCTAACTAGTCAACGGAGTTGCATATAGTGGTTACTATTTCGTGGTCCGTCTTATATATGCAAACACATTACATAGAATACCCCACTTGCATGTCTTCTCAAACGCATTGGATCAATGCGTTTGTATCAAGTACAAAGTGAGTTGTATCCATAATGTCACAAGAATAAGGTAATCAATCTCATTCATATCCATAAACCCTTTAAGTTGTATCTTATGAGTAATTGAACATTGACTTTTGTTCACAAGTCATAAGTCATCCTAAAATGTTAGTTTATTAAATTTATGATTATTAAGACAAGACTAATATATTATTGAAATAACAATGATAACTTTTTATATGTTACAACCAATTATTTATATTTACTATTTATGAGTTTTCGGACATAAACCCAACAAACTTCCATTTGAACTAAAACTCTAGCTAGGAATCTACATAATGTTAATAACCAAAACAATGAAAATGATAATTATATGTACACGTACAAAACATAAAAAGTGATATACAATTACAATAAATTAAGAATCTACATATCCATTACACATCTTTCCATTTTCTTTAGATTATTTGTACATATCTCGTAGATTTAGACTCTCAATCGAACACATTAGTTGAGAGAGCCTCATTAGATAGAGGAATGACAATGAGATAACAATCTTCTTTAAAGAAGTGAAGATCAATTTAAGTATCGAAAAACCATTAGCCAACTAAGAAGAATGTTAGTTCCTTTCGGACAATCCGACTTCCATAAGCCATTAGAAAACTCCTTATCCATACTTTCAGCTGCCGTTAACTTCTTGAAAAGAGGCTTAACTACAAACCTATAACACTTCATTTTGAATTTCTCGTTAAGAAGTAAGAGAAGCACCTTCACTATTTTGCAGCTCTCAAATCAGATTTCTTCTGTTCTTTGCTGCCAAAAACCTATGAAAAAGAATTAGAATCCTTGTCCTCCAATACATAAATACACATCAATTCATCTTTAATTGCTGCAGAATTCCTCGCGGCGCTCTTCTCCTCCTCTGTTTGCACCGCCGCACTGCCCCGTTCGTGCACAACAACCACGACAATACCAGCTCCAGGTACCATCTAAATCTGTTCTCATGTACTTGTTTGCTTTGGGATTTCACTTACGCTGGTTCAGTTTTGGTTTCAATCGATTTGCTTTTACGTAGATACTTTTCTTTTTTCCTATTGTTTTTAAGTTTTGATTTTTGATTTTGATTTTTAATTTGCCCATGCTTACTTCTATGGTGGCTTCACATGAAGCTTTCCATCAATTTGTTAGAGCCCCTTCTGTATCGTCTTCCATTATTTGGCCCTTCATCTTCCCTTCATCTCCATTGTTGAACAAGGAAGAGACGAGTTTTTTTTACATATATGACAAGTTTGCCCCTCCCTTTTTCACAATTGATGTCCAAGTAAAACCCTAATTTAAGCAAAGGGGTTAATTGCAACAATTAAAAAAGTTTTTGGGATAATTGATAAGTTAGAAAGTACTATGGTAAGACTCCATAATTTATTTTCTCAAATAAAAATTTAGAAGGAAAAGAAGGTAGAAAAATGGTAACCAAATAAGATCAATAGTTCAGTTTTATTCTTCAACGAACATCGGTTTTAATCCGTTGTTTATAAAAATGGGTTTTAACCCAAATATATAGGCTTAATTATATAAGAAGCTTAAAATTAACGCACATTGAACATCAAATTTATACAAAAGTAAGGTTGAAATAACCAACACTAGGAAGAAATTTGTAATGACATATATGGAAAAATATAAAAAATAGTTTTCTCATTGAATTTCAAATTTAAGTTCGTGTATTTATTATTCTTTCTGGTTTATAGCATTTAAGGTGAGATAATATGTATATATTTCATATATTTTTTTTCATTGTATGATTAAATTCAATTTATTTAATGTAAGATAATACATGTTTTTTATTTTTAATTGTAAATATTTTATTTATTTTCGATATAAATTCTATTTATTTTCATTTTTTATTGTTATTATTATATGTTTTTTTACATGATATTTTTTTCTTTATTTATTCATTCGTTTTTATGTTACTCGAGTTTTGTATAAAGATATACGTTTTTTTTCCATTTTTATTTTTTTTATTCTACAAACTCTATAGTTTTTCAAAAATATACCCTAAAATATAACAAACTATTTACTGTTCATAGAGTTAGCCATTTTTTAAATATTTCATGTTTGTCCTTCCATTTTTTTTATAGCGATTTATTAAATCTTATTTGTACGTCGTTTAGATTTGGTACCCAAAATTTGATTCTTTCTATCATCTTTCTTGTTTTTCTTTTTTTAGCTTTTTTTTTCTTTTTTTTTTTTATTCACTGTGTACATGGTCTTTCTTCTTTTGTTTTTTAGCTTGTTTAGATTCTTTTTTACGTGTTAAAATCGTTTAACCATTTAGATTAGGGTAACAAAAACTAATAGATTGTGTATAAAGAATCTTAAAAAAACTAGTTTAGTCAAATTTAGCCCAATTAGTTAAACGATCGTGTAACCAAATTAAACGATAGAATTGAAAAAACAAAAATCTAAACGATCGTGTACCAAACAATAGTCAAATCTAAACGATCGTGTACCAAATATATTATGCGCATGGTTGACGGGGAATACCTTTGTATTTTACACGATGGGCCTATGAGTTTTTTCCGTTTTCGGAATTGTTCTATACAATGTAAATACTTTGCCATTTTTTTTTATGTTTTTTAAAATACCCCATTTATTTTTTGTGTGGACAAACATATTGAAAAATATATAAGATGATATACTGTAAAATTGTATATCGGTGCACTTATTTGGTTTAGTTATTAATTTTAAATAAATATCATGTTTATATCAAATATAATTATAACAATTATAGATTTTTAGCAAGTTACGTAATAGTAAAATATATTTTATGTACTTTCTCATGTATATTTAATTATTTTGCATATATATATCCCATATTATATAACAAACACATGTAACAATGTTCTATATAAAACTAGGTATATCCTTAAGACCCAATTAATCTGATCCAATAATATCCCCTTGTATATTACAAAAAAAAACATGTAAACTAATCCATAATATCCTTGGTATATAACGAACAAACATGTAAACGAATCCCAACTTTATATAAAAATCATGAAATGATCTTTAAATAGATGAACAACGTCGAAAATTGGATGTAACATAATCGTTATAATTTGAAAATATATTCCTCTCAACCTCAACAAAAATTAATTTTTACTCATATAAGAGAAAATCAATTGAAAAATCTAAAAATACGTATTAATAATCATTTAAAAAATACATACATAGGAGGGTAATCGGGTAGAATATAGAACATGAAAAAAATATAAACTTGCCGAAATACATGAAGGAATGAAGAATCTTTATACATATTAATATAAACTAATGTAAGAGAAAATCAATTGAAAAATCTAAAGATACATATTAATAATCATTTAAAATAAGCAAGTTTTGATGGGAAGAAGAAAAAAAAAAAAAAGAAAATGAAATGAAAACAAGAAATGAATGGTGGGAGTGTTTGTTGAAAAGGATTGTAAATAAATATTTGTTAATTAAATTCAATTAATAACAACATATATACCCTAACTAAATCATAAATACAATCAAACAAATTAAATATAAAAAATATACTAAATAGTTAATAGTTCATATATGTTCATTTTAATATCCATAGTAAATGCTCTCTAAAATATTTATGGTAAATAAATATAATGGTTTTTATATAAATCTTTTATTTTAATTTAATGATAAGATCACGTTCGTCATAACAATTTACTAAATCTTATTAATGAAAATAGCTAAATTAGATCCTTCTAAACTCTTTACATTTGATTGGTTCTAAAAATGGGTCCACTATTGTGTCTAAATTACCCAATCCCATTTGTTAAATTAAAAAAGTATTGTTTCGTAAGACACATATGATAAAAGATAACTTTGTGGATGTTGAAGTGAAGGTTAAATTTCTAGAATGATTGTATGGAGGGTCCTTTTTAAAGAATCAAAATGAAAAATAGCCTGAGTTAAAAAACAATTGAGATTTGACCTTCCATTGGTGTCATGATTCCATGAAATTACACTTTTAACTCTTATTCTTGTTTCCATTCTCATTTTGCAGCGGTGTTTTTCTTTTTTTTTTTTCATTTTCCTTTGCCATCATCTTGTTCTTCCATTTTCTTTTTCTCTCATGTGTCTTTTTTTCTCCCTCTATATTCTTGATTTGCAAATGCTAGAAAGAAAAAGAAGAATCTGAATAAAGAAAAGAAATTATTGTAGTTGTTCTGATTAGGAATTAAAAAAAGGAACGAGAAGCTAGAACTAGAAGTTACTAAAAAATAGTATTCTCATTCTGGCACGGAAATTAAAGCGAGAAATACGAACGAGAACAGATGGAATTATCTTGATAAATTAGGTGGTTGACGTCATCATGGTCAGAAGTTGAATTGTGGGACAAATGGCCTCCATTTGGAGGCATCCGTACAAATTTCCCTAAATTCCTCACCTGACATATATGATTCAAAAAGATAAATTATGCTGTAGTGTTTCAGGCTGAGCTTGGATTGTGAAAGAAAGCGAAAATGGTCGGAGCTTTGGTGTACGGAGAATCAAAACTCTTCTCGTCCTTTCTGGGAGTTGGTGCTAACCATTTACTTCGCTCTCGGCTGCCTGTTCATCAACTCTTTGCCAATAATCCAGGTATTCTTTTAACCTTCCTCCTCCATTTCCATTCTATATTGCTCCTTTTGTTCTTTCTGAAAACTTGTCTTCTCGCTTAATTAGTTAGCAACTTAGCAACTCTTTAAAATCCCCTGTTTCCTGTTCTTCTCTAGTGATGATTTGTTGTTATGCCATTGCAATCTGAATTCAGCATCCAATTACTCATTAATTACAGTGGTTTCTTGTGCTAATTCGTTCTAGTTTGATGTGTTGTTATAAAATCACTTGCTTTTTTTTTTTTGTTGCTTCTGTTTTTCTCTTGAATGCAAAATCTGGGTAACATGGAGGTATTTCTTATATTCTTTTGTAGGAGGCAAACATGTCTCCATGCAATTACCCAAGGCGCTTTCTGGTTTGACCAACCTCTTCTTCAGTAGAAGGTTCGAAGCTCAATAGTTTTTCGCTCTCACCTTTTGAAATTTACGGTTATTTGAATTGTTAATTTGCACTTAGACTACCCAGGATGTAAATTGTTCCTTAATTCTTATGGATACTCACATGACATTAAATTTTATTCATTCCTGATTTGTGGACTTCGAATGACATATTGTGATGAAAATTTCAAGTTACATTTCACAATGTGGCGGTGCTCATCGTAGTTGATTCTTGATAGTTATATAAGTTATGTTCCCCAACTCAGTTGACGATCATATAGTTGACAGGATAGTAGGATGATTCTCATTAACATTTTAGATGTCTTTGTATGTGCTTTGCACATTTACACTTACACAATGTGAATCGCAAGCATCTACCCTCACGCAGTTACGTATGATATTTGTAAATACAGAGCCGTTTCGTTAGACATCCTATTTAGATTGCTTTGTGATACAGTTTCGGAAGGGGTTATGATACATTTAGATATTTGACATGGAGTTGGAACTTTTGAATGAGCATGCTTAAGAATTATATCCATTATTGTTTCTTTTATTTAGCATATTTTAAACACTGGGATATGTTGATTTTCAGAAGGTGTCAAGTTAACTATTTTCATTGAAATTGATAGAAATTTGGACGAGATGCAAAATACGAAACGTAAACGTCTAAGACCTGGAAAAATTTCTCCTCGTCTACCTGTTCCAGACAATATACCAAGGCCTCCTTATGTGAAATCTAAACAACCACCTGGAATTGCTAGTGGACCTGAGGTGCATGATGAGAAGGGTATAGAGTGTATGAGAGCTTCTGGGAGGCTTGCAGCCCAAGTTCTAGAATATGCAGGGACATTAGTCAAGGTATTTTTCTGCCTATTATGGCTGGTTGCAGAGTAAATTACATGTGTCTATGTGCTCTACTTTCTTCTACAATTCTACTTTCAATTGATACTTCGACTCTCTATGAGTCATTGACATTGGGGGTTGAAATCTGACAAATGAACATATTTTGGCGTAAAATAGTGAAATCTGTCCCAAATAGATTCCAACCTCTGGTTTTTGTACTTATTATTTTGAAATATGCTTGCTCCTTTCCAGCCAAGTGGCCTAACAAAGAGTTGACATTACATCATTCCCAAACAATCCTCAATCTTTTACTTTTCTCCAGAAAAATGTCCCTATAGAACAGTGGAGTGAAGCTGCGTGCTTCCTTCTAGCTTTATTGAATTTTGACGTGGAATGTATATATATATATATATATATATATATATATATATATATATATATATATATATATATATATATATATATATATATATATTAATTGGATACTTGAAGTCAATACTGATGAAAATTTTCAGAAGTGGTATCCTCCATGCACCATGTATCTCAATCATTTTAGGTGTGCCCTTTCTCAAAAAGGAGGAGAGCACTTAGATCATCTGTTTGTTCATTGACACTTTGATAATATACTGAATGTGCATGTGTTGCCAGTTCCTTCCTGCATTCTCTGTTGGTGGAGCTCCTTGCTTAAATATCTTTGATTTCCTTCAGTTAGTGAGGCTAAGAACATAAGGTTGAATGCTACACAAGCTATTTTGCTGGGATCTTTTGAGAACGGGGAATGGAATTGTTTGTGAACATGCCATGGGTGAAATGATGAGCTTTAAAGTGAGATGTCTTAATTCTTCTCATTGGGCTTCTAACCATGAAGAAATCTTGTCGTTTACTCATGTCTCTGTTTATATTGGTAAATTGGGATTATTTTTATGATCTCTCAACTTTTGATCAAGTTTGATTATTTATCTGTACTGCCTATTTCGATTACATTTTTTTTTTTCAT
Source organism: Cucumis melo (assembly GCF_025177605.1). Taxonomy (NCBI): domain Eukaryota; kingdom Viridiplantae; phylum Streptophyta; class Magnoliopsida; order Cucurbitales; family Cucurbitaceae; genus Cucumis; species Cucumis melo. The sequence goes on from NC_066867.1 coordinate 1,828,722, forward strand.
TTACATGGTTCTTATCCAAGGAAAAACAATTTAGATGTAACAATTCATTTTATTATTATGTTTAAACTACTTATAGTTTATCAGTTTATGCGGCACCCTTTGGGAATCACCATTATATTTTTTTGCAAAATTTTGATTCTTGCATCTATTGGCAGCCAGGTATTATGACTGATGATATTGACAAGGCTGTTCATCAAATGATAATTGATAACGGAGCCTATCCCTCACCTCTGGGCTATGGTGGCTTTCCAAAGAGTGTATGCACTTCAGTGAATGAATGCATTTGCCATGGAATACCAGATTCCCGAGCTCTTGAGGTCTTCTCTATGATACTTTGTAACATCTACAAAGTTTATTTACAAGTCAATTGCTTGTTTTTATGATAATGAATTGAGACATCCAGATCTTTTTTTCTCCAGGATGGTGATATTATCAATATAGATGTTACCGTCTATCTAAATGTAAGGATTTGCAACTCTGAGCCTAATTTGTTTCAACAGATGCATATTTGAAGATTTAAATATTTATTACTGGCCTTTATTTGACCTTGTGTACCTATTTCTTTCGTTTTATGCACTATGCATGAGAATCTGAAGTCATATAAGTTTATCTTTCTGTTTTTTTTCTAAAACTTCTTTCAACTATTGAAAACATCGTGGGTGGAAGCAACAATATTCACATAACTCATCTTCAATTCGTGCATATGACAGCCTTTTATTCTCCTCTTTTGATGGCTTGAAGATCAGAAACCTAATCTTTCTCATTGGAACCCCATTCTAATATTTCTCATTGAAACCTTAAAAGCTACCTTGGATCTCAAAATTAACGTTTCAAAATCTATTGGTGAACGCTGCATACATGCATATGCGTATGTCCATGGGTCTTAAGATTAACCTTTAAAAGCTACCTTCAAAATTAACCTTCCAAAGTCTATAGTTGTTGAAGACTCTATATAGGATATGTTCATGCTGGTAAACATTTTGTGTTGATTTATTATTATTGTTGTTATTTTGTTTACCCCAGCATGTCTCTTGGGGTGAATTTGAAGGTTCTCTCCTTTTAGAACGTGGTATTATAGAAAATTGAGCAAATTATATGTTGAAGAACAATAATATTTTTAAAGACAAGTGGCTCAACCTCTTTAGATTAGAAAATATGTAGCTGTCTCATCCGTCTTTTAGCTCTTTATCTGTCTCAGGGTGCTGAGGGTCCTAGGAACATTGGAAGGTTATCATTTTATGCATAAACTTTGTTGTTTGAAGGAATCACTTAAAATTTCGAATTGTGAAGTTTTTGCAAGAAACAGTTTTTTAACTGGCATTAACATGCTTTGCTTGGATAGACTGGAAGAGGTTGGTTCCCTGAGGCCTGAGGGAGGAAATGTTGTTTCTGAAACTTGAGTTTGAAGAGGTGATTAAAAGTGAGACTATTAGGTGAAAGCAAAAGGCTTAGTTTAAATGGGCCAAGGAGAGTGACAGCTACTCCTTAGTTTCCATACATGCAAATGATGAAATTTTTGTGAGATTTCATTAGTTTCCATACATTACCATGTAGTCTGTACCTGTGGTGTGAATTTTTTTTTTCTGACAAAGTAAAAGGACTACAACCCAATTTATACACTCTAAAGTGACCATAAAAAAGTGATTTCAAACTTGATGGTGCCTATATATGTAGGCTATTAAAACTCTAAGTTGTTTGACAATTGTAGGATTAGACACTTATTTATGAGATTGGGTGAGGTATTTGTAGGCTAGCTTGTACACTAATTGTAATTGGAGTGAGAAAAAGGAGAAGAAAAGCAAATAAAGAAAAAAAAAAGGAAAAAAAGAGGAAAGAAGTCTTAAAAGGAATAGAGATGTAGAAGGAACTATCTATGCATATGAGCCTAACAAAAAGGTCCTGATACAAACCCTTAAGAATTCAATTGTTTAGAAACGCATTAAGCTAGTCACTCCAACATATTCATGCCCATGAACTTGTCTCTTGTCTTTCATTTTTGCACTCTTTAAGATTCTAGGTCATATGTAGGGCTTGGGCATCTAAATAAGTAACCTTACTGCTGGGATTTCAAAGCAATCTTGATGTTCAATACCTTATGATGATTATTGTTTTTTTTAATGGGTGGCTGTTGTAAAGTGTCTCTTAAGCTGATATTCATACACTTTGTTATCACTCATTAGATGGATGTTGATATGTAAATCTCATCTAGAAAGGTGGGAAAGCAATCAAAGCATTAATCTTTTTTCTTTCTTCTGTTGTTTAATAAAATAAAATTTTGTGGCTATTAAAACTATTTTAGTTATCTGAAATTGTAATCCGTAGGGATACCATGGTGATACTTCAGCAACTTTCTTCTGTGGAGATGTTGGTGATGAAGCCAGAAAACTTGTCCAGGTAGCTTTTTCTGTCTTCTTTTGTTAATGAGTAGCTATACAATTAGATATAGCCATGTTGTTGTTCATGTCTTTTAACACGTAACTACTTGTCTATATTTTTAGTAATATTTCTTTCTTTTGTTGTTCTTTTCCTCAATTCGCTTTAGGTTACTAAAGAGTGCTTGGATAAAGCAATATCCATATGCGCACCAGGAGTGGAGTTCAAGAAAATTGGCAAAATAATTCAGTAAGGAAACCCACTTTGTACTGCTGAACCATATGACACCATTGATGATTGTAGTTTCAAGGTTTAGATATCAATGATATTTTCTGTTACCTATCAAAAGAGAAGGTAAAGGATTAGATTTATTTTCTACTCTGGTTCCTTAGGTGTGACATGATTGTGTTAAAATACCACAAATATGAACATGTTCTAATTTAAAAAAGACAGTTTTTGTCTCTGCTTTTATTTGGAAACGTGTTATGTGATAGAGATAGGGAAGTAAAATCTCTTTTTTAAGAACTAATGGGAAGGGGAAGGGTTAAAGAATTAGCTGAGATTTAATTCAAAGAGGATTCTTTTTGTAGCTTTTGTAGTAGTTGAAGGTTTGGAAGTTAAGTAAGAATTGGGGTATGTTTTGAAGTTGGACGTTGAAAGCCCCAGTATAAAGTGAATTGGCACTTTCCTTGATCTTGTTCTGGAGTTAAAAGGCTATGGTATCTGGCAGAGATAATGGATAAGAGGGTGCGTTTTTACAGAAAACTTCTCTGTTTTGATTAATAGTAAGCCTAGGAAAAATATTTCAGCTGAAAGAAGTTTGAGGCATGGCGATCCCATCCCCCTTCTCTTTTCATTATCAGTGATGCTTTCAGCCGAACATAATTTTGTCAAGAGAATAGAATCTTAAAAGGTTTTCAAGTAAGGGAACCTATGGTCTATGTGTTGCATCTATAGTACATTGATGATACGATTATCTTCTGCTCGGATAAGAAGAAAACTTTGAGGGGCAGGTGGCTGTGGAAGCGCTAAGTGCTTAGAATTCATCGGGAAAAACTAGGATTTTAGGTAATTGTGCTTTGGGAGCTCTTTTGTGGCAGATTTGGCTGAAAAGAAATGATAAATCTTTTCAAGATAAGTTTTCTTTATTTCGATTCTTTTTGTATTCTTTTACATATCACATCATTTTTGTGGGCTTCTTTACATTTCAAATCCTTTTTCCAATTATCGCCTCCAAGATGATTGTTTTCCCTGACGGTTATATTATTGTTAATTTTAGTAATGTTTCCTTATTGTATTTTTACTTTCCCTTACTTAGAATATCTTTGCACACTTGTATATCTATCTCTCAAACCTTGTCATAAATTAGAGTTATGAAAATCTCCTTTCTCATAATTCTCTGTTTCCTTAATCAAGTGACCATGCAGATAAGCATCGATATGGTGTCGTTCGACAGTTTGTTGGCCATGGTGTTGGACGTGTGTTTCATGCTGATCCTGTTATTCTCCACTTCAGTAATTACTCCCTTCTTTAGATGCTTGCTTTTCTTTTTTTGGTAAAAGAAACAATTCATTGATATGAACAAGGGGAAGATCCCAAGCAAAAGAAATACTGATGTATGGATCGCCAATTACTGACTAAGAAGGATAAACTAGAACAAGGGAAAGGTGTTTGCCAATTACTGAAGATGCTTGCATTCACAGTGTGCTTTTATTGTCATGCTGGTTTATCGAACATGGTTTTGATCTTTACAAGTTCTTTATGCTCGTGGTTATAAAATAACAAATAATTTCACAATGGAAGTGTAATGAAGTCATAAGATCCATATGAAGCATGGTTAGCTTCTCTTTCGATCGTAATGAAAACTATTTAGCTGTGAAGAATATTCTGTAAAGAGATGTTTTATATCGCTTATGCTAAAAGTTGAAAAATTATTTACATTGTGAATAAATGACTTGTATGGACGGTATGGTGGAACCTCATCCATCTATTTGGTGCATTTTTCTCTTTATAATTTGCTCAAGAAAAGATTTCCTGCTTCAGTTTATATGCTTTTTTGTTGTACTGTGAAGTGTGTGATGCTTGGATTTTTGTGAAATTTTTTAACCAAGCAAGATTTCTTATTCTTTTCAGGGAACAATGATGGTGGGCGCATGGTGTTGAATCAAACCTTTACAATTGGTATTATATTTCTATTGGTTTTAACCTTCCTATTTATTGTATTTATATATAATTTTTCTCGGATGGCACTTGGAACATGCAGATGAAGTCCGCTATAAGTAAATTAAGTCATTGATGGAAAGTTCATATATAAAGTGGTTGGATGAAATTGCATTTGCAATTATATTTCTAGTATGATTTGAATCATAGTGATAGCATTATGATAAATTTTATTTCCATCCATATTTTAGTTCAACCAAAGAAAGCTGTTGGTATACCTCCTAACTAGAATAAGATTGGAATATATTGAAATATAGAAGATGAACCACGAGATAATCGAGTACTAAGGCACTTGGAACCTCCCCTCTTCAACCCCACTTGAGAGTATGTCTACCTAAGCCCTAGATCATTCAACAACTACCTCTTTATATCAAGATATATTAACTTATTCTCTATCTAATTACCCTTATGCCCCTTACTAATGCCATAATAATCTCCCCAACTTGGTAACTTACTCTAATGTTATTGACATATTTTTGTAAGGTCCTTAAGGAGCATAAGGTACCAACTTGGTACCTTATTCTACTGTTTTGAGATTGGTAGAGTCAAAACACAGGACCTCCTTGGACCACCTTCTCTAATACCATATTAAACCACCAATTCATCCAAAAGTTTAAGTTAGTGGTTGAAGGCAAATTTAATTATATATCACTAATAAATTACATAACTTGAATGAAAGCATTCCAATTAAGACAAATATCTTGAACCGAATAATTTGAAAATAACTTGGAAAGGAAGCATCAAGAGGAATCTCTGACTCTACCAATCTCAAGACATTATTTGTCTTTTCAAAACTGGAAGACCTTGCCTAGTGTTATATCCCTGGGAACCGCTATCATTGAAAAATTAGGATCATGACCATTTTAAAGGACCTCACAAAAAGGGGTATTTAAGGCTACATCTACGATCTACCCATAACAAGCTTATAGTAAGGACTTTCAAGAGAAGCAAAAAGAGCTCTCTGGTAGTCCTACTTTGTCCCCTCCGTCTAGGTTCAGCAAATCATTAAAGATTCAGCTGAATCCTAATCTTAAATTCCATTAGCCGACTTTTTAATACACAAAACATTAATGCACGTCTCCATCATCTTTAAGCTAAAGGCGCTGTCACGCTATGAAAAGAGGCGCTAACCAGGAATCTTCAAGCCAACCATGTTCTCGTGACCAGTAAGAAGTGAATGCTGCTGGATAATATTTCTGAATTTGGAACTGCCAACCTGTTCCTTGCCATGCTATCATCACCTTGAGCTCCTTGGCACTTCGTAAATATTTTTCATCCCAGCAAAATCATAGTCAATTCATCTTTATTCTTCCAGCTTTAAACTCAACCTTTGAACAATCTTGTATAAGAGGGCGTGCCCCTGCGGATCATGGGCTTACCACTTGGGTCACTTTTTGGCAACTTCAAAAGCTTTGTTGAGGGGGGAACTAATGCTAATTCTTATATGGCAGCTGTCATCTCATTGATGTTCATCACCTGTCAGAACTCTCAGTGGTCAAGATTTTAGATAAAAGAGAGCTCTTTATATGAAATAGAGAACGCCTAGGTCAAACTTTACTTAAATTTGGTAGGTTGGAATGCGGGGTTAGGTTTATCAACTCACAGCACTAAATTGGTAGCATTATGATGGTCTACATTTATTTTGGTATAAAGTCTAGTTTTTAGGCATTCAAAACTTATGGATGTAGGCGAGAAAAACTAATCACCATAAACTTTTCAATACTGGACTTTTAATGATGAGAACACTAACTTTTGTTGAGTAACTCGATGGTAACTTCAATTGTGTGATCGATTTGAGCTTTTAATTCTACAAATTCAGCTCTTCTACTTTTCTTATTCTTCTTCTAGATTCACCAGATCAATGCTCTCCTTGCTCTAGAAAACTGATCGTCCATGGTTTAACTAGGATTGAGCATGCAAAAGATGTTTCTCATTTAGGGACTGTGTAATATTTTCCATTTCCAAGACTCAAACTTGCAAGGTCCTACAATATTCTTCAACTACAAAATTAGACTTCTTTTTGTTTAACACAGTTCAAACCTCTTTTGCATGTACATTTTCTTTTCAATATCCCATAGTATCCGGACCAATTTACGTTCACCTCGGTTAATCTCATGGGACAACCCATCTGACCCTACAACATTTGGATGTCAAGAAAACTCTAAGAAAATTAATTCGTAGGAAATTGGAAAATATTCTTTTCGCATTTACATTGTACAATATTTTATTCATATTAAAATTCATACCTTCATCATCTTGCGCCATTGCTGATTTCTTTTGTGCGCATTATTTAATTCTCGTGCAGAGCCGATGCTAACCATTGGTAGCAAAAATCCTGTCATGTGGGATGATAACTGGACCGTCGTAACTGAAGATGGGAGCCTGTCAGCACAGTTTGAACACACTATCTTAATAACCAATGATGGAGCTGAGATATTAACGCGGTGTTAAACAACAGTGAATCTGATGGTAATACTTTGATATTCCAATGAGTGGTAAAAAAAAATTTCCCTCAAGCCTTCAATGATTTATCACTTCCAAATGTACGTATCAAAAGCCTTGGAGGCACCATTAATTTTGCCATCACTATCTTTTTATAGAAAATAAGTTATTCGTTGTAGGGCCAGTGATGATCAGTGCCCCTACCCCATTAAGAAAATTCTTTTAAGTTTTATCATGGGACAGATAGTTGTACAATGTATTATGTAGCAAAGTAGGTTTGCTTCAACTTGGTATTGTCTCGTCAGACAAGGATTGCCTTGATCTGTTATTTTTCCTGGTGATGGTTCTGCTGGAGGCAATAAAAGGGAAGGAATCGAGAAATTTAGAATGAAGAGAGATATTGGAGAATGCTTTTTCTCAAGTAAGGTTTGCTGTGCTTAATTAGAACTTAATTCTTGTAAGGAAAGAGAGCAAAGAAAATCAGAGATTTTCATCTAAGAGAACGCCATAGGAAACCTTTTTGTCTATGTGAGTTGAAACGAAATTGAGTTATAACCATTTTTTTTAAAAAAAAAAAGAGTTACCAGTCTACAAAAGTAGTTTTAGTTTTATTGAGCTATTGCAACTCGCAGAAGTTATGTTAAGAGGCGGCACTACTATATTAGGTAATCAATTAAGTGTAATAATCTAGATCTTCATGTAGGAATTAAAAAGTCCAAGGAAAGTTCTTCAAAACTACTTCTCAGATTCTCCTTAAATCACGATTAAATTTCAAATTGGTGATAATTGACATATTTACTTGCCATTTAACACATCGACATAGGACAAACTTCAAGATCCATGATCATATTTGGCTACTAATTCATTTCATTCTCCTCAAAACTTCTTCACGTGAAAAAACAAATGACCATAGTCGTATTCTAGCAATACACATAACATCTTTTATCGCACTTCAGTTTTTATTTAAAACAGAGCCCTACAAAATAGCTTAATTTTAATTGCTTGAAATTTTTATTATAAAGGGTAGAACAAGCAGAAGTGATTAATTAGTAGTCACTGTTCTGTGGCATTAGATGCCTCGTGAATATAATTAATTGCCCGTGGAAAACCAAACCATTCTAAAAAGAAAAATTCGTAAAATGAGTTTTCTTGAAGCAAGAGTTAGAGAAGAATACAACTAACTAATAACTTCTAACCAAGGGTACAAACAGCCAACCTACCCTCCAAACCCTGACCTAGAATCCGACACGTTATGTTTCAGTTAGGAAAGAATGCAATAAACATACATCCAAAGATTACTCTACAAAGGCCAAAACTCAGAATATGTTGCTCATAAATAGGGCCGAGGAATTCATTTCTGTTGATTTATTTATAAGAATGAAGGTGTGGTGGCTCTCTCTAGTATGGCCGATACCTCCAGTCCGCTCTAGATGGTCTTCCACCACCAATTCCATAGCCCCACTGTATCAAGAATAACGAACTAATCTTAAAAACAAACAAACAAAACCACTCAAAAGGTAACTATCATAAACTCTTACTTGTGTTGTATTGTTTACTCCAAAAGGCACTTTCTAAAATTTTAAACTAAACATTTAAATGAACTCTCAAGTATTTTTTCTAATATATACTTGCTAGTGGTATCTTCAAACAATGTCACGACATCAATGCCCGTTAAAGATTAAAATTATTTTATTTTATTATTGTTATTTTTAAAAAAATATGTGAGCGTTTGTGTCGTGTGGCAACTCATTTAACTGTACAACATTTGAGTGTCAAGAAAGCTTGTAAGACATTAAATCCTAGATTGGTGAACTATCTTTTATTATTATGGAGTTTCTTCTAAAGATTCTAAACTGAATAGTCCATCTCATGATATATAATTAAGGTAACTTATTGATAATGTACCAAATTAATCTCAACATGGCGAGTCTTTTGGACTTTTTAGAAAAATGGATTTACCAGTAAATGTAAAGATCACCTAAATGTGGTGGACAACCAGCCAACCACCACCTAAACTTTAGGCAACTTGAATATAATTCAAATAGGAAGCAAAACAGAAGCACTTACATCATCGAAGTCCAGGCTTCCGTACATCCTTCCATAAGTCCTCATAGGCCCCACATAGCCGCCAAAAGAGTCAGCAGCGCTATTCATCATAAAAGTTCCACTGGCTCCAGATGCTCCAGCTCCAGCTCCAGCATCATCAAGAGGAGTGGCTGAATCAATAGCAACCTACAGAATCCAACGGTAAGATTATATACATGATTGAAGTAAAAAGAATCAACGAGCCCACCACTGAGAGAGCCTCAACAGAGGAAACAAAAAAGAAAATTACAGAAAGGGATCCGCACCCAAGAAAGTTCGAACTTAAAATGAGCATGTAATTGCACTTTAGAAAGTGTGTGGATGTTTGTAGTGTATATATGGAATTCCAGTGTTTCATGTCCATGTCTACAAGCATGTATATATCAATTAGGTTATAATAATAAAAACTCTATTCTAAATGTTCTAGCAACGTTCAAACAGACAATTATGCTTCCTTCTAGTAAGCAAAGTGACACACATATACCTGTTGTCCACAAATCTCATGAGATCTTCGAGATACACGATCTGCTACACCATCTTCAGCAAAAGTTACAAAACCAAAACCTCGATGGCCAGATCTTTTAGGATCCTATATAAATCATTAACAACTGGATCTTTAGGCTTATATCTCTAATCAGCCGGTCTCACAAAGTCAGTATTAACTAAATCTAGTTTTTACCTTTGGAACATAGACATCCAGTATACGGCCAAATCTACCAAAGTACTGGCGAAGATCATCAGCAGATGCTTCTTGTGGGAGCCTACCAACAAAAATCTTTTTTCCCATCCCTCGAAATTCCCTTCCTGATCCAATTACAAGGTAAATCATCATAACAATGTTTACCTAGACCAAGCATCACATGAACAAGGGTACATCACATGAACAAGGGTCCTGTCAGGGATACGTACTCCCATAAACTGAGCCTGGATGGTCATATAAGGTAGGAGCACCAAGTGCTGCATATCTAGTTGCGGCAGAAATATAAGCATTGTATGCACCATATCCACCCCCACCACCCCCCTGCGGCATTTTCCCTATGGGCCTGAAATCATCATCCTGGAAACATAATATAGGAACCTTTAATTAGACGTACATATTTAATGCTGACTGAAAATTATCCAGAAGGTAAACATGGTGTTAAATTCTTGCCTTGGGGGTCGCTCTATCAACAACCACAGTAGAACCTCCTAATTCATGAGTATCAGCCATCAAATTTTCCACAGAATCTGCAAGATAAGATAGAAAACCTTCAGTGTCTTGAAGTGGAAACCATTGGCAACCATGAAAAGGAAACTTTTTGTCAATGTGAAAACAATGCAGATTTTCAAGAAAAAAATTAGAAGATAGAAATATCAAGCAAAAGGTATGCTAAAAAGGGGCAAAAACCCTAGAGAGCTTTCTCATGAAGCACGATGAAGTACAACCAAAGAGAGAAAAATAAAAAACAAAAAGTTTAAGTTAGTCACAAAGACACAAATGAGAACTATTTAGAGTAGCTACCAGCTGACAAAACATTATGAGCAACAGTTTTAGCAATGAAGCAATGATTATGAAACATTAACGTGGGTACATCCTATCCCACGCACTCTCAATTCACTAAAACTCAGCTGCTTATACTCTTCAACTAAATGTTTCATAGAAAATCCCCAGAAAAAGGAAAAGAAAAGAAAAATCCATCCTAAAAACAAATATGATGTCACATTTTATTTTTAAAATCTAATAATACACTTATTTCAATTTACAGTCTTAAAAGTATATATTAAAGTTATTAAAATTTACATCAAGCATTTTTTGTGCAATTTCACCTCAAACTTTATTGTTTATGACATAAGTTACTGCTTATCTATTTATTATGATTAACAAATGTTCAATGCATGTCAATCAAATTTCCTCAACTCGTAGTCCATTTGTACCAAGGGCAACTAGTGTCCCATACATGTGTATTAAGCTAACAAATATCTAAGCATTGGAGTGTCCAACGCCTCTTGGACACCAGCAGTGCACACATTATTCAAACTTAAGTGTACTGAGCTTAATAGGAGTAGGACAAAATCATTGATAAAACGAACTTCCTCCGTCTGTGAGTATCTGGGTCAGCTTACCCATACCTCAACTAATTTCATGGGACAACTCGCTTGACCCTACAACATTTGAGTGTCAAAAAACCTCTTAGAATATTAAATCCTAGGTAGGTGGCCACCATGGATTGAACCTATTACCTCTTAGCCCTTTATCAAAGGGATGCTCCCTTATTCACCATTAGGCTAACCCATGATGGTTATCATTTTTTTTTCTTTTTTTATAAACTTTAAATTCAAGAAACAAGGCAAGACACACTACAAAAAGGTTGACTTGTCTTACCAGTGAGACTAAAATTGGCAACTTGAACTCTACAATCATATATCAATATACAAACATAATCCAACCTGAACTTGCAAAAGTGATGAAACCTATTCCACGATGGGTTTTTGATCCCTGGTCCTGAATAATTAATCAAGTAAACATTAAATCATGTCAGTAATACACTATAGATTGTGCACATAAGCATGGGTGAACCATATGTTGTCATCAAATCATCATATAAAATAATATTTCCTAATTTGCTTAGTACATGAACTCCTGATAAGTGAAAGTGAAAATAAAATATCCCTTCCTAATTTACTCTAGCACAAGACAGTTGGTAACTTGGTAGTAGAACCACAGAACTAATTTCCCACTTTAGTAAAAAAGAATCCGTACCTTTGGCATGTAAAGATCTGTTATCTCTCCATATTTCTCAAAATGACTGCAAGAAAATATTAAAAAACCATAAATGAAATGTGTTTCTCTTCTAAAAGAGCCCAAACACAGACAACAATACGAAGAACACAGTAATTAGAATATAAATTGTCCTAAATATATAGTTTTTATACGTAAGGAAATCTGAAGTTGGTAAGCCTGTGGATCTGTATGCTATAGAAAATACTGCTGAATTTTACTCCGAAAAATATATTATTTTGTCCAATATCACTATTTTTTTTAGATACACTGTTCAACACATGAAGGATAGAATAATATTATCCTAGCTAAAATGTCCACGTTCTGTAGACTTCAAGTATGGAGCGACCCGAAAAAAAAGGAAATATGCTTAAGAAAGGGCCAGATTTTTATCATAAATCCTCCTTAAAATTAACCATTCATCCCTAATCTATAAGATTCTTCCATTTCAGTTCCAGAAATGAACAAGTTAGTTGATTTAACATTTAGACAGCTATCAAGATCATTACCAGGGGTTGCATTTCAAGTCAAAACATATGTTTCAACTTCAAATGTGACAACCTCATCTTTCATTTTCGAAAGGTCAAAAATAAAAAGAAAAAGAAGGAATAGCAGAAAATCACAACAAACTACCTGCGAAAGGCAGCCTCGGTCACAGTTTGTGAGATTCTTGCTACAAAAATCCTTGTGACTCTCTTAGGAGGTGCTCTCATCTCCTCCTGTCAACAGAAAAATATGAAGTCCACGCCCAATTAAGTTGAATGCATACACATCAAAACAAAGTACTCACACTTCTTATGATTTATTTATTAAAAAGAAAAAAGAAACAAACAGGAAGATAAAACAAAGACCACTCTGCATAAGGAAAATGTGCGCAAGCGAGTGCAGACAAGTAAAGAAGAGAGAGCGAGAGAGACAGACTAACTTTAGGTGTGGCAACTTTAACTTCCATCATTCTGTTGCCAAGAAAGTGCTCACTTGACAGTGCATTCTGCAACAGAGAGATGTTAGGAGTAAACAGACATCAAGTCCATTGAAAGAGAAAATGATTAACATATTCCTACCTTAGCATCTTCATCGGTTGCAAATGTCACGTATCCAAAACCACGAGACCGACCAGTTGACCTCTCCTGAAATTTAAAAAAAAAAAACATATGGCTATAAAGATAAAAGAACTAGAAAATAAAAGGTCGTAACAACACAAAATTGGTCTCAAAAAGCATTCACTATCTTCATGTGTAGAATCCACCAGTAAAACAAAGCCAATAAAAATCTTATTTCATCAAGAGAGCAACTTCCATTACGTAAACGTTAACAATAAATAAATGAAACTGCAAAAGTTACAAAACACGCACAAAATCCATAGCCCAACAAGAGCCACCAGGAGAAAACTCTAAAAGAGTTCAAATTTCTAGAGAACAAGGCCAAATGAATGGTTTGGAAAATTTCTTAGAAGTAGACGCCTTAGGTCAATGGCCATGTGGCTTCAGAAAAAGTGAGGCGCCCTTCATAGGGCTTTGCTTGAAGTCGAAGCGTCGCAAACTCACAAAGCTAGGGATGCACACTTTGATGATTGAAGCCAAATTTTTCTTTTAAGTAATGTTTTATGAAGAAACTAAAATGTATTCATAAAGAGGAATCATTTATCTCCGCAATCTCTAATAAAAAGCTCGGTTGATGGAGGACAGATTAGAGTAATTTTGGTAAATCCCTAGGTTAATCCTTTTTATCCTCACTTGCGTTTATTTCCTTATAATTAGGGGCCCCTCTCCAATATTGAATACACTTTGATCGATAATGAGGTTATTGTTGTTGGATTCTTGGAGAATTCACTCCTTCGTCCTTAGTCATTCCTAGGTTACATCAATTAGGTATCAGAGAAATCACTTGAGCCAATGTTGACTACCACTGGTGGAAGACCGAAAAACTTTTGCCAATAATCATCATGAGCTATGTTCGTTGTAAACAGCAATGTGTAATTACAAGGAGAAACCTTTTAAGGTAGAAGAGCTTCATAGAATCGTCCTTTGCAAGACAACAAATATGTTTAGGGACAAAGATTACTATCTTGGTAATGAAAGACAAGCCAATTCAAGAACACCCAATTCCCACATCAACCCTACAGGCTACAGCAATGGAGGAGATGATGGAAGAAGAGTTCAAAATACAGCATAACTTGAGAAAAATGATTTAAAATTTGAATTACATTTCAGAGAACGAGAAGAATTAAATAAAGGAACAGTGTTGTTTGAATGATGCAGAAGTAATTCAACAAAATCAAGAATTCAATCAAGAGAATGAATTTGGGCAAAAACCCATATGGAATTTTCAGAGAAGAAAGAAAAAAGCAAATGTGTGGATGAAGATTTGATCTTGTAGAAGCCACACGAAGTCAAAATGAAATTTGAGCAACCAAAGTCAAAGCCAAATCGAGGAATGAACACCGAAGTTGCAAATATCAACACGAAAAACCAAGTCGCAAGCATGGGAGGAGGTTTTGAAATAGTAGACAAGAACTTAAGTAAAGTAATCAAACAAAGAAGAAGAAGAAAGAGAATTTGAAGATCTTGAAGCAGAGGAAGAAGATAGCAACCATGAGCGACTCAATTCAAAATATGGTGAGAAACCTAGACATTGTCGTGCGCAAAGATGATGAGGTCGGCAAGATTTTTTTCCAAATCGGAGCTTGGACGACCCAATCCAATGGAGAAATCAAGCGTGATTGTTGAGAACAAAAAATTAAAATGAGGAGGTGACGAAGTAAATTTTGGTTGCAAAGAGTTTCTCCGCAACACCCTCATAACCAATCAACCTAACCCGAACCCATTCCCAAGCAAATTGAGAATTGTAACACTGATAGTCTAAACCCATGTGATTTGCGTCAAATATTGCAATCCACGTCTTCGAACAATTTTTTGGGTTTTTAAACCCTAGGCCCACACAGCCAGTCCCAATTCCTAGCCTATGACCCAACCCATACCCAAATGACTCAATCCATCATCCCAAAACACATTAAATTTTCTTAAAAAAATTTCTGAGTTTTCTTCACCAAACGATTCTTCTGCAGGTGGTTTTTGGTTTGTTGCATTGGATGAATTCATTCTTGCAATGCTAAGCCTTTTTGTACCTAGGCTGTGTTTCTTTGATCAAAAATTTTTTGTACCAGATGTAGATAGTTGGTTTCATAGCGCTTCATTACATGAGTCATATCATCTTTTTAAAACTCAGAAGACAAGTTTCTTTGGGGAGGGATAGAATGATGGAGGTAGGATTAGGGTAATTTTGGCAAATCCAAAGGTTTATCCTTTTTACCCTCATTTATGTTTAGTCCCCTATAGAAAAGGGTTCCTCGCATGAGTTTAAATACACTTTCAATGAAAATAAAGTTTCGTGATTTGATTCTTCAAGAACTCACTCCTTAGCTTACTCATTTCTTAGGCACACCATATACATTCGCCAACATTTCACTATCTTAATAGCCATAATACTATTCATTTTCGTGTATAGAAAATATTATTTAAAGTAATTTATAATTCTGTGGCTTGGGCGGGCTTCAACCCAGAGGACCATTGCGGTAGAGTGAGCAGTCACAGTTCTAATAACACTAGGTTCAAGACAAAAGCGTGCTTTTTAAAAACCATAGAAAGAACGGAAAAATGAATGTAGTACCACAATAAGAATAGCAAAAGGCAAACCTTCATAACAATACAATCCTCCAACTCCCCAAATTTGCTCATGTATTCTCTCAGCCCTTCTGTATCGACGTCCCATGGAATACCAAGAACCTAAATTTCATTAAAGAAATAAACAGAGCAAATCAAATCGGTAATAAAAAAAACCCAATGGGTAAACCAGATTACTTAATAGCTTATACAGCTGAAAAATCACAAAGACGTAGCTAAATAGGGAAAAAGAGAAGAAAATACTAACCACCAGCTTCCGATCCATGATGAATGGGCGCAGGTAAGACAGAGAAATTGAACCCTAAAAGTGAAAAAGTATATCACTCTCTCCTCCTCTTCTTCCTCGCTCGCTCGCTCGCTCAAAGACCCACGCTCACTCTCCCCAAATCTCTCGCACTCGCTCCCTGCACATGATAACAAGAAGAGGCACACCTCTTTCTCACACACAATAGCTAAATACCAGAGCAATCTCACCAAATTCATCATTTTTTTTTCCCTGTTTCAAATTCTTCTTTGCGAATAAAGAGCTCAAAATAACAAATCAAACAGACAAAAACAGTAGATATTCGTGGATAACGCGCTCAACTGACCTTTTTATCAAAATTTCTGAGATTTCAAGAAAACCCTAAACGCAGATCTCCTCTCTCTCTCTCTCTCTCTCTCTCTCTCTCTCTCTCTCTCTCTCTCTCTCTCGCTATCTCTCTCTCTCTCTCCTCGTCTCTATCTCTCGCGCCAGAAAGGGCTTTAAAGCCGTCGGGCTTCGCCCATGTTTAAGGTCCTCCAGTTTTGACTTTGGCAGCGCAATGAAAAAGTTGTTCAATGCGATCCCCTACTACACCAACAATAGTAGTGCTGCATTCGATTTCTGCCACGTGTCTGTCTGTCTATAATCGTATGTTGTAGTGTTCCAGAATGAGAAAATTGCACACCTAACCCACATTTTGGAGGCCCAAATTGGAAACTTGTCCACTCCTCAAAACCATTGGTATTGTAGGCTTTTAGGAAGGGGGAAATGATGGATGATAGAACCCATTCGCCACCTTCCAAGTCTTAAGTTTGTCCAAGGGTAAGGAACTAGGTTTTCGTATGATCTCCTGGCTTGGTTCTTAATCAAAAGGTAATCCAACTCTAATTCTTTCGACATATATTGATTTAGAGATTCGATGAATGATATTAGTTGATATTCTAAGATGTCTATCTGATTAGTCTATCACATTTTTCTGCTGATAAAAAGTAAATTTTTTTCTATATTTATAAACATTTTCAACGATTTAGTCATTTAAAACAATTTTTCTTGTAATTAACATAGTTTCAAACATATTTGATTACTTTTTCAACAAGTAGTCAAACACACATCTTACACAACTTATAAGAATGCATCATCAAAGTTATAAATAAAACTTTAAAAGATTGCCTCTTCGTGTTCGAGTTCGATATCGTAACACGAATCTTCATCCGACAAATAATAACTTTCTACAATAACATTATCTTGAAGATTGATAAAGAGAGATTGAGATCCCAACCTAGTTAGATTGACATAATCTTGCATATTGTGAGCTACTAAACCTGGGAATATAAATGGGAATACAACACTCATAAGTCTAATTGCTTTCAACAACCAAGTTTCTGTGTACTCAGGTCCTTCAATGTAAGGAATCAAAAAGCTTCTTATTAGCTCCCATAATGCAACAAAAGAATGTTGTATCAGTCCACTAAATGAAAAGTAGTTTTTAACTGCCTCTTCTTCAACTTCCTGTCATTGTATGTGTATATAGATTAAAAAAAAAAAGTGAGTAGCTTTGAGGTTCGATGATTCGAATTTGATAGAAAATATCAAAGTTCAAATTTTATAGAAATATCACTGAAATTCTGGAAAACTTTATGAAAATTGATACTATAACTTTGATTGTGGCTTGATTACTATAAATTAAGACAATACACTTTTAGATGTAGAGGTCGATGAAGTGTGAAAAACAAGATAAGTAGAAAATAATAAACACCAGAGTGCGTTTGGGGGAGGAAAAGAGTTATGCAAAAAAAAGATTATAATAATCCTAGAATTATGATAATACTAGTGTTATGATAATATGTGTTCGGAGAAAAGGTTATTATTGGTAGTGTTATGCTAATATGTATTTGGGGGAAAGAATATGAAAGATAGTGTTTGAGGAAGGGATTATAATAGTGGTGTTAAATAATATGTGTTTGGGAGAAGGATTATGATTGTAGTAATTTAAAAGATAATAATAGAATTTGGATTGGATTATTTGGGTAGGGTAATGTAGGGTTGTAAAAAAGTAAAAGAGATGATAAGATAGGATTATTTAGAGATTAGGATAACCCTAATCCTCATTTATCATGTTTGGCCCAATTTCCTAATCATTTTCCCCCCTAAAACTCCACCCCAAACATACTCTAATATTAATTGTTAGGGGTGTAAATGGGTTGAATTCGGTTGGAGGACATTCTCAACCCAATACATATTTTTGGATTGGTTGGGTTGGCAATCTGAATAACCCAAATAATATTTCCAACCCAACCCATATTTTAACGGTGTGAGTCAAAGATGGTGAACGCCGAGACGAGAGGGAGAGTGTGTGAGTCAAAGATGAGGCACGATGTGAATATTGAAGTTGAATGAAGTGATGAATGAGGCATGAGTCTGTCACCTTACTTCTTTTTTCATTTACTGAATTAATAATAATAATAAATTAATAATATAAATAAATATATATATCATTAACTCAGGTTGGGTTCGGTTAAACCAAAATTTTCAACTAGAGACCCAACCAAACCCAAATTTTAAACTAACCCAACTCAATTTTTATAATAATATGGATTGGGTAGTTTGGGTTATTTGAGTTATCGGGTTACTCTTACACCCATAGATATTATAGTTAATTATAGATTATAATATTTATAGTTGGAAATACCAAATTATTATAATGGAAGCCGTGAGCATCTCTACAAAAAGTTTGAAAGGAGAAAAGATATAATTTGAAAATGGAGATTGTTTTTATTACCTTTCCTTTGTAGCAACTATTAAAGTAGAGGCAAGTACCAAAGTGTTGGAACATGAAATTTGGATTATTTGTGGGCAATCTTGTGACTATGTCATTACTATAAACAAATCTGAAGTATCTACAACCATGTTTATGTAGCACCTTTTCCATGAACTCTTTGAACTTGTCATTCCCAACTCTAGGTTGCCCATAAGTGTAGATCCCATGAAGCCTTCATTAGTAGTTACCAAATGGTATAAGATGTAATTAATTAAATATTAATTTTATTGATGATTTTTCATTTTGTTTAAGATGCATATATAATCACATGACAAACTCAAAGTTAAATTGCATTAAATAAACATAAAGTGAAGCATCAATCAAGGAAGCAGCCACTCTTTAAAATATAGTTTAGGTGGAGCTTATGGACTTGAATCTCATTTTGAATACTTTGAAGTTAGTGGTTGTTATGACATTTTATGTACCTTTTGGAGTAGCAACTAGATAGCATAGTCTAATTTGTTCGGTAGAATTAAGATTTTGGGGTATTTGGATGTATAAGGAGGAGTTATCAAGTTTAGATCCATAATTGTAAGAAGTTTATAAGATATAAAATTGATACTTTTTAGTGGTGAGAGCCACTAACTTTTTGAACCAAATAAAGAGTGGAATTGATGACTTCATGCTTTAGAAGGGACCAAACACATCTTTGATATTCTTGGAAATGCAACGACAATGACGTTTGAGGTTTCAGCTTTTAGCCTATAACTAAGTTTTTTGTTACAATTTTATATAGTCTAGCTAGGTTGTATGCTTAGAACTATTCAAGTTTAACTTATTTTTTTCTTGTTTGTGAATTATGTAGATCTCACGTCTTTTTTACTTTTAGAAATTTGATCGTCAAAATTAATTTAGTTTTTACGTTATTTAGTTGATTTCAAACTAATTTATATGAGTTTTGAAATCGAGTTATGTGGATCTTGTTTATTAGTAAGTTGATTCTAGATTTAATTACCGTAAAAAGTTCTTTTAAAATTCAAATTTTTTAGGGTTGTATATATATATTTAGTTTATGCACATGCACAACTTAGCTCATGCCATAATAGTAAAACTTAATGGATATAGGCATGTTTCCCGACCAACGAGCCAATTAGAGATTTTAAAACATAAAAAAATACTTTCAAATAAAATGGGACTAGAACCAGAAGAAATTATTTTCCATAGTTTCTCTATTTTTGTCCAATTTTTAAAAACGTTCCTTAAATTTTGAAAACAAGAATGGTTATCAAACATTTTTATTTCTTAAAAATGAGAAATATTATAAACAAGAAACGAACGAGAACGTTATTAAATTAAATTATATTTTTCATTTGTTATTTCTCTTTCTCCCAATGAAAATTAAATTATATTATCTAAAATTATTTTATAATATTTATTTAAAATAACAAATTGACTAACAACTAGTTCTTTTTAAAGATTAAATAAAGTAAATTAATTACGTAAACTAAATTTGATTGAGTTTTAATACTTTATTATTACATAAAATTGTTAAAAAGAGATCACACAATGTAAAGAAAAAGCATTATCTATTTATGTCAAAAATTTGATAACATTCCTATGCACAATAAAACAAAAATCTTTAATTCTCAAACATTCTTTTTTCGATATTTTAAATTTTCAAACATTTATAAATTTTGAACAAAAATAATTTTAAATAATTGTAAGGGTTTTTCAAATGATCATTTTTTACAATTTTAAAACCACTCATCTCAAAAAACATACGTGATAAACTTAATCCAAAATCCCGAAATAAAAACTATAATAAAATAGCCTAGAAGTAAATTCGACTCACTAATATTGACATGAAGATTGAATATATAGAAGTCGAAGATTCAATCTCTCAAGTAATCACGTATAATATTAGTATAACTTCAATTCCTAGTTAGAAGTTGGAAGTTGAACCCCACGTGTAATTCTCGTACTAACAAAAATCTCAAACACTAATCAAGATAATGCAATTTAGCTTAAAAAAAAGTAGAAAAAAGGAAAACAAGACAATAATGCAATTAAAAAGAAAAAAAGTAGAACCTGTTTAAAAGCCATGTTTCTTCATGTAAAGCAAGAACAGCAGGAAACAGAGCAGCAAGAGCACCGCCTAAGCTATGGCCGGTGATGATGAACTTGGCCCCCCGGTTCAGTTGTAGCAACTCCTTTAGTTTCTGCCTTATGAAGTAATAAGCCACCCGTCGGTCCGGGTCGAGTTTTACATCCTTGGGCCAACCGGTTTTCCTTTGCAAGCCAAGGGATTTGATAAAACCACCATGGATTGCACCCATCTCCTCAAATTCGTACCAGGATAGGTCAACGTCCGTACACCATGCATTTGCATCAAAGAATTCTGTTCCTCTAAAGACAACGAGGATAATGTTTGGATTTGATGTTTTATCTTGGAGAATAAAGGCAGTTGTCGTGTGTTTTTCTTGAAAATCTGTATGAATGAGCTATATTCGTTTTATTATAAATTGATTTTGAAATGAAATTTCACGTCAATTATAAACTTTATTATTTTGCTTTAAGATATTTTCGAGCTTAAGACAAATTATGAAATGATATTACTCAAATATATAGCTTATTATTTAATTCTTACCATTCCAAAAATGATAGAATCCGATCAATTCCATCTGCATAATAAAAAAAAAAAAAGAAACATGACCATCGGTAGTTTACAAATTGCAAGGAAGGAATGCCACTATATATTTTCCGATAGAAGAAATATAATGGTTACAAAAAGGGATCTAAGTTAACACACCCTGCTCCGTAGATGTGCTTGTTGTCATGCAAGAAGCGGTGTGACTTTGAGTATCTTGACGCACGTCAAAACGCCAAAACACTTCGTCTTAAGGTCTTTAAGCTTTGTTTAAACGACCAATAACTTTCTTTTTCCTTTGTCTTAACTTATAACTTTACAAGTATATTTTATAAAACTTATTTAAACTCTGGCTAAGCATTCTACCAAAGTCTTGTTTGATAATGATAATGAGGAAGGAAGGGAGGTTAGGGATTGGTGTTAAAAAGTTAATTATTAGAAATTTACCTTCCAATGATCTTGGACAGTGATTTTAACAAAGGCATGATTCTCATAGGAAAGCTTTGAGGCCATAACAGTAAGTGAAGAAAAATATCTATAATCTCCAGCCTTAATGCTGCTGTCAAGTTCCACTCTTCTGTCAATTTGTCCAATGAATGACATGAACTTCTCTGATTCTGCTTTTGGGATTTCCATCTTCCCTTAATTCAAACACAATAATTCAAAAAACAAAATCAACACACTATAAAGTTCAGACATTTGAATTCGTAAGCTTTTTTCTAGTAGAAAAATATATGATGGTTTGATTATTGTTTTTATTTTTATTTTTTAAATTGTATCCTGGCTTATCTCACACCTTTTTTAATCTCTCATGGTTTTTGTTTTTCCTATGGTTTGAATTTTGTGTGAAACTACTTGAACCCATGTGATTTTAAAACACCCTTTACACAATAATAATTCATATGAATTTGGTTTGATTAAGTTTGATCTCAAGCACTCTATATATAGCTAATAGTTCATTAATTACCAAACTGTTAACAATATTCTTAATTTGTCACACATTTTCTTTGCAAAACCACAATGGAGAGATAGAGTTAAATGAGCATATAATATTTATATTCAAGATGAAGCATATGTGAAAGCTTGACAAAGGCAAGTCATTGCACGTCTTCAAATTAAACTCCCTAATTCCACAAATAACCTCTCTATGTTAGATTATTTAGGTTAAAAGAAAAACATGCATAACACACCCGTTTTCATCTCAAAAGTCGATGATACGTCAATTTTCACACAATAATTGTCGAACGAAAAAAAAAAAAAAAAAAAGCGTAACTGTATAAGTAATTATAGGAAAGGAAAATTAGAAAGAAAGTAGGTCAAACCTTGAAGCATAAGAAGACCACCATTAGAAGAGACCAAGTTGAGGCAAAACTCAACAATTGAGCCAAGTTTGGCAAGTAGTTTGCTAAACAATAGAAGAAGTTTTTGAAAGAGAAGAGAGAAAAACACAACCATCAATCTGTTTTGAAGATAATCGTCTTCTCTATCCTTTTGGCTATGAACAAACCCCATTTTATCAATCCCATTGCTCCATAGCATTTTAAAGAGATTATAGAAACTCATCTCTTGAGGAACTAGCACAACATAATTGTTTGAAAAATCATGGGATGTACTCATTTTTCTTTTTTTTCTTTTTCTTTTTTTTTCTTTTTTTTGTCAACCTAGAAAGTTAATTAGGTTTATATATATATCTGTTGTGTTTTTTTTGGTGTGTTTAAGAAGGTGAATTATTAGGGTTTGCTTGATGGTTTGGCAATAATGGATTCTTTTTGGGTATAAAATAATGTGAAATGGAATAATTCTATTGTTGTTTGTGAGTGATGATTTTGTATGTTATTTCCATCAACTTTTTGTGCTTTTTTGCTTTGGGCAATTTCATCTTATCCATTTCTTCTGTTCATCGATTTGGTATATAGAGATTTTGGGACTCACATGTTCGTTGTTTTTCTTTTAACAAATATACAAAGGAATAGGAAAGATAAGGAGGCACACCGAAGTATATATAGAAGCTTATATAGAAGCTTCATCTTTGTTCTAGTTCGTCAACTTTAATTAAGTAGAGGTTGGTTTTTAGTTTATGTTATTTTAAAGAGACTAGATTTGTTAGTTTTTTTGCAAGTTTTTTTAACTATTAAAAGATATATTAACATGTTGCACAATCTATTTATAATAGAGGCAATGACTATAGACTACTATTTGATCAATATATATATAGATAGACACATATATAATAGTCTATTATGATCTATCGTAGATAAACTGTTATACTTAGCTATATTTTATAAATATTTTGGTTTATTTTGTTATATTTGAAAATAATTCTTAGGATTATTATTATTATTTGATCAATTGCAATAAAAATTACCTTACTAAAATTAAGAATTGTCGAAAGTAAAGGAACTAAAATCGAAAACAATTCAAGATTTAAGGATGACATGGGGAAATTTAACAAATATTATGTCCAAAATTGAAATGCATTTATCTAATTATGAGATATGAAATGTGACTTAAAATTGATAGGTTAATGGCCGAAGGGGCAAGAGTTTTGGGAAGAGGTGGTTGCTAGATTAGTTGATCACTATAGGTGTGTTTGCTATAAAAGGTGGTCGTTTTAGCATCTTGTCGATGATGATTTGTCTCCGAGTAAGAAAGGCGATGATAGTTGCTAGTGGTGGTTGTTGGCAGAGGTGAATTTAAACCAAAATTCAACTTAAACGTAACTCAACAATTCGAGGTGGTCCTAAATAACTACATTTTTACCCTCATATTTTTAATGTACTTTTCACATTTGGTTTTGGGAGTACAATTTTATTCTTTAAATTTTGAATTTACTTTTTAATATTCACTACAAGAAATTTTGAATTAGAGTATTGGAGTAGATGGATCTTTGCCGGCGACTTATTTTTGTACCGTCGGCAAAGGTGACATATGTCGTGATGGTTTATTATTACCATCAGGTTAAGTGGACCAACGTCGATGACTTTTAATTGATCGTCGCCAGTTCTTTGAAAATAAAAAGCCCTAATCTCTTTTTTTCCTCAATCCCCTTTCTCCCTCTCCAACATAACACCGTCGCCCCCTCCCTCTTCACACTTTCTCCTCCTTGCCATGAACGGATGTCCCTCCTGTTACATTTAAAACCAATCGATCTAAAGTTGCGCGATCACACAACTTGTGTCATTCAACTTAAACAATTGTATTTAACGATATCAAAATAAAACACAACGGTAATTAAAATTAATCAAAAGATCAAAGATGTATTATAATTTAACCTGTTTAAAATTAGAGGACCAATTAAGTCATATCTATTATTGCCTTACGTATAGGTGAGCATCAACTCATTAATGAATGAATCTTAACATTTTTGTGATCATTGTAACACACACAAGTACTTTCATTCAATAAAAAAAGAATGGGAATAGAGAAGGCAAAAGGACAATAAATTTACCAATATGTATATATAAATATAGGGGGATGTATGACAATCCTAATTAAATGCAACATCACTAGGTAGCCTATATATGGGTTTCCAAGAAGAAGGAAGTAAAAATAGGGAATCATTACAAACAAGATCTCAGTTGTGTTTAAAAGGAAAGTGGGATTGAATTAATGCACTTTCTGTCTTTTTGTCATCACCAAAAATACCATTTCTTTAGCTTTTTCTCAAAGCCCTAACACTGCAGCCCACATGTTTGGAAATGGAAAAAGATGCCCTTTTCTATTAACATTTACCAATTTAACAAGGACAGATACTTTCATACCTTCCTTGTCTTATCAATAAAGCATATCAAAGAGCATTTTCAAAAGCTGATGACACCCTTCCCCATTTCTTCAACCAATATCACCATTACATCTAAATATTGTTTCTTTTTAACTCTCCACAGTTACCAATTCTCCACAAATAAAAATACAGAAAACGTAAAAATAAGAGAATTGAGGCACAAATAGTCTATTAACTATGTTCATTGAGCAGATGAAGAATAATTTTATTAAAAAAATTGTTACACAATACAAAATTGTGACAGTTCATTTAGGATTGAAGAGTTTATATAACATATACTTCTTTGAACCTCCGTTAGGCGCACTGTTCCTAAATCTTGGCTCATTGACAAGGCAACAAGACCCTAGATTTGGTCATTCAACAGTGTTAGATTCCATGAAACATAAATGAACATTCGGTCAAAAAATATAAAATTGAAACGGATCATTTTGAGGGAACATGTTGAGATTTCCGTGATATTGTACCTAAATATTTAAAATGTGTTCTCATCTCTCCGCTAAACAAAAATAAAATAAAAATCGAAATTTTATTTTTAAAACATACTAACCATGTAGTTTGAAATGATAATTCCTAACCCCTCTTGTAAGATTCGAGAGAGTATCTAAAATCACAGTACTCAAAACAATCCAGCAAAAAGAAAGAAAGAAAAAGGTGAAAAAGGGTAGACAACACTACAAGAAATTTGACCTTTAATGTCGGTTTAAAACCGACATTAAAGGGCTTTAATGTCACTTGACAACCGACATCTTTGCGAGCGTTATTAAAGGCCTTTAATGTCGGTTGGACTTTAATGTCGGTTTAAAAACGACATTAAAGGCCTCTTTAATGTCGGTTTAAAAACGACATTAAAGGCCTTTAATGTCGGTTTTCAACCGACATCTTTGATAGTGTTATTGAAGCCCTTTAATGTCGGTTTGGCTTTAATGTCGGTTTTAAACCGACATCTTTGATAGTGTTATTGAAGCCCTTTAATGTCGATTGGGCTATGATGTCGTTTTAAAACCGACATTAAAGAGGCCAATAATGTCAGTTTAAAACCGACATCAAAGGCTTGTTTTTTGTCCATTTTTAGAAATTTATATTTATTTAATTGTTGTATTATTGTCCATTTTTTATAAACCAACATTGAATCCAACAAGTGAAATTAACTACAAACTTGAAACTACAAGTCACATTCCGTAGGAAACCATATTATTCAAGTCTGATTCCACCAACAATGAAAATGCTATTAGCACTTGCACATAAATCCCATTCATATCTTAAAGCAACAATAAATCCCATTCATATCTTAAAGCACATAAATCTCATATTATTCAAGTCTGATTCCACCAACAATGAAAACACGCTTGTAAAATTAACTGCAACCAAACAAAATTATATATAAATTCAAAAATCACGACATTTTAAAGGTCTCGAAAATGCTTCTTCAAACAATTATTAATATTGGAAACAGGCACCAAATGCAGCAAGGGCTTGACATTCCTCTTCCTGAACTGTAGCTCAAACCTTATCTAGAAACTTATCATCGTCCTCTAGTAGAAAATGACCTGGAAAAATATACAGTTATCTACATTCAATCAAGCACGACAAAAACAATTGTTATCTACATATAATATCGGAACGCTCAAAGAACACTATTGTACAAATATCTAAATGATATCAAATATCTAAATCAACCAAAAACACTCTAAATCTCTTTAGTGGTTATAGGTAAATGATATATATCATCAAAGAAATTAAAGATGTAAATGTTTTGAGAAGCAAAATCTATAAACACTTACCAACATACAAGACAGTTATGAAATTGCACCAGCTACTAATCACAGCACCAACCCACAAGCTTACTATGGCCTGGAAATACATACACATTAAAGTATCCACAAAAAAGTCGTCCAGGTTAAGATGGTTGTCACAGACAGCTTTCTAGTAGAATCATAATCCAGAACTTTTTACCTTGAGGGCAACTTGACGAACTTGGCCATTTAAATCTAAGCTTCGTCCCAGAATCCTTTCCCAATACAACTGAACAATACCACCACAAATGTTGGTATCTCCGGCACCAGCAGCAACAGGTACACTTTGGCCACTCTCCACAGTGTCAGGGCCAGCTCCATCACCAGCTTCATCTGTTCCCATTTGACCTTCCGCGTCAAGAACGTAATCATACATATTTTGCAATGCTTGCATCTGCCCAGAAAAATAATTCAAGAACGTAATCATACATATTTTGATAGTCTTTACAAACTTGTTTTTGTTATTCGAATTTGGTTGAGAATTCAAATCTAGAAATCATGTGAAAAAAAGTCATTAGGTAAAAACCAACAATTATAATTGTAAAAGAAACTAAATGATTATTGAATAAGACCTAAGAAATTTTCGATCCTAACTTAGAATTTGTTTCCATATACAAGCGTTGGGAATGAGGATACTTACCAAGGTTGAGAATCTTGAACAGAAGGTGAACTTTAAACTTCTACTTCCATCCATCTTAGCAAACTGAAGGTTAACAAAATGCTATAAATTTCAATGCACAACCAATTGACTCTGCAGTACGCCATAGCCTTGATGGTATATGCAGATGAGTTAAAGACAACAGCTGTCGAGTTGACTTACAATCACGGTGTGACACAACAGCAACAGCAATAACAAATATGAAATTCATATTTTCCAAGTTTATTAATTGATTATTGAAGCTCCAGTAAGTTCCTATGTAAGATCTCGTTGAAGTTGATAAAACTGAAACAGGTTTTTAGCATACCTTGTCAAATTGTTTCAAAGCTTTTGATTTATGTATAACAAGATAATGGTAATAGGTACACATATGCTTACAAACTGTAATAAACGATTAAGCCAGGGGATTCATGTTTAATTCACCTGAGGATTTCTACATGCTCGACCGTGCCACAATGAGAGAAAAAGTCATAAACATCATTCTCTGTGGCTTTAGGTGACAAACTTGTAACTTCAGCAGTATAGCCCCCATTGTACATGTTTCACACAGCTTTCTATATTGAAAACTTGAATTAGAGCAAAATACCTGGGGAGTTCCACCAGTTTGTTTAGAGAAAACTGAAATATCAACTACCTCTACACTTCATATTCATAAAACTTTTTTTAACACCTTTTACCCCCAAACAAAATGTTCCAACTTGGTATATGATGACTCTGACATCCATAATTATAATTAATGGTCCAAAGTTATAATTTATCACTAGCAGGCTTATCCCAAAAGTGTTGCTTCTAGGATAAGATAAATTTATACAATTGTAAACTGTTATATATTCATTATAAAACTAAGTCTCTATAGTAAGAACAATGCAGGTGGTTAAAAGGATAGAATATGAACACTGGGGAAAAGTGAAGAAAAAGTAAAGAATGAGAGATTCCCAGAATATTTGAGCAAAAGGGTACATAGAAAAGGAGGAAGTTCAAAGCAAGAGCAAGTCATTCACACAAACACACACAAAAGATGAAAAATTTATAGAAATTCCCAAAATTGATCCACAACCCAGATCTTGAAAGGGAAATCTAAAGCCAACCCATTATCCAAAACAATCAAACGAAGGGATAGAAACATAGAAATCGACACGAAAGACATGAAAAATAAAATAAAAGTTCAAAAAATTAATAGGAAGTTTTGTCAAGGCGTACCTGATTGAAAGCTGAGAGAGAAGAAAGAAGAGAAGAAGGGGGCCGGGGAAGGGGGGGCTGAGCTGAAACCAGAAAATTAAGCCGACATTTTTTGGTTTTTGGAATCAATTTGGTTGGTGATTGTACTGAAAATTGTATTGGAAGGAGCGTGTAAGGCACGCAGAAGATGTATTGGAGCGTGTGAGAGAGAGTGAATGAAGAAGCTACGAGTTTTGGAATAAAGTCTTATCTTCTTCGTTGGAGAGTTTTTCTGTTGGCAGAGAATCCCCCCGTCATCAAACTCTGTAGCTTTTAAACTCTCGTACACTAGTGCTTGATGTCCAGTTTTATGAGACGGTGAGACAGTATCGGCGAGACAGTATCGGCAGCGACGGTGATGGAGATGGAAGATGACCCATTGACGATGAGACAGTATCGGAGTAGTCGGAGCCATTGACGGCAGCGACGGTGAGACAGTATCGGAGTAGTCGGAGCCTCTGGAAGGCGGATTTCACGGCGGCGATGGTGAAGGTGGGGAATATGAAGGTTTTGACTGGAAGCCAAGGGGAGATTAGAAAGTGATGAGATTGAGAAAGGAAGAAAGGGAAGAAATGTTGAGAGAAAACCTTCTTTCGTAGGGTTTGGTAGAGAAGAAAGGAGAAAAGAGTAAAGTTTAGGGTTTGGTAGAGAAGAAAGGAGAAAAGAGTAAAGTAAGAGAGAGAAAAATTCAACTTTTTACAAAATTAAAAAAATAAAAAAAACCTTTAATGTCGGTTCTAAAAAACATGATGTTTAATGTCGGTTTTAAACCGACATTAAAGATAAAGCTTTAATGTCGGTTTAAAACCGACATTAAACATCCGCTTTTTGAAAACCGACATTAAAGCTTATTTTTCATTTTTTCCACCCGACATTAAAGACCAGATTTCTTCTAGTGCAATATGGGACATTGAATAGAGAGAGAGGTTGCATGAGTGTGGCAATAAATGCTAAGAAAATAGGGTTTGAAAGAGAAAGGCCAAAATGAAAAGAAAGAGATATATAGATCAGATATCAGAACAGTACAGTATATCATTACACGAAATAAGGTTAGCTATACACTTTTAAAGGGATTGTCAAAACCAAAAATGACATATTCTTCCTATTAGCTATATATATATATATATATATATATATATATAAAGATTGTGGGAAACAATTAAACATAATAGAGAGTTGGAAGCAAGGAAGAGAGTAGTGAGAGTGAAAATGGAATTTAAAAAAGAATGGGGCATTAGAGCATTAGAGTAACGGTTTAGCAATTTACAAGAAGAATCCATCCATCAGAAAAGAAATTAAACCCCCACTTGCCCACTTATCATCACCTTCACTCTCTGCTTCAGAGTTTGTCAGACCTCTCTCTCTCTCTCTCTCTCTCTCTCTCTCTCTATCCTTCTCAAATAGTGTGCCATTCCTCTCTCTAGTTCAAAATTGTTTATTCAGTTATCTCGAGTTTGCATTTACCTTCCTACAAGTCACTCAAAACTTAGTTATTAGTTATTATGTACTTGAGGTTTAGGCGTTCTTCTAAACCTTAGAGCTAAAACCATTTTAAAGTTAACCGTATAAATATGAAAACCAAATAAATGTCACGTTTAATAGGGTTTAGATTTCATTTAAATGAACTAGTTTGATTCTTGTGTGTAACAATCAGTGACAGATCTAGAAAATATATTGACAATGAGCTAAAAGAAAAATATGGAAAATAAACTATAGAAGAGCTGACAATCAGAATAACCACTAAGTTAACGACGATAAAGTTGAAGAGAGTAAATCTGTTGATAGTAACAATTACTAACCCATAGATATTTGTATGTATGTCTAAATATATTATAAAAACAATTAAATTAACTAATGAGCAATTTAAGAAGAAAAAAAATTGACCTAATTGGTTCCAATAAATCAACATAATTGAATGTGAATACAACACTAAGGTAAATAACCTTTTGTATTTGATTAGAAATATAAGGAGTCGTTTGCTTCTAGAAGATTAGAGAACGCATTCTATATTGATAATACTTATTATCACTTAGACACTAAATATTTAACGAGTAAAAGTAGAAATAAATGTTGTTGGAGAATTTATATGTTGAAAATGATATTAATAGGAAGCATCCAAAAGGGGGGGTATTGCCCATAATTTGGGGGAAAAAATTGAATGAATAATAACCGTCGATTTTGATAGTTCTCTTCTATTATTTTGTTATTTATTGTGTTTTGTATATATGGTCGGTCGGACGTCGGCTTTACCGGAGAAAAAGCAAGCCAAGCCGACATCTTTCTCAAACCCTTTTTTACTTTCCACCATTTTTATTCTATTTCTTTTTTCTTCTTAATTTCCTTTTTATTTTAAACCAACTTCTTATAACTAAAAAAACAAAATATCACAAACCTATTTATGAAATATTAGATGAAATAAGATAGACGATTGTTTGTGTCCATGATAGAATTATTGATAGATTTTTTTTTTAATTTTTGTTGTATTCTATAAATATTTTGATATATTTAAAAATGGTTCGAAAAATAGATTTACATATCTTTTAGTCGGTTTAGAATAGTTTTTATTTGATACGTAGGTTTCACAATATTACATTTTTAGGTTTCACAGTATTTCAAAAGTGTTAATTACGATTTTACTTATAAAATAATTGAGTTTTGTTTTAATCTCTATCTCTAAATTTTAAGATTTCTATTAATTAATTTAAAAGAATTATACTTAATTAAGTTTTGTTACTATTTTTCATAAATATTTAAAATTTTAAAATCCATTTCATGATTATTTTAAATCAATTAATAAAAAAATAATGTTAAAGATCGAAAGTGATTAGTTAGTGTATCATTTGTGAAAACTATAGGCTAAATTGAAACAAAACTCAAAAAACTTACGAAAAACAAGAAGGGTAACATTTTAAAACTTAAAAGACGATATAAAAATTAGACCCAAATTTTAGATATATAAAAAAGATATTTCTACCTTCTTTTTGCATTCCAACAATTCACGAAGTGGTGGCTGATCCAGATATTACAAACTCGACCCCTTGATTGGTAATATACATTAATTAAATCAAGCTAGCTTTTTATTACGATATTTTTATAAGTTTAATATGAGATATAAAAGTTTACATTTCCAATTAAAAAATAACAATCCATGTTAATTATTTTAAGCGATGCCTTCTACGCATTGGAATTTTAAACTATTGTATACAAAAAAAGATTTTGATTACTAACAGATATGTTAACATCATCACCCATAAGATGACGATACACAAATTGATAATCACTTTTTATGCATTTGGTACGTTTGTGAAATATATCACTGTGAGCAATCTGGATGATACTATAATTATTACATGAAATATAATAGTAGACTATTGAAGAACATCCAAGTCAACGAGAAAACCAACAAAATCCTAGTAACTTTGACGAGTGTACTAAAACATAAAACAACGATTGATTTGCAACAACAGATAAGATAACGCTAACAAACAGAGAAAAAATAAGCATACATCAACAAAACAAACGATAATTAACCAAGAAACCTAAATAATGATCATCAAGTCATTTAATAACAAGAGTCGACATGCTTCGTAATAACTAACCCGAGATAGAAAGTAATAGGGTTGACGATAAGAGAGAAGCGCGTAATTTGAGAGGTGGACAATTATTATAATTTAGAATTGAAATTCATTGAATAGACAAATGGTGAGGACACTGTGGAGGGACTTAGTAGTTGGGGATGGCTTAACTTTGCATTATTCCCATCCTCTTCTTCTTCTTCTTCTTCTTCTTCTTTTTCTTCTTTTTCTTCCCTTTTAAAATGAAGAGTTTAATTTTCATTCTGACATTTTACATGTGATTGTGGGGTTTCCCCATTTGGAATTCTCTCCTCATGAGAGATCCAAATTTTCTAGGCAAAAACATCCAAACCCAAAAATAATAATATAATATATATATATATATATATATATATATATATAATGATATTAATTATATCACTTGTTACTTTGTTCCAGACATATTTCATTTCCCATTCATGCACTTCACTTTATTCAAACATATCTTTTTTTTTTTTTCCTTTTTCTCTCTCCATTTTTATATTTAAACAAATCAAACCAAATATTTCTAGCATCTCTTTTATATTTAAATTATTTTTAAATTTAATACCTATATTTGTAAAGTAAAAGAAAAGAAAAGAAAAGAAAAGAAAAGGAATACATTTTTAACATATAATTTCTGACCTATTCAGCTATATATTTAATGGGTTTTGCTACATTTTTCTAGAAAAAAAAAAAGTTAAAAGCAATTTGTCAACTTAATTAGCTAAGATTAGTTAATTAGATGTATATATTAAGAGGATTTTTAATAAATTTAATTTAAGAAGATGAAGACAGATGAGATATCAGATCATCAAATTAAGCTTGAGATCAATTTGATATGAATTACGGATATTTAATTTGTTGCATTTCTTTTCTCACTTAATGTAAAATATAATCCCGAAAGTGAATCTATATATATATATAGGGATTAAAATATTGTTTTGGTTCATTAATCTATATATATAAAGTTCAATTCAACTTCATGTTGTTCAAAATTTAATTGTGTTAACTCTTTATGATTTGGATTAGGTTTATCATTGGATTACAAATTGTCGCTTTTCTAACCCTAAACCCTTTACAAAAGCGAAAGAAGAAAATGAGGTTCTTTTTCCTCTCTTTTGCAAGAACCAAAGAGATCGAAATTTCGAGCTGGATGCAAGAGTTTCTTATCATATCTTTTTTTTCTTTTGATATCGAACTTACTTTATAAAAATAACAATGTCACGATAGGGATAGAGAAGATGAGAGGGATAAGACACCTAGAAAAGCAAAGTCCACTCACTTAATATGATCTAGCCTAGTAGCCCAAAAAGTTCATAAAAGAAATTTAATATTTATTAAGAAAGAAAACTAAAATTATACAAATCCTAAACTCTAGAATCAAAATGATACTTTAATAATCCATATTAGTATATGTTGCTTCTATGGAATCTTGAGAATGATTTGATTATGCAATTCTTCTTCTTCTTCTTCTTTTTTTTTTTTTTAAATAAAAAATAAAGTTAAGATATATTATTTGGAGTAATAAAAAAATAATGAAAAAATTTGTCCTTAATTGGAAAATAGAAATATTATCCAAAAGGGGTTAGGAAAGTTGGGTAAGTTATAGGCCCACACATGATGGGAGGATTGCCATTGAGGATCATAAATGCATTAATAAATAGAGAGTTAAGGACATTTCTTTTATTATTATTATTATTATTATTATTATTATTATTGGATCTTCTTCTACTTCAACTTCCTATGCCTTCTAATTTTAAAAACTCTTTTTCTAAGTTTTATTTAATTTTGTTTCCTTCTTCCTCATATACCCCAATGATTATGAGAAAAAAAAAACTTCATATTTTATAGCTTAAATGTAAAGGAATCTTTTTGTTGATAACATTTTTAATCCCTCTAATTAAATTATACAACATTTTTCGTGATGTTTTATCAATACTTTTAAATTTTTAAATAAGCCTAAATAATTTCTTTGAACTTTTTTTTTTTGCTTCACTTTGTTCTTGGACGTTTTAAAATTTTAGGAGTACTTTTACTAATAAGAGTGTTTGCTCACGTAAATTGTAGGAGAATACTCAGAAAGTTCCCCAAGAAATGATCTAACATGCTCCTTGTTACTATATGTAATATCTTTCCTTTTTCTAATCATATTCTCAAAATTTCTCATTCAGACGTGACTTTAGTTCGTTCATTACCCTTAAATTATGGGTAAATTAAAGTTAAAAATGTAAATCTTGAAATTTAGAATATAAATTGAAACAAAACTCGTAAATTTATAAAATTTTAAAACATAAATATTAAATTGAAATCAAATTCAAAATTTAAAAACGTCACAAGAAAAATAAAAAATAGAAAAGTATTAAGTAGCCAAAATGTATCAGAGAAAACACTTCTCCCACTAATTTCATTTGTCCAATAAAAGCAAACAAGTAATCATTTATTGAAACAAAGGTAAGCATGGAAGTCTTTTTATTTTATTTTAAGAAAGCAAAATATAATAATTCCAATAATAATAATAATAATAATAACAAAAAATATTATATTAAATAAGAGAAATAGAAAAGAGAACATTAATTTAATTAATAAACAAAAGAAAGAAAGAGGTTTTAGGGTTGGTCTATATATACAATACACACTCCCTCCCCTCCCTTCAAATCTCAATACAATAGAGAGCAAAAGAAGAAAAATTACATCATTTTATAAACGTTCGAGAGAAGAATCAAATCCCCAAATCCCAATGGACGATATCGACATTCTGAAATCCACACTCTCCCCATCCGACATGTCGTCCACATTCTTCCCAAACAATTGTCCTCAACTACTCCCAGTAATCCCACCGCCTTATTTCTCCGATTACTCCCCGCCGCCCGGAACCTCCTTATTCCAAACCACCCCAACAATAATCCCGGAAGCTCCGGCGCGGCAGAGGCGGAGCGGGGTAAGTGGGGGAGGAATGGCGGCGATGAGGGAGATGATATTTAGAATAGCGGCGATGCAGCCGGTGGAGATTGATCCGGAGGCGATAAAGGCGCCGAAGCGGCGGAATGTGAGAATATCGAAAGATCCACAGAGTGTGGCGGCGAGGCACAGGCGGGAAAGGATTAGCCAGAAAATAAGGATTCTGCAGCGGCTGGTGCCCGGGGGGACGAAGATGGATACGGCGTCGATGCTGGACGAGGCGGTGCATTATGTGAAGTTTTTGAAACGGCAAGTCCAAACGCTGGAGCAAGCTGGGTTTAATTATAATAATAATAATAATAACAATAATAACAACAACAATAATAACAATTTTAATAATTTTGTTAATTCGGCGAATTTAAATTACGCTTCTGCCCTTTTCAAGGCTTGTCAAATAATGCCTGCTTCTTTGCAAATGCAGTCATGAAAATTTATCTAAGTTTTTTTCTTTCTTTTATCACTCTAATCTAATTTCTCTTATTCTGTGTGTGTGTGTGTGTGTGTTTTTTTTTTTTTTTTTAATTTTGTAAAGGGGAAAAATGCTTTTAATTTGTCTACTTTTTATTTAAGGGAAAATGTAGTTTAATTTTGGGTTTGATATATTATAATTATTCATATTATTGTATTATTGGTTATATATATATATATATATATATATATATATATATATATATATATATATCTCGATAGCCCTCCTTCGTTCTTATTGTTATCATCATTATCTCCGATTCTTTTTGTGTTATGTGACACTGTCTTAACTTAATAAAAAGTATGGAAGATTCTAAGACATGTGAGAAACTTACTTTCATGTATATTAAAATGACCTCGGTAATTAATGGACTTTTTTCATTCACTTTGCTTTACTACGTAAGCATTCGATTAAGAAACCAATTGATTGATTGATGATCAAGCACTACTGGTATTTACCAAAATTGACCATGATCATTCGTCAATCGAGTATTAAAAAAAAAACTTATTTTGTTTATATTATTTATGAGGAAAATGACATGGGATATTTAGATGTGAGTTAAAATGTAAAACTAAAATTAGTAATCTTTATAGTATAATATTTGTGTGTTTGTTTTTGTTTAAGTTAATTAATTTATCATATTTGAGTTGTAGATAATGTGAAATACATAAGGATGACATTGAAATTAAGGGTTTTTTTTTACTAAACTTATACATTAGATTAAATCATAACGAGACAAACCAAACTCTAGTGTGACACATGTGACATACTTTCTTTTTAAAGTCATATTTATATCATATATCTTATGTCATTACATCTCTTCTCACATCTTTCTTTGATTAAATTCTTTGTCACGTATGTATAAGAAACATTATTTATAGTATGAATTACTGTTAAAAGATTGAAATTATCCAAAAAAAAAATGTTAATAAGAAGTTTCGTTAAAGAAAATCAATGGTGTGGATAAGAAACATCAATGTTTTACTTTTAACATCTTATCCAAGTCTACACAATTTTAGATAGGACCAAATTTCATTGAATTGTTTTGTACTTCATTAACGTTAAACTGAATGTTTTTGTCTTTATCGATTATAATTACTTAATATAATCCTTAAACTTAAACTTAAGAAATGATAATAGTAACAACATTAATACTAATAATAATGTAAATGAGGGAGAAATTTGGTTAGGGAGTTTGGTTGCTCCCAAGACAGAGCCAAAGCTTTAAATTGTTGTTGTCTCATGAATCATGCCTCCCTAACAACCATTTTCCTTCTTTCTTTCTAATCAGATCTACAAAGTCAACACCTCACCAAAATAGTCAAACTACATCTCTCCCATCTCTGTTCTTCCCATAAAATCATGTCCTCAAATTATTTATATATATATATATATATATATTAAATAATCCCCAACATGTATTACTTTCTCAACACCCTTTCATAACTATTTTTTACAATGATGTTTTTCATTTAAATTTGGCTAATATATATATACACCTAGGCTTGATGAAAATTTAGATTAGATTCAAACTTAAGTCGTTGGTTTGGGGGAATATTTTGAATATAATACGAACTGAATACACTAACAATTTGATTACAACTCAATTGGAAGCAACTATACTTAAGCGAGAGATGATATATAACAAGGATTAATACGATAAAGTATACTTGAAAGAATATTAAAATCTCTGTATATTCAAACCGTAATCAAGGCACACACTTCTGATAAGAATTTTCCTAAAGACAATTATTAGCTATGCACGGGCTTGTAAGCAGACTTTAACGATCGTCTTAGTGGGATACAATGATTAACTTAGGTAGAACTGTTGCCTTGAACTTCGGATATTGTATAATTCTTGAATACTTGCTCTCAACAGAAAAGAAAGAATGGAGAGAAGTCTTTAATTTTGGAATGAGATGTCACAAATGAAGAACTAAGTTGCTGTCCAAAATACAAAATAAAATTTAAATAAATATAAAA
Source organism: Cucumis melo (assembly GCF_025177605.1). Lineage (NCBI taxonomy): Eukaryota > Viridiplantae > Streptophyta > Magnoliopsida > Cucurbitales > Cucurbitaceae > Cucumis > Cucumis melo. Next base: position 1,866,388 of record NC_066867.1, read on the forward strand.
ATTGAAATATATGTGAAATTTAACTCAATTTAATTGTTGTTCGACTAAAAGCAAACATATAAACTCATTCATATTGAAAAAATTACAAATTTGACATCCGTACATGCATGTCAAATTTGTCTATGAAATTATATCAAATCTTAATTTGATTTGATGGTTTTCAATTTCATTAGAAGTTTCTAACAATTAAATTCATTTTATCTTTCAATATTCAACGATTTTCACTTTCTTTCGTTATAAATATACGTATACATGCAACATAAGTTTTTAAGTAGATAGTTTGTATCTAATTGAGCTTATTAGAGTAAATTTCTTTTCACTTCTATACTTGGTTTGATGAATCAATTTATACTTAGAGTTAATTGGCTTTGAATTTCCAGAATTTGTCTTTGATGTTTAAAATATCGATATTGATGGAAATATCGAGGTTTTAATTTTACTGAAATTTTGATGAAAAATCGATAAAGCTTCAATTTCAATTTATATTTCTGAAAAAATTATAAAAATTAAATTTAAATTAGTAAATAAACGTTTTATGATTTTAACACAACAACATAACTATATTACTTAATTATATTATATTTACATCGGTGATATATTTTGTTGTACGTTTAATTATTATATTTCATGAATTTTTCTATAATATAAAGAAAATATCAATTGACTTCTTATGTTGATATTAAACTTATATGAAAATGTGGAAATATCAATGAAAATATCGTCGGAAATTTTATACTATGATAGTAGATAAAAATCTATGGAGTTTTAATTTTGTATTTAGAGGGACATTTTGATTTTTATATATTTAATCCCTCATTTATTTATCCTTCACTATTCAAATCTAGGGTCCTTTGGAAAGACATATCAAAACAAAATTCTTAACTAATAAATCTATCATACAAAACACACAAAAAAATTCATCCAAACGTGCCTAAGTTAATTATTAAAAGCGTACGTGTTTAATAGATTTTTGAGTTTAATAATAAATTCTAAAAACTTGCATAATTAATCGTTAAACTTTAGATTTCGTGTCAAATAGGTAACTATCTAACAATTTATTAATCTTAATATATATATATATATATATATATATATATATATATATTACCAAATACAAATTAAAAAATTTACGATAATTTTATTATAACACGATTGTATTATCATTAAATAAAAATATGATTGTTTCTACTAATTTTATAAATCTTGAAAAAAATCTCAAAAGAAAAAATGATCATAAATAATAGAACCGCTAAAAATATTTACGAATATAACTTCTCAAATTTTACCATCTTGATCTAACTATATTTAAAAACAATCCAATTTCAAATTATTTTGTTCATGCTTTTTCAATAAAAAAAATAATTTTGTTAAAAAAATAGGTATATAATTCTTTTTTTTAGAAGAAAAGAAAGAAATAAATAGAGGTTAGATTTCAAGTGCATTGAATAGTGTAAATAATATATATATATATATATATTATGTTGAAGAAATTATTATTGTGAATTATGATTTTATAACGTTACATCTAAAGTGCAATGAATTGTAAGCTATGTTTGGTCTGACACATAATTTCAACGGTTTCCCATTTCCCCATCCTATCTCTACACTCTCTCTCTTTCCCTTTTTGTGGGATAACCCTTCTCTTTCTCTTTCTCTTTCTCTTTCTCTTTCTATTATATATATATATATATATATATATATATATATATATATATTATATCATATCTACATGCATGCATATTGCTTATAATATAAAGTTATTAATATTCCTACATTTTCTTCCAATCCATCCCATTTTTTCTCCCACATCTTATTACTTCAACTATATATAATAATAATAATAAAATAACTCTAGTATATTCTATCATTTATTTTTTAATTTTATATGTATGTTCGTTTTTTTATTTACCTAAGGATGTGTGGGATTTGAAATGTATAGCTTCTCAGGTGTAAGAATAAATCACTAATCGGACAATCCGGACTATTCAGTTTATATTATATGGGTTGGGTTGAGTTGAAAATTTTGATTTTTATCGAGTTGTGTTGAGTCTTGGGTTGTATGTGTTGAAAAATTCGAATCAACCTAGTCCAACCCAAATTAATAATATATATATATATATATATATATATATATAATATTTTATTATTATTTATTTATTTAATAAAAGTTAAACAATCTTATGAACTTCGAGAGTTTTTTTTTTTTTTTTGCTTAACTTGATGCGAAACATATTTGATTTATGATTGATGATTTCCATTTATAAGTATTAAAATTTAGAAATGAGAAAAACCAATAATAATAATACAACTTGACTACCAACCATATATTATGGGTTGAAGTTGGAAACTTAATTCGGGTTATTCGGGTTGACAACGCAACCAACCTGAAAATATAGATTGGTTGAAAATGTCTCCCAATCCAATCCGTTTACACTCCTAATAGCTCCAATTTGATCATAACGTGGATTTTAAGGTACTTAATTTGACGGAGGAATTTTGCGATGGGTAATTTGGAAGTATCTTACTAGACAATAGTCGAATAGAATTTCGGTCGGTGATTGATTTGATTGAAATATTATAAGATATATATGTATGCTATTTGTGGACGGTTGTGATATTGATTGGTTGGATTAGCTAGGATTGTTTTAGTTGTCCCTTGTGCTAGGGGAAATGTACTAAAATTGTCTTACTATTAAGACAACACCAATGGAGTTTGCTTCCTACTCCCCAACTTAACAATAACATATCAAATATAGATATATATACAAAACCCTCCCCCTCTCTCTCATAATATTTTAATAAATACAATGATATATTGCCCATGCATCTTCACTATATGAAATTTATTTAAGTTGGTATATTATATTATTCCAAAATATAAAACACACATTATTATACTTGCATATATAGTGTACGTACGTGTGTGTATGTATGTATATATAAATAAAATAAATTTCAATTTTCAAAGTTTATTTTTTTATATGTATGAATATATGTATGTATATATATGTGTGTGTGTTTACACACATTTTTTTTAATAAATGGATGTTTGAACTTAATTAATAATATTAATGGAACAATGATCCTACCTAAATTTGGATTTATGTACAAAAAAAAAAAAAAACTTTTTAATGGTTTATTTTGTGGTCTTGGATATATATATAATGAACTAAGTAATTTTTTTTTCCTTGTTAGGACAAGAACAAAGAGGCAAAATCCTTAAAGCTAAACTTTGCATATAGGTGAAAAGAATTGAGAATTAAAGATATGTGAAATTCCAGAGCTTTACGTACTACAACATCGTTTGCAAGAGTATTATGACCATAAGAAATATGGTTATAATTAGCGACAATCTCCAACTCATTGCCACGATTCTTTGTTTCCTAAATGAAAGAGACTTCAAAAAGTCAATATCATCATTCAATAGATTAATTCCGTTCAAATTTGACTCAACCAAGATATTTGATATATGTAGTAAGAAATGCTCAGTCTACTATAAAATGATCATAGCTTAGCTTCAAGGAGCTCCACTCTTGATAGTGAGGGAAAAACTTAATTAAGGCCAACAGGTAAGCACACTCAAATTGTCTCAAGGCAACCACCCTAATCCACCTAAATTGGATCTTGGATTCCAACATTTGGGTTCACAATTTCCAAAAAGAAACTATTTTTTCAATGACTGGAGATGTTAGGAGATAAATTACCCCATTTGCCTTGATCAGTAGATTTTGCACAATTATGATGAACCTTCAAAAATGTATTTGGTTATGGAATCACAAATTAACTTAGTGTTAAGTTTGTTGCCTTTGGAACGCCATATTGTTCCTAGCTTCTCCAAATTTGTCATGCAATGATCAAACTACCTTATCCAGATCCATAGTAGACACACATTTAAAAAATCCAACGTCAATGGCCTTGATATAGTTTCATTGATGTCTATGATCCCAAAGCACACCTACTTTAGTTGAGATAAACCTAGGTCATACCACTTTAGTAATAGGACACTCCCAGATTATGTGGCTTGCAATTTCCACTTGTTTTTTGTAAACACGTGCCAAAACTCACAGTGGATTCCTCTAGGAGCTTATGGAACACTTCTACGTAACATCCACGTTTAGAAACTAAACTTGTAACTTAACCTTTAAAATATGGAAGATATTTAATTAGATTCATATGAAGATCAATGGAATTTTTAATTAGCCAAATGATGCCGAAAATTTAGAAAGGCCTAAGACATTAAACAAATATTAGAGAGAAGATTATGAAAAAAAACTTGTAGTAGCCACCTGAACTAGGGATGTTTGAAATGACTTTAAATGATTAACATCACTCATTTCATGTTATGTGTGGATCAAAATTTACTCCTAAACATATATTTAAATATGACCTAAATTCTTAAATGTGAATATTATGGTTGAATTTTCAATATAAATAGATGTTGTGATTAAAGTGTTAAACTAAAATTTAGGTGCTTTACTATATGTTTTGTGACAATTGAGTTGCTCAAAAAGTTACTGGAAAGACTCAAGGAGTTTGCAACTCTCTTGTGAATGGTAGGAAGAGACTTTAACGTGATGTTATTTGATTTTGAGAAGAGATCGAAGCCATATTTTATTAAGAGATTGAGTAATCATTGGAGAAGAGACGACAATATTTTTCAGTAGGATATTACGTACTAGACGACACTTGAAATGAGTAAATCAAATGATCTAAAGTGATACGAAAACGCTAATTTGATTAACCAATATCGTTGCAACCATTCATCCATTTCCCTTTTTCTAATTGAACAAGGATAGTTAATTATGAACTTTTGAAACTTTATCTCTTAAACAAGATCCCATAATTAGAATTCGTGCTGGCATTTGGTGGTTTAGATTCTGACCAATATTGAAACCCAATCAAACCACCAACTTGGTAAAATGGGAATCAAACCAATGTCTAATAAAAGACAAAATCAATGGTTTTCTTTCCCTTTTCTCCCCTTTTTTTCCCTTTTCTTCTTTAATTTGTAAGCTAAAGCTAATAAGGGAATTAATTAATGAGCTTTGAAAGATTTAGTCAAAACTGTATAATGAAGTAGATGCCTCAGTTGTAATGAGACTTCATGCAAATGGGAGGATTTTGTAGCCAATAACAAATGATCAAGTATATGATCTCTATTCTAATCACTTTGTGTGTTAAGGATTTTTGCAAGAGATATGTGAAAGTTAGTGTCCATAAATTAAAAGAAAAAGAATCAAGTATCGGGGAAGGTCTACTTTAGAAATTTGACGGTTCCAAACTAAAAAATCCTTGTACCCTATTTGAGAACCATCTTCCCTATTTAGTGTCGAGGAGAGCCACTTATGTGATTGATCGATATGTCGAAATTCTCATACATCCACACCCATTAACCTCAAGAATCTCTTTCCATGAAGAACCTTACAACAATCAAATTTACCTCTTCATGTCTTCCACAATCTCTTTGCAGTTAAACCATCAAACGACATGATGATCGAATGGAAACCTCGAGAGATGATCTTTGACCCATTAGTTATAGCCCAAATAAGACAGCAACCTAAACCCTTATCTTCCTTTCTTCTCACTTGGTGTTATACGATAAAACACAATAATTAAAATTAAATTTGAAAGTATTTTTTTTTAACATACACTAACCATCTTAAATCCAAGTCTAATGGTAAGATTTTTATTCAATTGAAACTTTTGAAAATCATATGGGATATTTAATTTACCCAAAGTAAAAAGTTTGGAAAAGTAATTTTTATAATTTAGCCTTAAATTTTAGTTGGGGGACTGATGATGGACTTTTCGGCTGTTAGCAAACTTTCGGTCGGGCGGAAATGAGGAAACTCTTGGATTGAAGCCCACTCGAGATCGAACTCTTACCGCGGAGTTGAATAAACCAAAGCAGATCGATTGCTGTTAATTCAGCAGGTACCATTTGTATCATCTTAGCATTAAAGATCTAATTCATTGTTCCCTTATTGTTCTTGATCCAATTTGATTTACAACTTTTTCTAAACTGGGTTTTTATTCTTGAATTCAAGTTGTACTTTGTCTATGTTTATATGACGCGGAAGCTGTAAGGCTGAAATCTCGGTAGAAAATGGAGTGGAACACGATTCATCATCTGGATCTACGCCATGTTGGGAGAGGTCTCAAACCGTTGCAACCTCATGCTGCTGCATTTCATTCCCATCAGGCACTCGTTGCCGTCGCCATCGGGACTTACATCGTCGGTCAGTAATTATTTCTGCTTCACTTCATTTGTGAACAATTTCATTTGGTTCCTGTTTTCTCTCTCTAACGCCAAGTGAGCGGTTCAATTCTGGATCTTACGATAATTGGGTAAAAATTCTAATGACAAGATTATTCACCAAATGTTATAGGCTGCTGGCTTATGAAACGCAATGATTATTCTTTGTAAATCAACTTCTAATATGGAAATACTTGATGATGAAAGTTAAGAGTGGAAGAAGGGGAACTTGAGTGAGCTGTGTAGTCTTTCTCGCGGACTATTTTTGCTTGGATTGGGATCATTGTGGGATCTAATAAGTCATGATACCATACTCGTAGCCATGTTGGCGACTTGAGTGGTCTGATTATTACTAGGGTTTATATGGTTGTAGTTGATATTTTTTATTTTCTTTTGGGAAGAGAAACAGAGAACGGATTTTGGATTTCATTGAAGTAATGTTGTTAACAACAGGAAATACTTGGGGATACAAGGAACACCTCCCAATTAGTACAAATATCCCTAAGAGAGTAGTTACATAATGCTATATTTTACTTGAGTTGACACGTTCCTAAATAATGGGAAACAACATAATGACTGGCCATAATTTTATAAACTTAGCGTCTAGCAATCTTATTAACCAGTTTTTGAAAAGCATTTCGTATTGATGCATTTTCTTTTTCTGGTTACACAATCCGTTTCCTTTTTGGATGAGGCTTTTTTATGTAATTTTTCTTTTTGGTCTCAGAATGTGATGCATTAACTGGTTGCAAGATTTCTTCCCTTGACATTGGTGCTCGAGTTGTTCGCATGTCTTATAGCCCCACAAGTGGTCATGCTGTGATTGCAATGCTCGAGGTTGGTCCATTATGACAATTTTCAACATTCTTGAGTTTTTTGTTTCCCTTTTTTCTCTATAATTTTTTTTACAAAGAACCAAATTTTATCGAGATAACTGAAAGAATAAATGCAATAGTATTGTTAGCTAAATGGCTTTGGCGTAACACCTCTAAATCAAACTCCATCTGGCATAGGATTATTGCTAGTAAACATGGCTCCCACCCTTTTGAGTGGTTGTTTAAGGGGGTAAAAGACTCTCGTTGGAACTCGTGGAAGATTATTTCAAAATAGCTCCATTTCTATTTCTTCCATTGTGTGATGGGGGAGGAGAAGATACTTATTTTTGGGAAGATCATTGGGTGGAGGAGAGACTGCTTTCTTCTCTGTTCTCCCATTTGTATCATTTTTCAGTTTTTAAAAATGATTTTGCTGATGATTTTCTGTTGGGGACTAGGAACTTGTTTCTTTTTCTTTTAGGTTTTGTTGTGCTCTATCCAATAGGGAAACAATGGAGGTGACTACTCTTCGTTCTTTACTTCAGGGCCCACCCTTTTTTTCTTAGGGTAGGCCTAGGGGAAAGATTTTTGCCAAAAGGGGCATTCTACTCTTCGATCCTCTTGCCCCTTTTCTTTTTATGATCGTGGGAGATGCCCTAAGCTGCCTTATTCACTATTGTAATGAGAAAAGGACTATAAAAGGCTTCTATTTTGAGAACTTGTAAGATGAATTAACCCAACTTCAGTACGCTGATGATACTCTTCTCTTTTCTTCTTGGGAGGATGGAAATTTGGAGACATGGTGGAAGGTGATTAATATTTTTCTTCTAGGAGCTGGTTTATCCCTTAATAGCTCCAAAACGTCTTTGATCGATATTAAACTTAACAATAGTGACTTGGCTTCTTATACTAATAACCTAAGGTGCTCGGTGGATAGTCTCCCGTTTAACTATTTGGGCTTTTCTCTTGGAGGGGGTTGTAATAGAAAAGAGGTGTGGAACGCCCTTGAAGAGCGATTTAGATATAAAATTGATAGGTGGAGGGACACTCTAAAGCGAACAGGCTAACTCTTGTACAATCGGTTCTCAACAGCCTTCCTTGTTACTTATTTTCCCTTTCGCAAGCTCCGATTGGTGTTATCAATATATTGGAAAATATAATTAGGAATTTTGTCTAGAAAGGAGGGTCCATTGATTCGGTTTCCCACCTTGTCAATTGGGATTGTACTTCTCGCCCGATCTGTTATGGTGGCCTTGGGATTGGCTCGTTTAAGCAAAAGAACACTACTCTTCTCACTAAATGGCTTTGGAGGTTTAGTAAGGAAGAAGCCTCTTTATGGAGGTGCTTAATTGTGGCCATTTGCGGCTTAGAGGAGAATGAGTGGTCTACCAAAGAACCGAAAAGGCCTTAGAAGAAACGTGCTTGATAATGAGCTTGACAACGTGGCCTCAATTCTGGAAATGCCCCCTCAGATGGTGGTGATGGTCTCAAATGGACTCCTAACGTTAATGGTAGCTTTACTACAAAGTCTACTTTTCTTAATTTAACCAAGAGATCTCCGTCCATTGCTGCTCCTTTGAGTCGCCACATATGGAAGACTAAAATCCCAAAAAAGGTGAAATCCTTCTTATGGTCGCTCACCTATAGCAGTCTTAACACACGTGAGAAACTCCAAAAAAAATTCCAGCACACTATGCTCAGCCTCTCGATGTGCTGCCTTTGTTTCAAAGATGAGGAGACCCTGAACTACTTATTTTTGTCATTGTCTCTTTAATAGGAAAGCTTGGAACACTTTGTTTAAAATTTTTAATTTGGAGCTTTGTCTTCCAAGTAGGTTGATAATTGGATGCTGGAAGGGCCTAACATTATAGGTTATAGTTCGAAAGGAAACATCTTATGGAGATGTGCTATCCAGTCCCTTTTGTGGTGCATTTGGAAAGAAAGGAATAGTAGAATTTTTGAAGATAGCTATAATTTTTTTGATTCTTTTTGGACTATGTTGCAACACACAACTTCTTGGTGGAGTACGAATTACACCAAACACTTCTGTAATTACAGCCTTTCTATGATTTTCAACAACTGGAAGACCATTATTCTTTAGCTTCTGTTGGGAGGGCCCTCTTGTCCTTTGCCCTTAGGTTGTTCTCTTTTGTTTTATGAATATACATGTTTCTTATAAAAAAAAAATGGTGTAAGTTTTGGTAGAATCATGGATGATCAGAGGATTGGAAGCGACTGGGTGGTCTACCAAATTGTCAAATAGGGGAAAGTCTTATAGACCCTGGGCTGGTATGTTGAAGCACATGGAAACTTTCTTTAATTTCTCGGCTTTTATGCTGGGAGATGGGAAAAACATCAGATTTTGGAAGGATAGCTGGTGCGAGGTTCAATCCCTTTTCCTGAAATTTCCTGATGTTTTTTCCTTATCTTTGAATAAGGATGCTCTTGTTGCTGATTGTTGGTGCACTGCCAGCCACTCATGGAATTTGGGCCTCAGAAGGAATGTGTCGGACAGTGAATTTGGCAATGTGACTGCTATTTTGGAAATTCTTCACTCTTGGGAGAGAAATGGTGAGTGCGATAGTCTTAACCAGAAGCTCAATGCTTCTGGATTTTTCACTACGAAGTCTACCTTCCTTAACCAATAGAACTCCCACTATCGTCTTCCCCCTGGTGCGCACCATTTGAAAGGTTAATGTCCCGAAAAAGGTTTAATTCTTCTTATGGTCCCTTGCTTATAGAAACCTTAATACTCACATATAAGCTCCAATGATAGCTTCATAATGCCTCTCTTATCCCATCTATATGCTGCCTTTGCCTTAAAAATGAGGAGACTTTGGACCACTTATTTTTTAACTGTGACTTCACAATGAAAGGTTGGCCTCTCTTGTTCAGAATTTTCAATCTCGACTTCTGTCTTATTAGTAAGATTGATAATTGAATGCTTGATGGGCTCAATAGTAAAGCTTTTTGTCCGAAGGGGAACATCTCGTGGAGATGCGCTACTCGATCTCTTTTTGGAGCATTTGGAATGAGAGAAATAGTATAGTTTTTTATGCTAAATATGATTCTTTTGATTCTTTTCGGACTGTGGTTCAAGACACAGCTTCTTGGTGGAGTACCAATTACACCAAACACTTTTGTAATTATAGCCTTTCTATGATTTTTAACGATTGGAAGGCTCTTATTTGCTGGTTTTTCTTGGGGAGTGTCCCTTCGTCCCTTACCCTTAAGCTGCTCTTCTTTTGTCCTCTTGAATATATTTGTTTCTTATCCAAAAAACGAAAAAAGGATGATCAGAGGGTTGGATGACTTCAATGTTCAATCCAGCTTACTGATATTTCAAAGTTCTGTAACATTTCTTTATCTACCTCTCTCTCAATCAGCTAGGTTATGGAGACTTTTTTTTTTTTTTTTTTTTTTTTTTTTGCCTTTTTTAGGGTTTATGCAATGTGTGGCTGGGGAGTCTGTGTTAGAATTTATATCTGATTCAGTAGGTATAGTAGCTGGAGAAGTTGTAGAAATACTGCCGTGAAGTAAGAATGGACCATGTTATGTAGGAAATCATTTTGACCCTAGTTTCTTACCTTCCCTTCTGTAGGATTGCACAATTCGATCTTGTGACTTTGACTCGGAACAAACTTGTGTCTTGCATTCCCCTGAGAAGAAGATGGAACAAATTTCATCTGATACAGAAGTGCATCTTGCTTTGACACCCCTACAACCTGTTGTGTTTTTTGGATTCCACAAAAGAATGAGTGTGACAGGTCAGCTACCATAAATTAATGAATTTCAATATTCTTTGCGATTATGTCTTTTTTATTGTTAAGATGCATGATTGCCTGTGTAACTATCGAATATTTGTTCCTACATGATAGTTGTTGGAACGGTTGAAGGGGGTAGAACACCAACAAAAATTAAGACTGACTTGAAGAAGCCTATTGTGAATCTTGCATGCCATCCTCGCCTACCTCTATTGGTAATATTTGTAACCTTCGTACAATTTCAAATATCATCTTTTGTTTTGAAGGACACTCTAAGGATATGTTCTTTTTCCTTATGCAGTACGTGGCTTATGCTGATGGTTTGATTCGAGCATATAACATTCATACTTATGCTGTTCATTATACTCTGCAACGTGAGATGACAATAGATTCCTTCTTTTTTCTTTGTTAGGATGGTGCTCGCTATATTTATGAAAGTAACAAATGTTTTAATTTCATTTTGTGCTCAGTTGACAACACTATAAAACTCATTGGTGCTGGAGCATTTGCATTTCATCCAACTCTGGAGTGGATTTTTGTTGGTGACCGAAGGGGTACACTTTTGGCATGGGATGTTTCAATTGAGAAGCCTAGTATGATTGGGATGTGAGTCATTCTGGTTACTTGTTCCATTTGCATGCTTTACATGCCATCAAATTGATTATTTAAAATTTTCCATCTGGTGCTTTAGAACTTCTAACTCTTAAGGGAATGTTTGGGGTCTTGAGTTGGTTACCGTTAAGCATAACTCTGGGGTTCAGACAAGATTGCTCACTCTGCATCTTCTAATTTCACAAATTTTCTATTTTATTTTATTTATTTATTTTTGATGGTTTGATGGGGCATGTATGGCTTAAGTACAAGTGATGAAAGAGTTCTCGTAGAATTCCATGATAGACAGACAAGTTACTGAATGCAAGGATGTTTACATTTGATGAGGGAAAAAGTTGGGAGGGATGTGCATTGATGAGGTGGGTTTGAACATTTTGACCATCGTAGGACCTTGCATGGAGTTGTTTGCAAGTTTTTTGCCACAAATTATTAAGGACAAAAAAGATATAATTTCTTGTATCAAGAAATTAAAATTTTACGTTGAAGAAGTGATAAGAGACTAATGCTCAAGGAAGCAACGGCATTGAAAAAGATATCCTATCCTACGCGATTTTTTGAGGAGAAAATATCCTCGCCACATATTAGGAAGGAGATATAAAGATATATTTCTTTTTTAAGAAGTGAAACTTTACATAAAAGAAATGAAAAGAGGCTCAAAGGAAGAAAGACACTAAGAAGATATCCTATTCTACGTGATTTTTTGAGGAGAAGATTGGTATAGAACATACTGTTAACATTGTACTCCTGAATGGTATGTGTATGTACAGTTTTGTATGTATATTAAACGTCAGTCTGCTTGATTTTTCAAGAAGAAGCTACTTTTAATTTTCCAGGTTTTACCTAGCCTTCTATAGCTAGAGTCTCTACTAGCCCTCAGACCAGAGTTTTTTGAGTGTTCGTTTGTGCTTGAAATGCTGGATTCATTGGGATTTTTTTTAGCATCATGAAGAGTAGAAGCCATTTATTGCATTAATCGCTTTAAGTAGTTTACCTTCTTGAAGTTGGAAATATCGTAATAGTTTTCTTTTTTATTGGAATTTCAGTACGCAAGTGGGCTCTCAGCCAATTATTTCAGTTGCTTGGTTACCAATGTTGCGGTTACTTGTAAGTCTTTCCAAAGATGGAAACCTCCAAGTCTGGAAAACGCGAGTCATTCTGAATCCAAATAGACCTCCCATGCAAGCAAATTTTTTTGAGCCTGCAGGTGAGGTGGTATTGAATAATTTCATCACAAGTCTATTATTGGGAAATAAGTTTGTTGATGTGTTGAACTAATATTGGTTCTTTGTTTGAGTTTTTTCCTCTTGAAAGATAATTACCTCTACGAGTTATTTTCTTTAACAATGCAAGCTTAGTTTTTCATATTGAAAAGAGTTGGCCTTTTCTCTTTATTATTTTTCCATATATTATTCCAATGAAAGGTTGGCTAAAGTTTTGCTGGTGCTTTATGCATTTTTCTAAAACTTCTAATTTTTAGGTTTCAATATTGTTATCCCTTTGTTGTTTCTTTACTTCTTCTGTTTGGGAAATTCAAATGGCTTATGATTTGTTCATTTTGCCTACACACATTGATTGTTTTGATTGTGATGATCATTTATTTTTTGCATTGTCTTCATTCTTCTTTGAGCAGAAAGCAGAAAAATGACTATAACAAGGGAATATTAAGGCAACCAAATGAAGACAAATATCATTCTGTTTATGTTTTCGTTGTACTAATTGTTTTAATTTTCTTATATTTATTTATGTTTTGGCAGTAATTGAATCAATCGATATACCTCGCATCCTTTCTCAGCAGGGTGGAGAAGCAGTTTATCCCCTACCTAGGATCAAAGCATTACAAGTTCATCCTAAACTCAATTTAGCAGCGTTGCTGTTTGCAGTTAAGTGAATTGATGTTATAGAAACTAAATGGTTTGTTGGTTTTCAGAAGGATTCACATTTTTGGTTGACAGAACACGTCAGGTGCTGATACTGTAAAAAACAGGGCTGCATACACAAGGGAAGGACGAAAGCAGTTATTTGCAGTTCTGCAAAGTGCAAGAGGATCTTCTGGTAATTGCACTTCTTACGGCATAGACTTTTAGGCCATATTTATAGTGAAAACTTTATGCTCCTTTCAGATCTTGCAGCCTCTATTTTCTTTGGCCAATTGGTAACTTTCACTTGGCTAGAGAGGTTGCTAACCTCTCTCCTTTTGCACTGAAACACACAAAATACCTGACCTCATAACATGTACTACCATCCCTGTTACACAGATTCCACATTTGGTCTACATTCCCCTGGTCCCCACCCTCTAACCCATTGTCTTAACTAAATTGTCGAGGGTATATTTTCCTTCTTGGCCCTTCTTTCATTCTGAATGGTAATTAGGGGCCTCGCATGTTACTAGTTCACTGTCGTTCTTCTAATTCGGAGATCTAAAAATAGTTTAATGAAGGATATGCATACATTTTCTAATTGATGTAAGATTGCTTTTTGTCACGCCCACACAATCTGACAATGCCACGAAACATAGAACCTTTCCTCTTTTTGTGTGCCATCTTCTTTCACGTTATGTTCAACCTGTTTGTTTTTTTTGGCTATTACAGCATCTGTTTTGAAAGAAAAGCTTTCATCCTTGGGTGCATCTGGAATATTAGCTGACCATCAACTTCAAGCGCAGCTGCAAGAACATCATCTGAAAGGGTGAGCTTGTGCATTTTGTACTCGATTGAAAGAAAAAGGGGAAAGGGCTAGCATCTCCTTTACTTGTTTTGTGTATTCTCTTTTCCTTTTGGGTCTTTGATCTTGATTTATGTTGAAGCTGAAAGTAAACTTTTGAATTGGCCTTTTAGAAATATATTAGGTTTAGAATTAAGAAACATGGTTTTTTTTATCAATGAAATGGTAAGTCAAGTAGTGATAGTTGGTGAAGGGTATTTCAAGGTTCAAAGAGGAAGTACCAAGAAAAAGGGAAAAAAAAAGAAAAGAAAAGAAAAACGACCAAATAAATTAGAAACCTCCAAATATTACAAGAGGTAAAAAAAAAAAAGAACGAAAGAAATGGAAGAACATTGAAGAGCAAAACAGCTAAGAAGATCTTGACAAGCCAATGAGCTGAAGCAACCAAAACCACTCCCATCAAGCTGCAAAAGTTGCAGCAAGATGCTGCCAATAAGAAAAGAACATCCATAAACCTTTGATGAAAGCAACAAAAAAAAAAAAAAAAAAAAAGAGAAAAAATCAAAGAAAATGCCATCTTCAGTAGTATGCAAGATCTTGTTGAAAGAAACCACCAAATAGACAAAAACTTAAACTGAAAAAAGCTAAAAAAGCAAAGGTGCAACATGTTAACTTTCTCAATCAGAACCTTCTCATGCATGCCAACCTAAGTAATTGGACTGAAACACAGTACCCATTGTCTCAACCAAACATAAATTGTTTTTTACCGAAAAGGAGACAGCCTCTTTATTAATGTTAATATAATAATAATGAGACAAAAGCTCATAGTACAAGAGAATTATACGATGAGCATGCAACCATGGATGAGGAGTTACACGTGGGCATCTCAACCAAACATAAATTGTTTATAGATACTTAACCAAAAGCTCTTCAATCTTGTTGACGGTTGACCCAAAATAATCTAGGAATTCCAGAATTATCTGGAATAATTCATTGTATCCTCGTTTTTCAGATACTTTGATGGAAGGATTGATATTTTCTCCGTTCATTAAACATTAAGAGAACACTTTGAAGGAAATGCAATGTCACATCCATTTTCAAAAGCTGCACCAATTTTCTCTTCATATGACTCCTTTATGACCCTTCGGCTACCTATTCTTGACTCAATGATCCAATCTCTTTCTCATCTGTAGTTCCTGGACATCCAACAAAATTGGAAGGACACGAAGTAGATTTGGCTCCATACAAAGATGACATGCACAAATCAAGAAATGGTCCAAATCTCGTCCTCATCTAGACCACTAACAGTGATATTAGAGTCATTGCCAGATATTTCATTTTCCAAGGTGCAAACTATTTACTTCTTTTCCCGTTGACTGGATCATTTTGATAAACAAAGGATTGTGCACCTCTGAGCTTGATGATTTCCTGAGTTAACCATCACCTGACTTCAAAAACTGAGCAGATGAATGACCTTTCAAATCGTCTGTTTCCTTGAAAAAATTTCTTCATACACAATTCAAATTTTTCCATCAATACCATTGGATAGAGTGGTACAGGGGTGCGATCCGGGATATGTGGGGGTCCCGGCTAACAACTTTTAATGTATCCTACTTATAATACTGTCAAATAGAGAGATTCTATTTTATTTTTAATTTTTTTAAAATGAGAAATGTTGGTTCCTTCATTTCATCTCTCTTTTCTGAAAGAGAGAACTGAAAAATATTAAGGCTTGCATGTCTCAAAATTAACACTAGTGGTTACTTCTTGGAGATCATTTTTGTAATCTACTACAAGCGGTTGGGTTTTCTCCTTTTTGTAATTCCATTCCTCAATGAAATAGAATACTTGTCTCCTCTCCCAAAGGAAAAAGAAGAAGAAGAAGAATAAAACTTAACACTAGCGGTACTTCTATGCTTATGAGTTATGACCTTTTTGGCTTTATTCAACCTTATCTTTTTATGGTCAAAATTATCTATTTTTGTTTTTCTTTTATTGGAAACATAAACCCAAGTTAGTCAAAACTTTTGATGCTTCAAGTCATTTCGAACCGAGGATTCTTGAATAACTTTCTGATTATCTTTTTTTACCATTTTGGGCAGCCATAGTTCGCTTACTATATCGGACATTGCTCGGAAGGCTTTCCTTCACAGTGTAGGTTACATTATTATTTGTTGCTTTTTCATGTTATAGAGATCTTGTTTTCCATCAACTTTTAAGCTCAAGTTAAATGTGCAAGTTTGTTCTAGAAAATATAAAGGTCTCTGATGAGAGATTTTGATCCAAAGTCTTGGATTTTGTATGTCCTTTTCAGATTTGATATATTTTTCAATTCAACTCCTCTGTTTATTGTTTCTTGTATCTAAAGAGCTCTTATATCTTTCTTGCATTATTCTCTAGCATTTTATGGAAGGCCATGCAAAAAATGCTCCTATTTCTCGGTTACCTATCATCACAATTTTAGATTCTAAACATCATTTGAGGGATGTTCCAGTTTGCCAGGTATCTTTTCCAGTGCAATGCTCGTATTGTATGTATTTACGTTTATATTGTGTTTTCTGGGATATCTAACGTTATTGTATAAAATGACAGCCCTTTCATTTGGAGTTGAATTTCTTCAGTAAAGAAAACCGAGTTCTTCATTATCCTGTTAGGGCTTTTTATATAGATGGTCAAAACCTCATGGCATATAACCTATGCTCTGGCTCAGATAGCATCTATAAGAAACTGTATACATCGGTAATATTTTGACCTATATATTCTCTATAATTATTATGTAATCTTCAGTTTCTCCAAATCAAAAGGTGGGATTTCAATGTGGATAAAATTTTAATCTTGCAGATCCCAGGGAATGTTGAATTTCATCCTAAGTTCATTGTTCATAGTAGAAAGCAGCGTCTATTTCTTGTAACTTATGAGTTTAGTGGGGCCACAAATGAAGTTGTACTTTATTGGGAAAATACTGATTCTCAAGCAGCAAACAGTAAATGTACCACAGTCAAAGGTATGTATTTATACATTCAATATGTTTCAATGCATTATGGTAAATATATGAGAAATACAGGCATGATTGGGAACATAATTGAATCACTATATTTTTGGTGTCCTTAGGTCGAGATGCTGCTTTTATTGGTCCCAATGAGAATCAGTTTGCTATTCTAGATGACGACAAGACTGGACTTGCATTATATATACTACCAGGAGGAAAGACATCACAAGAGAATGACAATGAAAAAGTTCTTGAAGACAACCACAGTACAGAGACTAATGACAATTCTATCCGTGGGCCTACGCCATTTATGTTTGAAACTGAAGTGGATCGTATCTTTCCTACCCCGTTAGGTAAAATAGCACACATTCCCTATTCATCTATTCATGCTTAATTCTATTAAATTAGTGCCATGAATGCTGCATTATGCTGATAGATTAATTCATTGCATTTGTAGAATCAACATTAATGTTTGCATCTCATGGGGACCAGATTGGCTTGGCAAAACTGGTTCAGGGACATCGGAATTCCACAGCTGATGGTAACTATGTACCAACGAAGGGTGAGGGGAGAAAGTCAATTAAGCTGAGAGTAAATGAGATTGTACTTCAGGTCAGAACTGCGCGATGAGTAGAACTTGTTCTTATTTGAAGAATTGTCTAAGCATTTTTCTTTCTGCTTTTCGTATTAGTATGAAAGGGGGAGCAAAAGAGAATACTGTCATTTACTTTGTCTGAATGATACATTTACACACATGCGACATCAATTTAAATTGGACATGGTGATGATGAAGAAAAGGGTTATCATCAAAGAAGAATGATACACCTACAAGGACTAGAAAATAGCATTAGAATCCATTATAAATATGAGAATAACCAAGAAAAATGCAGTACAAGAGTTCAAAACCAATTTCAGGAGTTGATGAAAAATATCCTGAACAAAACAAGACCAACAAGATATTAGAGTACATCCTATTGAAGTTGATGTGAATGAAAATACAAAGTTGATGCTAATAGAGTTGTTTAAGAACTCTCCAACTAGTGTGTAAAGTAAATATAGAGTAGTTACAACGATCTTAGATTTGGTCAGTTGAGACACCAAGTAGGAGCAGGAAAAGAAATGAAATCCCAATCCCAGAGGCTTCTTCTGGAATTTTCTTAGTGGTAAAAAATTGATTGAAAAGGTGTACTCATGTACGAACGGGAGAAAGCAACAGTTGGAAACAATACAATAAACATGTAAAGTGGAGGGATGTTTGTGGGGAGGATGTGAGTGTTGTAATTTTGTGGGGACCATTAGGTTTCAGTTAGTTATACGCTTTTTGTATAGGGTTGTTAGAAGGCTTATTAAGGTCTTGAGGGTGAGGGGGAGAGTATCTTTTGCATTTGCTAAAAATTTGTACCCCTTGAATTGCCTGGTTTTGCAATGTGCAGCTCTTGAAATGTCCTTGGTTGTGCAAAATCAGTAAGAGTGTGTTTGGCCCAAGGAATTGGGAAGTATGAAGTTGTGAACACTCCATGTTTGGCCCAACGAGTTTGTAGGTCCCACTACTTACACGCATCAATTTTATATCTTAGCAACTCCTCTCGTTGTGAGCTCTTGAAATTCACAACTTCCTAGACTTCATTACTCATTGGAGTTCACTATTTCACTCCTTGCTCCAAGCACCCTCTAAATATCTAATTTGAAACTTATCATTTTGGTATTAGAGTATTGTTCTGGGTGGGAGGCAAGATGGACAACATAGTGTAACCTTGGAAATGATGGTAGCAACTATGCAAAAAAGTATGAAGGAGAGGACTGATTCAAGGTTAGAAATAGGCCTACAGGAATGGAAGTAAGAATTGATGGAAAGGTTATAGCAGTGCATTTGGAGTGGAGGAGAAAATTGGTAATAAGTTTTTGCAAGTCGGGTGCACTGACCATGTGTAGAATGATATTTTGTTGTGAATTATTTGATGGAGAAGGACAGATTGGATGTAGAGGTATTGTGTTTGAAGGGGGAAGCCTTGATTGGCACCAATGAAAGGGCTAGAACCCTAATCACGATGTGTACCGAATTTCGCAAGCAACTGTTGGCACAATTTTGCCAACGGAAGAAGGAGATAGACATGCCCAATTTTTAACTCTAACTCAAGAGAGGATTGTGATGGGTCCTACTGTTGATGGTTTGATCAGCTATTGAGACCATTGAAAGATGTTTCTGAATCAGCCCTTGAGACTAAGTTCGTGAGTTGGTTGAAAGAAGATATCCAAACTGAGATGCACATGCACACGTTCAAGCTTGTGGACGTTGAGGATAAGATGACCACAACTTAGTTGATACCGAAGTGGCTCGTTAGAAATACTGGTCGGGAACAAGCTCGAATCTTAGCCGAAATTCTTCGACAACCGTAAAGAGTGCAGGTCAAATGACCGCGTCTGCTCAAAGTGGCTCGGTTCAAATACAGGTTTCTTTAGTATCTTCACCACTCTTATGCGATTGAGCCGATAAAGGAGGAAAAGAAGGATTAAACTGCAATGAAAGCAGTTCTTTCTATAGAAAGGACTATTTAAGGAAAACATCTATACTATATGGAATAATTGAAAGGTTTCTCATTAGCTGAAGTTAATGTATTAAATACTATTCAAACTATAGCATTTATATCATGTACCCTGCCCCCCAATTGAGATAATCCAATAAATAAATAAATCAATTAGTTAAATGAATTTGTCTGACATATATTTTGTCACGAGGTTTATTGTCTTCGAATGAGGAATCAACTTTTAAAAATTTTATTCTTCTGGCGACCAATCATTTTTCTTTTCTAGGATGCTCATGGAAAAGTAAATCATTTTGCTTTTGCAGGTTCACTGGCAAGAAACTCTTAGAGGGCTTGTTGCTGGAGTACTTACCACCCAGAGAGTGCTTATGGTTTCAGCTGATCTTGATATACTGGCAAGCAGTTACGCGAAATTTGATAAGGGAATTCCTTCAATATCCTTGACATTAGTTGATAAGCTGTTCTTTTTACTTTTTCTATTTCATTGTACTTTGGGCGTTAGTCTCTTTTCTTTTCATCAACGAAAAGTCTTTTTTCCTTAAAAAAAAAGTTGATAAGCTGTTCGTTGTTTACCTACTAGGATACAAGACAAAATTTTACATTTGGCGGAGTCTTACATTTTTTTTGTTTCAGGAGCATATCAAAATTGTTTTGGCAAGCTCTAGAATTTAAAACCAATTTAGAAGTTCAATAATTAGCGGGAAAATAATGTTGAAGGGCAGGTCGTATTTACCGCAATCCTGTAACTCTTAGGAAATGTGTGTACCATTATAAATAATATTAACCAGTGCTACATTATATTCTCGAAATAGGAGTTAGGCATTTTATGAAGCATAGAACTTTGTCCACAAATTGTGACCTTTTCTGATCAAAAGCTTGTTGGAATACTTAACTAATGTGCACTATCGATCTTTGCTGTGGATTGGACCTGCACTCGTCTTTTCTACGTCAACAGCGATTAGTGTGCTTGGCTGGGATGGAAAAGTGAGGACCATTCTTTCAATCAGTATGCCTTATGCAGGTGTGTTTTACAATCTAGCTGTCGGTTTTCCTTCTTCCAACTATATAATTTTTCCTTTTACTGTATTTATAATATATTTATCTATGATGTATGACATAACCACAAATATTGTGTGTTTCTTATATAAGTCTGACCAGAAAGGTGATACTTCTGTGCAGTTCTTGTCGGTGCTTTGAATGACCGGTTACTGCTTGCAAATCCAACAGAGATAAATCCCAGACAGAAGAAGGGAGTAGAGATAAGGAGTTGTCTTGTTGGACTTCTTGAACCGCTTCTTATTGGTTTTGCTACAATGCAACAACGATTTGAGCAGAAGCTTGATCTTTCGGAAATATTATACCAAATCACATCAAGGTTTTCTTTTTTGCATTTGCAGATATTTTAGTTTTGTGGAATTTGATATCTTCTTGGTTTGGATCGTAAAGATCTTATAACATTACGTTCTTTCTAATGGATCTTTTATTACCTTATCTGTGCTGAATTCATCTGAAGTTATGAAACCTGACTTAGAATGTTACTCCATGAAGATTTGACAGCTTGCGTATCACTCCAAGGTCTCTTGATATTTTAGCTGGTGGTCCTCCTGTCTGTGGAGATCTTGCAGTGTCCTTGTCCCAAGCTGGTCCACAGTTTACGCAGGTGAGCGATGGATCATGTTTTGTTTCTCTCACCCTATTACACTTTCCAAACATGTCTCTCTTAATTATTTTTTATTATTAATTGTGATCTTTCTCCGTCTGTTGATCAATGAACTCAGGTGTTGCGGGGTGTATATGCTATTAAAGCTCTTCGTTTTTCTACTGCTTTATCCGTTTTAAAGGATGAGTTCTTACGATCTAGAGATTACCCAAGATGCCCTCCAACCTCTCATTTGTTCCATCGGTTTCGGCAGTTGGGTTATGCTTGTATCAAGTATGCAGATAAGATCACACTTCTCTTTTGGTTTTCCTCGTTGCCATCAGCATGTTGATTCAATATCTCAAAATTTATTCTCTTAGTACTGAATGTGATTCGGCATTGCTCCCTTTTGGTTTTCATCTTTTTAATCTTTTTTTCTTTGCATTTATATTTATCCTGTTTGAATTCATTTTCTTACTGAGAGGGCTTGGTCGCTTTTGGTCATATGCTGCTTTAAATGCTTCTTAAAAAAATGTTGTGAGTTGTGCTACCGAGATTCCTTTATTGGAACTTGTGAAAATTCCTTTTGGCTGCGATTGTCTCTTTTTGTTTTGCTTTTCTTTCCCTTTTGGAGTTTGTATCTCTGAACGATTTTCTTCCTTTTCATCAATCTGTGATAAGTTTGTTCTTGTTTTTTTTTCCCAAAAATCTGACCAAGTTAAATTTGCAGGTTTGGTCAATTTGATAGTGCCAAAGAAACTTTTGAAGTTATAGCAGACAATGATAGCATACTTGATTTATTTATCTGCCACCTTAACCCTAGTGCATTGCGTCGTTTAGCTCAAAAATTGGAAGAGGATGGAACAGATTCTGAACTGAGGCGATATTGTGAGCGAATTTTAAGGGTCCGCTCTACAGGATGGACACAGGGTATTTTTGCAAATTTTGCTGCCGAGAGCATGGTTCCCAAAGGTCCAGAATGGGGGGGTGGAAACTGGGAAATCAAAACTCCCACCAACTTGAAGGCTATACCACAATGGGAGCTAGCTGCAGAAGTGATGCCGTATATGAAAACAGATGATGGTTCTATACCTTCAATTGTTGCTGATCATATCGGTGTTTACCTTGGCTCAGTTAAAGGTAGAGGCAGTATCGTTGAAGTAGTAAGTGATGACAGCCTGGTCAAGTCTTTTGCACCCGCTGGTGGAAATGTTGATAAGGCCACTGGGCTTCAAACACCTCTAGCAAAATCCATTTCTAATAAATCCAAGGCATCTTCTGATGGTGACTCAAAGGATAATTTGATGGGTCTGGAAACTCTAATGAAACAATCTTCTAGTTCAGCCGCTGCAGATGAACAGGCTAAAGCGGAAGAAGAGTTCAAGAAAACGATGTATGGTACTGCTAATGATGGTAGCAGTAGCGATGAAGAGAATGTTTCAAAAACTCGAAAGCTACACATTAGAATACGAGATAAACCAGTTACATCTCCCACAGTTGATGTGAAGAAGATCAAAGAAGCTACGATGCAATTTAAACTTGGGGAAGGATTTGGCCCACCCATTAGCAGAACAAAGTCATTGACTGGCAGCACCCCGGACCTTGCACAAAATTTATCCCAACCTCCTGCTACAACTGCTTTAACAGCTCCAATTGTTTCTGCCACCCCGGTTGATCCTTTTGGTACAGATTCATTGATGCAACCTGCACCAGTCCTACAGCCTTCTACTCAGGGCACGGGTCCAGGAGTTGCGGCCAGACCCATTCCAGAGGACTTTTTTCAGAATACAATTCCTTCTCTTCAGATTGCAGCTTCCCTTCCTCCTCCTGGAACTTACCTTTCACAGCTAGATCCAGCTTCTCGTGGAGTTGACAGCAACAAGGTCTCTTCCAACCAGGCCAACGCACCTGAAGTTAATGTTGGCTTTCCAGATGGTGGTGTTCCCCCTCAAGCTTCCCAGCAACCGGCTGTACCTTTTGAACCAATTGGACTACCTGATGGTGGAGTGCCACCACAATCCTTGGGTCAGCCCACTGCCATGCCGCCTTCAGTTCAGCCAGTTCAACCAGCACAGCCTTCACTTCCTTCACAGCCTATTGATCTCAGTGTCCTAGGAGTTCCAAATTCGGTTGATTCTGGAAAGCCACCTCCACCTCAAGCAACTTCTGTGCGACCTGGACAGGTTCACAAATCCTTTTTAATCAACTGGTGTTTAAATTTGCTTAAAAAAAAAAAAAAAAAAAAACCGGTGGTTAAATGCTCAACTATCTGCAATGCATCATTCCTCTCTCTAGCTGTAACAGTAACGTTTCAATTGTTGTTTTAATTCCTTCTTTATCATTTTCAACCTTTATTTCCTCATGCAGGTTCCCCGTGGTGCTGCTGCTTCTATATGCTTCAAGACTGGGTTAGCGCATCTAGAGCAGAATCATCTTTCAGATGCTCTGTCTTGTTTTGATGAAGCTTTTCTGGCACTTGCCAAAGACCATTCTCGAGGAGCTGATATTAAAGCTCAAGCGACTATATGTGCTCAGTACAAGATAGCTGTGACTCTTCTTCAGGTATTGATTTTCGAGGTCTTTCAGTAGTACCCTAATTTTTTTTTTCTAACCATTGAAGTTTTGGCAATTAGAAAATAAAAGCAAATATCTTATGAATCAAAAGTTTGACAATTACTATATTTTAGTATCCCAGATCATGTTTGTCTAACATTTGCATTTTCGGCAGGAAATCGGACGACTACAAAAGGTACAAGGACCAAGTGCACTCAGTGCCAAAGATGAAATGGGCAGACTATCACGCCATTTAGGTTCTTTGCCTCTTCTTGCAAAGCATCGGATAAATTGTATTCGAACTGCCATAAAACGGAATATGGAGGTTCAAAATTACGCTTATTCCAAACAGATGCTTGAACTTCTCTTCTCCAAAGCACCTGCAAGCAAGCAAGATGAGTTGAGGAGCCTCATTGACATGTGTGTTCAAAGGGGTTTGATGAACAAGTCCATTGATCCACAAGAAGATCCCTCGATGTTTTGTGCTGCCACCCTCAGCCGATTGTCAACGATCGGTTATGATGTATGTGATCTTTGTGGTGCTAAATTTTCGGCTCTGACGTCTCCAGGATGCATAATCTGTGGCATGGGAAGCATAAAAAGATCAGATGCTCTTGCAGAACCTGTACCTTCACCGTTTGGTTAAACTAATTTGGACACTTCTTCTGGATGAACTTTCATGGTTTTGGCCATTTCTGAGTTTGCTTCCATATTCCCCAACAAAGCGGCTGAACAGATTGCATTTGAATAACTGCTCGATGTATTATATTATATAGTTTGTATGTTTGTATGTGGGTTTCTTCTTTTCTTTTCCCTCCAATTTTTGGCCTCCATTGTGATTGTTTGTTTTAGTATAAGTTCCTTTTAATTTCTTTTGTAGTAAATGATTTTTAGCGTTGTATCATTTTTGTACATTTCATTTACTGTAGTGATATTAAAGCATATTATTTTATGAAGTGTTTTTTTCCTCCTTTAGCACTTTAGGTTGGATTTGGGTCTTGAGGAATGCTAACAGTCGAACTTATTATACAGGTTTGTGTTATGTAAAATGTGGTGAAAACCTATTGTTCAACCTTTTGTAGTTGCCAGCTAAAACATTTCTCAAGTAAAACGGGAAATTACCTTTTCGATATGTTTTGGTTATAAGGATTTGAGGAAGAATGAAGTTTTGGTTGAATTGGAGAACTAATTATAATAATATCATCCATGTTAACACATAAAAGGTAAATTATGGGTGTTTTTAAGGATAAAATCTTCTTATTTTTGAAGGAATTTGCTTTTTATTGCTATTGCTTTAAATTTGCTTTTTAAAGGAATTTGCTTTGCTTTAAATAGAATTAGAATTAAATTAGTTGGTTAATTAACTAGGCTTTTCCTACTAATTAACCTACTTGGCATTTCCATTGCTATTGCTTGATTTGTATGAAATACATCTCCTTCTCAACGAGTTAGAGCAATTAATTTAGTCCAACTCCATACAACTTAATTATTTTGTTATTTTGAATCTAATTACTATATTTGTAAATATCTCAATATAAATGTTTGAAGTTTCAGCTGGTCAGAAATAATAAATATAAAATAATATTTATATTACATTTATACATATATAATTTTTTTTAAGTTTGGTCGGTTTTTCGAAACTTTTTAATTAAACCAACCATCGATGGTATTTTTAATACAACCATCGGGTGTTGGTCCGGTCGATTTCGATCTTTCAGATTGTTTTTCGAGTATCGATGCTCACCCATAAACAAAATATAGAATCTATCATCAACCCAAAGATCTCTCACCATGTAACTCTTATATCAACTAATTTGAAAAAAACTAGTGTCAATTTTTAATTACATGTGCCCAAAATTGTATTTCAGCCATTATATGAACCCTAATTCCTAACATCAATCTGAATAAAACTCAATCTTTGAAATGCCCTTGATTAATATTTACCTCAAATCCCACTTGATTCATCCATTTCTTCAATCATATTTCCTCTCAGCTTAAGCAGTGTAGTTAGTGCTTCATCAACCTCTGGATGAGACTGCAAACCAGAAGAAAATGATTGGATCTTTGTTTTGGCTTCAATCCAACTTACACCAGGATCCTTTCCCACCAGTTTCTCTCTTATTCTTCTCCTCATCTCAATAACACCATCCCATTTTCCTGCTGCAGCATAAAGATTTGATAGCAATATATGTGCTGCGCTGTCTTCTGGATCTATTCTCAACACTTGTTTTGCTGCATTAACTCCTACTCTAAGGTTTTTTTTAACAACACATGAACTTAGGAGAGTTCTCCATAGCTCTGGATCATTATTTGCAAATGGTGATTTGGTAATCATTTCCTCTGCTTCGTCTATGAACCCAGCTCCACTTAACAAGCTTACCATGCAAGAATAGTGCTTAGAATTTGGTATGATGTTGCATTCTTTCATATAGTTCCATAAAAACTGCCCTATTTCAACTGAGTTACTGTGATTACAAGCAGAAAGTAAGGAAAGAAATGTTACTTGATCTGGTTTGACACCATTGTTTCGAAGGTTGAAGAAGAGGTTCAGTGCTTGTTCCATATTCCCATGGTGGCTGTACCCACCAAGCATGGAGTTCCAACATTTCAAATCTGGACATGGGACTTGAGAAAATATCAATTGAGCAGAACCCAAATCACCATTTTTAGCATACATGTTGATTAGACTCCCTAAGACATAGATTTCTGCTTCACACCCTGTTTTTAATGCTAGAGAATGAAAAATCTCCCCTTGTTTTAGAGTGGCAAGATCAGCACATGAACTCAAAACCAAACTTAGTGAAAAACTGTCAAGTTCATGGCCATTTTGACGCATTTGATGAAAGCATTTGATTGCTTTTTCCCCTTCACCAATTCTTGAATACCCACTGATCATTTCTGTCCATAGAACAACATCCTTCTCTGCAACAGTCACAAAAACCCTCGCAGCAGCTTGAGATTCACCATTTCTAAATAACATGGATACAATGACACTGCTTATAAAGACACTGCCCTCAAATCCATCCTTTATAACCTGAGCAATAAAAGACATTCCACTCAAAAGGTTGTCAATGGTGGAAATTACAGCTGCATATGTATAATCATCTGGTTTGGTAAGTGATGATTTCTTCAATTGTTGAAATAGCTTCATAGCCTTCTCACCTTCTTCATTCTCAGAACATCCTGAGATGATTGTGTTCCAAGCAACCAAATCTGGGTTTTCATTGCTGTTAAAAATGCAAAATGCTGTATGGATATCCCCACAATTGCAGTATAAATCCAACAGAACATTTTGCAGAGTTCTATCAATAATGGCGTTTGAGGTGATGATACGGCCATGGATGAGCCGACCAAACAGGTGGTCTGCATTTCTACAACATATATTCAAAATCATTGCATAGGTGAATTGAGTAGGAATTAGACCAATCCCCAGCATTTCATTGAACAAACGAAGCGCCTCGTTTAATTTATCGTGCTTCAAATTTCCAAAGATCATGGTATTCCAAGTCACTACATCCTTATCGATCGTACACTGGAAAACTTTTCCAGCAGATTCCAAATCCAAGCAATATGAGTAAGTCCCAATTAGTGCGGTTTGAACACGAACGTCATGAACAAATCCACATTTCACTACTTGGGTATGAATTAAAGAGCTCCAAAATTGATCTTCAAGGGAAGAAGCTGCCTGCAATAAGCTCGTTATAGTGAAACTATTGGGTCTGAGGAATTCAAGCTCCATTTGTGAAAGCAGGTTGAAAGCCAATGGAGCATGACCGTGAGACCGAGAATAGGCTGCGATTAGAGCGTTAAACGAAACGAGATTTCTTTGCGGCATTTTCTCGAACACTTGCTGTGACTCCCAAATTGCACCACATCGTGCGTACATGGATAAGATGTTGTTGCAGACGTAAGGAGATAGAGACGAGGCGGTGGCTATGGAGGTGAGAATCAGAGCGTGGAGCTGACGCGCCGCCTTCAGTGAGGCTACGGAAGTGCATTTTTGGACAAGCGCTGATAAAGAAAGCGCTTCCGTCATGTGAAGAGGAACTCTTTTATTTTGGGTTTCAAAAAATGAACGCAAGGTTTCTCTTTTATACTATTTTCACCCTTTGGAAAGACCCTCTGAGCCAAAATCATTTCGTCTCGCAATTCGCCATGGAAACTGAAAATTTCGAAGCTTCAGTAGCTGAACTCATCGGCGGTGCCTGAGAATGTCGCTCGGCGGTGAGAAGCGCTTGCGGCTTAGCCGGCTCGTCGATCATTGTCTTCATCCTTTCACAGTAAGGTTTCGCTGTTCTCTATTGTTTCCATTTCTTTTTCTCGATTACATATTGCGCGCCAAGTCTTCTTAGATTCTCATTGAAGAGGAGTTCATGTTTTTCACTTTTGGTGAATAGGAAGAAGATGGTGTGGTGTTGGAGAGCAAAGGGAAGGAAAAGGAACTGCTTATTGCGCTCTCTCATGTTTGCTTCGCTCTTCTTTACTCTCTTGGTTCCTGTGATTCTGTTGTTGCTATTTGATTTGGAAATCTTCAGTTTTTTACGTTAGTTCGTTGCCTCAATTTGTTGACTGGTCGTTCATTAGGTTGTAACTGAAGTTCAGCGCTGGGCTCGAGAAATTGATGGCGACTCTGATAATGTTAGTCTCTCTCACCTCTTAGACACTTGCACTGTTCAACAACACAAAATTTTTTATTGATGTATTGTCGATCAGGAAGCGATTCAAATGAAGAACTCTCATGAGAAAAGCAGTGATGAGCAGGACCAATCTTTGGAGAGCCACCATTATATGACGAAGATTGTTTCTGAATTGGTAATTTCTGACAATCAAGATGGACTTAGAGAGGAAGATCACAAAATTTTGGAGTTATCTGTTCTGAAATATTTGTTCTTGCATTCTATTATCCATATACTTCTTCCATAGTTAAATTAAACAAGGAAGTTTTTTACATTTCCCCTTGTGTGCAGGTACCTTTACTTGCTTTTGAGAATAAGTATGTCAAACATCTTGTAGCCAATGTACTAACAGCAGTTACAAAATTTATATTTCTAACTGTATGTAACTCTACTCATGTTTGAAATTTTACTTTATCACTATCACATAATTTTGGGTTAATAATAAACCCATTTGATTATGCAGGGAAGCGCAAGCGACTGGTATGAATTAGTACACTCGTTATGTTTTGGCATGGAGTTAGTGCTTGCCAGAATCATATCTTCTCCTGCACCTTCAAACGCTGGGTCTGACAATTTAGATTGTTACTTATCAATCTTACTACCTAAGCTGAAAAATGCCAATTTTTCCACGGTTGCTGGTCTTCTTCAAGTTTTGCGAAATACCTTGAAATTCTTGAAGCAAGAGCAAAGTGATTTTATTGGGGAGTTGTTTGATTCTGTTAATTCTTGTCTTTCAAAGATTCCTTGGGATTTATTAGGTAGGATCCTCACAGAGAAAAGTTGTAACATTGTAGAAATCCAGAGCAACGATGACATGCGTTCTAATAATTTGCATCGGAGGCAAGGATTAAAATTTCTGTTCCTAGGAAATTTTGTTCAATTTCTCTGTTCCTTGGCTGAGCAGAGTGACTTTGAGGAAGCTTCATGTGGTTCATTTAAGAGTCACCCCCTACTTGGTACAATCATCAACCTGATTCCTAACCTTTTTGATTGGTGCCTTAACAACCAAGTAGATCACTTTGATAGGTGCTTGTCCCGATATTTCAGTCACAAGTTGCTGGTATGGATCTACCCTTTTTCTCCCCCTCCCCAGAATATACGTTTGATTAGCCTTCTTGAGATAAGGCAAAAATATAATAGGAATACCTGGTGGCTGGCTAGATTGTTCGATATGGTTTTTATGGTGCCTCAATTATTTATTTGGTTGGATGTTTTTGAGAAGCTTGATTCTCACAAGTGACAATGGCATCTACTTCCAACATCAAAGAACAGGCGTAGATAGTGAAAGTTGAATTCTATTTAAAGAAATAGGTGCCTGGAACATATGTTTTATTGGAAGTTTTTTACACAACATTTTTATTATAATTCTGATTCTTTTTTACTTTTAAACCTTAATCAAGTTAAATCTACACCTTTAAATTAACTTTTGTATCTGGTTTAGTAATCTCCAATGTTTGTGCTAAAAGAATTTTTAATTGGAAAGAGGGTTTTGAAATCGGTTTCAATTTCAATGTAAGATATTGTGCTGTGAATGTCTCCGTACATGTCGGATAACTACTCTGTTTCTGCTTCCACAACTTTGGGTTTTGTGGAAGGGTAGTTCAAGTGTCTGAGTGACGTTTTCTAGTCGTCACACAAATTTTTGCACTCCTGAATTGTATATTTTTGTATGTGAACGATAGCTTGACTCTTGATCTTAGTAAAGTTCCATTTTTTATGCGGAAGAAATTTGTTTCTTCTATTATTAACTCCCCTCTTGGAAAAACCTCTTTAGCTTTTCGTCCCCTGCCCCACCCCGCCTCTTCTTCGTCATAATATTTATATAGATACACTAATTATCATATTTATGCTTAATAATTTATTTCTTGGTGCTAATTGCATCATGTGAGTTTGATTTACTTGCCAAAATCTTGGGCATCATTTGATAACCATTTGGTTTTTGGCATTTAAAAATTAAGCTTATAAACACTACTTTTATCCAACGATTTATTTGTTTTGTTATCTACTTTTTACGAGTGTTTTAAAAAACTAAACAAGTTTTGGAAACCCAAAAAAGTAGCTTTTAAATATTTGCAACGGTTTAATTAGGAATAATGAAAATAATGATTAAGAAGTTGACCGAAAACAAGTACAATTAACCAAAAGCAACAAATGATTATCAAACAGGAATTTTAGTTTTGAAAAATTGTTGATGATATGCTGCACTGCCCTTGAGTCATACAAGGTTTAATTCCCAGTGGTTCACTAAGTTCAGTAATTCTTCACTTTCCAGATATTAATGATCAGGCTTAGTTTCCATTGCCATCTTCAGTGTTCCACTCTTGTTATATGGTTGCAACTTTGCAGAAAGCGTTTCCAAAACCTCTTGTTGCTTCCAAAGCTTGAGCTGGAATCTTCCTCTGATACTTCACTTGAAGATTCTCCATTGATCGTGAGCTATTTTGGTGACAAATGCAGTCCATGTTCCTTGCATCTGCGAAGACTAGCTGTTTTTCTATTCCTCAGGTGTTCCTTAAGCTTCACATGTAAACAAACAACTGAAAAGTGTGATCCGTCTACCTTTCTTGCTACAAGTGATGACTGCACTTGTAGCAAGAAAGGTATACTGGAGCTTTATAAGTGGCTTCTCGGGAACCTTCCAACAAATATTTTTCTGGATACTAATATGTATGCAAAAAACTGCACCAAGTTTGCATCATCGTTTCTCCAGCTATATATGCACGAGGTTTGTACATTTTCTTCTCTGGTTTTCACAATGTCAAATAAGGCTTTAGAATTATTGTGTTCTATCTTCTATTTTATTGACGCACATTTTTTTTGCATTGTTCCAAACGATTGGGCTTTATGGTACACCTGCTTTGTACATTTTTCTCTCTTGATGTTTCTTATCAAACAATGCTAGTATGTTTTAAGCTCTATCAAACTAGAGCTAAAGTAATGTTTGGAAAGAAAAACATATTTAAATAACATACGTTTAGGCTTATATTTAATAATTTTATTATCTTGAACTCTAGGATGATTTATTATTCAAAGTGCTGTTGCAACTTCTTCAGCTGCCTTCTCATAGAGAGCCATGGTTAGTAATAATCAGTTTGGTTTTACATATATTTTGATTAACTACCGCTTGCAGCATTAAGAAGATCATGCTTGTATTTAGTTCTTGTGAAGGACCATCCCAGGAGGTGAAGGAAGATATACTTTTTCATGTTTCAAACATTTTTGATCCTCAGCACATGTTCCACATTTTTCTTAAGGAGGCAAGTAACATTACTCCAGACAGGCGATATCCACACCAAAGTTTCAATTCCCTCATTGCTCTATTTTCCTTGACTGCTTCAATTTTCCTTCCTAGAATTCTAGATGTTGTTTGACTAATGTTTTTATGTGCAGTTAAACTATGATCATGAAATGCTCTTAGATTACCTCGTGTCAAAAGATGCAGGAACATGTTGTTTGGAATACCTGCTAAGGTATGCATTGTTAATAACAATAATTTTCTTCGGTGTGCCCTACTGCTTTGTCACTTTTTAAAACTGAATTCAGAAGTACAGTTGACATTTAATTGTTCCTTGTCTGCAATATGGTCTAAACTTTTGTTTTCTGGTAACTCTTTATTATGTGTGGGGCAGGTGAGTGGTAATTGGTGCCTTAGGACATGAGCATCGACCTTCCCTTCCTGATACTTACCACAAATTTTTCTTTTTGTAGATGCCTGCATATAATAAATGATTCCAGGCATGCGCTAGTGGATTCATCAGGCAAGAGAAGAAAGGTTATGCTGAATAGCTCAACTATTTCAGAAGAGCGATTGTCTGGTTCACCCAAGCGAAGCAAGGAAACACTTCCATCCTTTGAGGACACTGGAAATTGTGATTATGGCTACAAGCCTCAAAGAGTTGGGGTAGAATCCCTGAAAAAATCTAAAAATTGTTTGCACTTATTGAAAACATCCTTGGAAAATCTTCACAGAGAGAATCTCTTTCCATACAATCCCAAAGTGCTCATAAAACGGTATGCATGTCTGCACGATGCTTTATTGAGTAAGATTTTAACTCTGGTTTTAATAATTTATCAAAAAGTTTTCTGTTAGTGTCGAGTAATTTACAATATCTCCTTTGATGTGTCCTAGAAATCTGTGAATATTTTATCTAGAGGCTATGTAACAAATTTAGCAAAATAAACTCTTGCCCATTACTTATGAAGGATTCTGACAAGTTTATTAGAAATTTTGTACATGAGGCCTCGAGAAAAAATTTTGTTTATTCATATCGGATAGGTGTTCCATGCCAAATAAAAGATTTTTTTCCTAATTAGAGAACCTTTTAGAGTATGTCAAGAGTCTTCTTTAGAGTTTGGTTGAATCTATGATGGAATGAATGAACCTTCAAGGGATTTAAGAAAAGAAGTCTCTTCTCTGCTGGGAAGAATTAGGAATTTAGGTGATAGGAACAAGAAAAAGCTCATATTTAGGTTGAATATCAGTCAGTTGGAGTCACTTATTAAGGAGTACAAACTGAAAACCAACCTATTGGTCTCACTTACTTGGAAACCAGAAAAATTGAAATTAACCTATTTTGACTGGTGGAATGGTTTGTTTAATTATAATTGAAATTGAGCTTTCTTTTAACTGGAGTAGTATGATTGCCTTCTTTTTACATGGCAGTTTGACGAAATTTTTGGAGCTTCCCATTGGAGATTAAGTAATTAAGAGTCGTCCAGCCCCATGCAGAGGTCCTCTTCTTGAAGCATGGAGGAGCTCCCATTTTGATATAATCCTCAAGCTTGGAGATCCTTTCAATCTAAAAGCTTCACTTTCGAGTTTTTTAAATAAGACTACTAAGGGTTTGATGAAATGACTTATATTCAAGCTATCTCCTTCCTGACATGGAGCTCTTGAGAGTGAATCATCAATTGAGGTAATTCAAATGTAATGTATTTTTCAATTCAGAAAGGTTTTACTCTAACCTCCTTGGCTTGGAATGCGTTGGTTTGACTTTCTAAATATTTATAAACATTTTTTTCACTTATAAACACTTTTTTAAACACTTGAAAAATTAATCCAAAATGTGCTATCTAATCCCGCTTAATTTGTGGTCGTTCTATGATTTTATGTTCCTATTTAGCTATCTCGTAGGCTTCGAAATCAATAGTAGAATTTCCCAATTTGGTTTTGACGTCGATTTGGAGTTGAAATGAGCGAAAACGAAGTCAAGTTGCATCAACTGGAGGCAAAGGAGCAAAAGAGGCTTATATGCCCTCTGCCCTACAGCGTCTTGGCACTCTGAAGTTTGTTCATGCAACAATTCTCGTCAATGCCATGATGCTGTCCCTAGCTCCATGTAGTCGTTACGTTTATTTAAAAACATGTTTTTGCCACCCAATCGACCCATCTCCAATTCCGACTGCTTTTGGATGTCTTCCTCCTACGTTATGAGTTCTTTTTATGACTTTTATGCACTTTATCATTTTCTCGTTATTCAACGTGTGGATGAGAGACTAAGATACTCATTTTTAGCTTGAGTCACTAAGATAATTTCTCTATTTCTTTGTACTGGTAAGACTTGAATTAACTTTTATATTGTCAGTTTTCTAATGAACATTGATCATATTTTCGGACGGCCATGGTATGATTTGTACTTTAATTTAATGTGTGATTCGTTGCACCTTTTCATATGTTCAGTTAAGAAGTTAAAGGTTAGGATAGCTTATTAGTCAAAATTAGATTGGTATTGATGTAACGCCCCAACAAACTCGTTTTTGTTCATTTTGCTATTAATATTTATGTATGGTCTTGGAAAATTCAAATTATTGGGAGAACCTTATCATTTTGAATTTTCCGGTTTATTAAAGTTTGAGATTTTCCATTTCGTTTAAATATTAAGTATTTTTTCTATTATTTTATCTATTTTAGTATTTAGAAATTATTTGGTGAATTAATGTTAAATGAAAGGAGGGTTGGTTGAATTTGGTGAGATTTGGAGAGAGAGAAGATGGTTGGTTTGGGTTATTTAAGGGAAAAAAAGAGATATTGTTTTATAAAAGCCTTGGGTCTCGTGCGTAAAGAAGAAGAAAAAAATCAAAGAAAGAAAGAGGGGAAAAGAAAAGGAAAAAAAAAAAGAAAAATAAACCCTAGCCGCCGCACGCCGCCGCCGCGCACCCGAGCCGACTCAGCCCCTCCGTCGCCTGGAGCCCGTTCTGCCGCGTCGCCGAGTAGCTCAGCCGCGTCGTTCGCAGCCGCCAGCCGTCGCGTGAAGTCGCGTCCTGCCGCGTCGCCGAGCAGCCCAGCCGGATCGTGCGCAGCCGCCAGCCGTCGCGTGAGCCGCGTCCTGCCGAGTCGTCGCGCAGCCCAGCCGGACCGTGCGCAGCCGTCGCTTGAGCCGCGTCCTGTCGAGTCGCCGAGCAGCAGCAGTCGACGGTAGTCAGCCGCGCGCCTCCAGCCGTCGAACCCGAACCCGAAACCGCTCCACGCCCGCTCGTCCGAATCCGAACCCGGAACCGCTCTACGCCCGCTCGCCCGAACCCGAACCCGCGTCCGTGCCCACACATGCCCAGCCCTCTCCGCGTGCAAGCCGCGCCGCGCCGCCTGCACTGCAAGCTGAGCCGCGCCTCCTTACTGTTGCAAGCCGAGCCGCACGCGCAAGATCCCTGCGCCAAGCCAAGCCGAGCCGGTCCCTGTTCTCTTTCCAGCCGAGCCGCCAAGCCTAATTTGGCTCCTTCCATCCAATTTTTGGTAATTAAATTAATTATTTTGGCATTACCCAGTAAGACTCAATGTTTTTGGACACTAAATAATTTAATTTGGAATTAAATTAAATTATTTTCCTTAAGGGACGTCTTGGACCAAGTAACTGCTGCAGCGTGGGATTTCTTCAGTAGGGGCTCAGCATTGCAACCTCTTTCTAGGGTAAGTCATTTCACTGAGTTTTGAACCGTTAGTCGTTGGTGACTTAATTACGAATTTTGGCGTATTAAGCAGTTAGGACCTCGTTGCTTGGAAAGCACACTTGCCTCGCGGTTAGAACTCGCCAAGTAAATCTCCAGGTAAGATATTCTACTATTAGCTCCATGTTTAGAATTATGAGGTCACGTATACCTTCAATTGTGCATGTTGAGGACTAGACTGTACGATGCATGAAATTAATGATAGTGTGATGCGATTGATGATATGGTTATATTATAGCATGATGTTGTGATGACGAGAACTGTTATGGCTGTACGACGGATGTTGAGATGGAGAGTGAAATGATGATTAATCTGTTATGATTATATGATGATGCCATGTGTATGTATGCTGTGATTAGGGTACCTGTTAGCTTAACCTATTAGAGTCGTATCTGCATGGGTGTCCTTCGGGATCACCACCTATTTAGGACTGTGCGGTCCGACGGGACACCAGTCTAGCATGGATGTAGATATGACTCGAGTGACTCGACGGGGTCCTCGCATCCCGATTGTCCTAGATGTCCCCCGGGACACCGAAGACCAGAGTTACGTTCCTACGGGAGCGCATGTTGCACGTGTTCGGGAACGTGCCAGAGATTGGGTACCAGTTACAGGACTCTGATAGGAAGTTAACAGGCACCTAGTGGGACTAGTAGTGGGTCCCTTACTGAGTATTTTATACTCACTCTCTTCATGTCATGTTTTCAGGTAGAGGACGAGGTAAGGGCAAAGGCAAGCTGGCGAGCGACCAGAAGTGACCGTGGCGACCTAGTGGGACTAGTAGTGGGTCCCTTACTGAGTATTTTATACTCACTCTCTTCATGTCATGTTTTCAGGTAGAGGACGAGGTAAGGGCAAAGGCAAGCTGGCGAGCGACCAGAAGTGACCGTGGCGAGCCATAGGGATTTCTGCTTCCGCTCATTCTTGTTTTTGACTTTAGTACCTGAGTTTGAGTATTTTTCACTATTTACCATTTTTTTTAAAGTAGATAGGGCCCGAGTAGGACTTTAGAACGAAATATCATTTTTTTTCTTTTTTTTTTGCATGTTACTTTGTTTGGATGTTCATAAATAAATTTCTCAAACCTTATGCGTTTTTACTAAATTGTATGACTTAAACCACTTGTTCTACATTTAGTAATGACTTTGACTCAGTATAAGGAGTTGGGTCGTTACAATTGATCTAATCAACCTTGAATTAGGACTATTGGGTGCTCATTTAGACGCTTGGAAATTGATCACTTCACCTAATTAAGAATCTAATGCGATTATATTTTGTATGCTTTTCATATTGTTGAATTGGAATAATTAAAAATCTAGGACAATGTAGTTAGCTTATCTAATTAATTTGATTAGGTGTAAACAATAGAAGAAGTTTGTTTCGACCCGCTAGGATCTTTTGATTATTGAATTTAATCTAATTTATCTTCTTACAATTTACCTTCTTTGCAATTGAAAATTGTATAGTTTAGAGATTCACGTGCTTCTTGTGTTCAACCCGGACTTGCTATGAAGACTAGTTCTTATGGTGTGATTCGGTTAAATATTGAGTGGAATCGTTAAACATAATGGATTGGCTAGTGGTAGAGAAAAAGAGATATAGTCATGATAACTAAATAAGAAGTTACGGTTTTAATCTATGGTAGTCACCTATACAAGAATTAACTTCCTATGAATTTCTTTGACATCAAAATGTTGTAGAGTCAAGTGAGTTATGTCGTGAGATTAGTCAATGTATGAGTAAGTTGGAGGACACTCACACACACATATATATAAAACAACGAGGTGGGATCCTTCGTTAATAAATGTTCCTCTAAGTTGGACAAACAATAGGGTATCTAATAGAAAATTAAAATAAAGATAGAAATGAAAGCTCTTATTATAGATTTTCAAGAGTAAACCAAAAAGATTAACTAAGAAACAATGACAAATTATTAGAAACTTTACTACTGAAACAAGTGAAATGAGGATTTATTACAACATAGAAAATACAGTGATTAAGTATAATAACAAATTAAAGTAGAACTAACCCTCTCATCTCTCTCTGCAGGGTATCTTCAACCTTTCAAATTTTCTTCCTCTTCTGTTTCTCCTTCCCCTCCTCCTTCCTTTCTTATCAGTCACCCTGTTGTGACTCATAACTAAATTAAACCTCTACTTAAAGATAAAATTATCACAAACAAACCTTTTCAACAGATGAGAAAATGAATATATAACAAATTACAAATATTGTTCAAACAATTATATATATGTGTGTATGAATATATTAATACTTGGATGCTTTGCCACACTTGAGAGCATTGAGTGGAATATCTGCCTCAGTATATAAACTCTTTTCATCATTCCAAACTCTGACGTATAACTGTTGACCAAGATAATTTCTCCACCATATTGTAGATCTCAAGTTCCACATCCCCTTGTTGTCTAATGATACTAATATTGCTGTCCATGATCTTGGATATACCTGCCCAAAAAGATACAATCAATCTTTTTTTTCTTTTTTCTTTTTTGAATTTAATTCGACATAGACAACAAATGGAAGTCAACAAAAGTACCTGAACAGTGTGTCTTGATATACCATCCACTAAGTTATAACGTTTCCTCATTTTATAACTCCAATCACCAGAACCATATCTGTTCAAAAAGAGAACAAAAAGTAGTAAGTTTTAGTCTAGAAAACCAATAAAAATCCTACAAAAAAGGAAAAAGGGTTATGAGAGGAATTGCTAACCCAACAACATAGAAACTTGTTCCATCAAAATGCCAAGCTTGGACAGTATTTTCATCGTTTTGGAACACAATTTCAACAAAATCATGAAGGGTAACGTTAACAACAGAGACTCCAAGCATTGCAGGTCTTGGAGTTGGGATATCAGTGAAGGTTTTGAAGTCAAAAACACCACCAATTTTGAACCAATCAGCCAACTTTAAAGGTGTTGGTGGATCAACATATGATACATTGTTCACCGCACAACGAACAGCTCCTTTTATCTTGGTCAATGAATTTTTTAATATGAGTCTTCTCACTACTGTTATGTTTCCATAGTGGAATGATCCTTGTGGGTTCGGCCTTGCTGCATTTGCTGTCAAGTTTAATCTGTCGAAATCATTTGAAGTATAACTCAACTGATTAGGACGTTATATGAAGTATAACTCAACGTAGAAAAATCATTTTGTTTTCAAGTTATGGTCAACAACTGTTAAGACACATTTAAATAGAAAATATGAAAAGAATAGCATACTGATCTTCAAAACCAAACGAAACATGAAGTACTGTCAAACAAAACGAACCTGATGGTTCGAGCTTGCTTCATGGACCAATGGAGTTGGTAAGTAGGTCCAATGGGCAAAGGCTTGGAAGGAGGAATGGAAGAGCCTTCATATCTAAGGATACCAACAGTAGTAAGAATAGGTTTAGTAAAACGTGAAGAAACCACAAAGTAATAATCCTTTGGTAATCTGTTAAGAGACACCAAAACTGCAGCAGATTGGCCAGGATGAATATCCAATGATTCATAAACTTCTTGAACTGTGTGAGCTCCTTCTACTTCCACAAGTGTCATTAAATGTCCTTGAATTCTAAAGTTTATTGATGTTGCTATCCCAACATTTGATATCCTCAACTTGTATGTTAGCCCTATACAAAAAACAATATAATTTAATTAACTATGTACTTATGTTGATGATCATATATAGTTACAAGTGACTATTGTTACCTTTTTTAAGAATTAGTGTTGAACTAGGTTGTCCATTGATAAGAAGATGCTTAGGTAAAGGCAGCAAAACTCCCGAATCCAACTGCTTACGCAACGTCTGCACAAAATGACATACTATTAATGAGTACTCCGTCTCCCTAACTTAAAATTGTAACATAAAGGTTTAAATTATGATCTAGCTACTA
This sequence comes from Cucumis melo, assembly GCF_025177605.1. Lineage (NCBI taxonomy): Eukaryota > Viridiplantae > Streptophyta > Magnoliopsida > Cucurbitales > Cucurbitaceae > Cucumis > Cucumis melo. The sequence continues at coordinate 1,905,738 of NC_066867.1, forward strand.
CTAGCTTAGCTAGTAGACACGAAATGTATGGTAGAATGAGAAGAAAGTATGAATTAATTACCTTATGGTCGGTGTCGTACCAGTCACCAATGAGAAGGTCGATCTCCGCGTGGGGAAGGGGGTAGGGAGTTGTTATGACGCTTCTAGGTTGAATTACAAAGGCTCCAAAGCCACCAGAAGCCCTTTGGAAGTTGATGGAAGGGAAGTATGTGAAAGTTCCAATTTGATCTTTAACTTGGAATTTGTATGTCCAATTTGAGTTTGGAGGGATTGGGCAATTTGTCCCTAACACCCCATCTTGCCATGATGTCCTCCTTTGCTTCACTCCACTCCTTAATTTATTCAACATATATAATTCCAATAACAAATTAAATATGTATACACTTTCATAGTATAATCAATTTTGATAATACATTTATAAAAAGGGTCTTTTTTTTTATTCATATAAATACTAAAGTTTGATGAGGACTCACCATGTAAAGAGAAAAGGCTCATCAAGCTTGTTAATGACATTTACAATTATGTTGTCATTTGTCGCACACTCAATCTTTGGGGCTGGAAATTGCCCATTCACAAGGATTACCTAACCCAAAAAAAAAAAAAAAAAAAAAAAATTAAAACACAATATTAAAATTTGATTTCTTTTTTTAAATTTTATTACTAAAAGTGCAATTCTTGAAGTTACTTTCTTCTTTAATTTAAACTCAGAGAATCTTGGAAACAATTTTGGAAACAATTTTGAAATAAGGTTTAAATTTTTATTTTCCCTATATTTTGGACTTCCTTTCACTTTTAGTTCCTACAATTTGGTTAAAATCTTTCCAAATACAATTATTGTTGTTATTAATTATTATTAGAAGGTAATACTTTTCTCACTTAAACAAGTTTAAGTTTGTTTAATTAGTTACAAATTAATTACTTTTTAAAAAATTAGCTACCTCTAATTATAACAAAATCCTAGTTAATAAAGAAATGAGTCGAAACTACATAAACTGTGGAATTGAAATTGGGTTGTACATTGTACGAGAAAAAAGAATTAATGGAGCTAGAACTTAATTAACAACTTTTTTTTCTTTTTAGTGTTGTTCATTTTGTTTTCGACTCTCGAAAGTATTTGAAATGAGGTCGATTTTCAAAAATTTATAATTTTGAAAAAGAAAAATATATATATACACATATAAATCACAGATGAGGTTGAAATTAGTGTAACGAAGCATAAATTAGATGAGGAGAGTAAAACCTTTTGAGCAACACCAAGAGGAGCACGTGTACCGTAGGTGACTTGAAAAGTGTAATATCTATATGGGTCTTCACCATTCACCCATCCCAAACTACAACAAACCCATATAATCATAATTCCCAAGCTCAAATTTATCATTTTTCCCTCTCTCATTTTTAATTCTAAGTACTTCCTTAGCAGCTGCTTCCTGCATGGAAAAGAAAAAGTAATTAATCTCAAAGTTTTAAGGGCATGCAGGCGAGAGAGAGAGAGAGAAAGAAGAAGTTGAGAGAGAATAACCTCAAAGGAAAGAGAGAAGAAAGTGAATGGGGAATTAAGTAGAGAGAACAGAAGGGGTTGTATTATATATTTATGTTAAGGAAAGGATAGACGCGAAGAAGAAGATGATCAGTTTAGGGTTTGATTTAAGGAAGAGGGTGAAGGGGCCACGATGTTCTACAATGGTATTCGCCGGATTTCATGGCTAACTTAACTTTAGCCTTCTCTCTGCTTAATATACCATTTTTATTTTTATACATAAAATCTTAACAACTCTTATTTTAATTTCCCCTTACTCTTCTCTACTTCAACTAAGAACATGATCTCTTAAACAGGTTTTTATTGTCCTTTTGAATGATCTTATTAATATTTTCATGGATCGTACTATGATTACATAGATTTAAATGTCGATGTAAGTTCAATTTAAAAAAAAAAACTAGCTTTTTTTTTTAATGCAACGAACTCCAAAATAAAACAATATACAAACTCTTCCGATTGTTTTAAGGGATGTGACGATATCTACCTATAAAATTGATAATCTACTTACAAATTTTCTAAACAAAATTAAATAAGGCATGATCTCCATCTTTTTCTTGTTTTTTCTCTCCTTCATCTTGATCTCTTTTTCCCTTTCTTTAAGATCGATGAAAGTCAAATATTTACGATTCATTCTTATTGGAATGAAATTTATTTCATTATACGATATATATTATTAAATGATTTTCAACTACATCCCAACACATTTTTTATTCACTTTTCAATCGTTTGTAATCCTTTTATTTTACAATTTATGAGGTGACATAACTAATCCGTTCACCCCAAGATAGAAATAATTACAAACTCTATGTTATTTTGTAGTTAAATTTTACGTATTTCTTTCATTATTTTGAAATATATAAATGAAAAATATTCCCTCAATATATTCAAATTTCATGCTAAAAGTTTATGTTTTAAAATCCTTGTGACCATATATTCATTGGCACGTGCTTTTTAACTAGTGTATATTAATAAAGAGTATACGACGCTAACGATGTATTTGGAGTTTAGATCTCACCTTCAAGTTAAGAAATAGTAAACTATGCTTAGATTAAACATATAGATATATTCATTTGCTTGTTTTCAACCAACTTGGTCCAATTTTCTCATATATATATATATATTTTTATAATTTGCTTCATTTACAAGAAGGGTACTTGTGATTAATGAAATGTTTAATGGAAAAAGGGTTAGATTGAGTTTGGCATAATGTTTTTGGAGAGTAGAAACTAAAAAGTATCAAAATTTTCATGGTATAATTTTGACATACAACAATAGTTATGATTTTTTCAAAATTTTAGAAACACTTTTAAGGTGCTTTTATAAGAACCCACATCCAATAGAGTAAAAAAGAAAAATATATTCTTAATTTGATACTAAAATTTTAATATATAGTCCATATAATATTAGTATTATGACATCAATTCCTTTCCTTGGAGGCTTCCATCTCTATACTAAAAAAATACGATTTAAATTTATTTATTACAAAAAATACGAGTATTTTCGATGAAAAGAAATTTCTTCAAAATATCAAACTCCACGTAATTATATCAATTACAAGTTTATAAAGTGTAGGTAACTCCTAGAACGCACACAACTTGCATGTTATTATTGTTGTTAAAAATGAAATTATTGCCTAATAATTCTATTGCAAAAAGAAAAAACCCGCACGCACATGTAGAATTTTTTATTAATATTTTCTTCTCTCATCTATCATATATCATATTAAATATATATTTTTAAATATAGTAAAATGAACTAAAATATTTATAAAATATCATAATTTATCTGATATTTATCTATATAAGAATGAAAACTAGAACTTTTTTTTTTTTTTATCAACTTTGCTTTGCTTTTCTTTTCTTTTCTTTTCTTTTCTTTTCTTTTTTTTTTTTGTGTAAAAAGATACAAATTTTTTTAAAAGGAAAAAAAATAATTAGCATTTTAAGTAGTTGAATTATATCTAAATAAGTCGATTAGAAAGGCAAAAAGATAGAACTAACTTAAAAGAAAAAAAAAAAAAAACATGGATGGAGTGTGATTTATTAAGAATTAATTTTAAAACTTTACATATATAAAAAAAGTACTTTCATAATATATATATATATATATATATATATATATATTATATTATGGGGTATGATTATATAAAGTTTATTGTGAGATCCAAAACATATTGATTAATAATTTAAATAATGGGAAATAGGAAAAGTGAATAGCAAGTTGGGGTAATAAATTTGATTACAAGCGAAGTGACTGGCTACTGGCTGTGTCGGTGGAAAAGTTGGCTGGCGATGCTACAAACCTAAGCAAAACCACCTCACCGCATATCCACCGGAATTGCCGCACCCGGGTATGGATCCTTCATTAATTAGCATATCAAACTTTCATCTTCAATTTTCGATTTTATCCTCTAGACCTCGCTGTAAGAGTTAAGATAGAGGTGTGCACTGTTTGGTTTGTTTTGTCCGATTTCAATCAGGATGAACTAACCAAGGACCAAACTGAATCCCTCAGTTTACATATACATGGAACTGTTGAAAACCAAGTTCCATCGGTCTACATTGTTAAACTGAATCAACTTTAGTTCGGTTTCAAACCGTTTCTAGAAAAAAGAAAAAGAAAAGTTCTTCACTCCGAGTGCTTCTTGAGAGAGAGAGAGAGAGAGAGAGACTCTTGAAGAGAGGGAGTTTGAGGGTACGACGTGAATGAGTGGTAGGGTTGTTAAAAGTTAGGGTTTTTTCATGTTTTAATTTTAAGGGCAGTTGTAAAAAAGGCGAAACAAAGTTATAATAATTAAGTGTGTGGCACATGCATTTACTGTTTGCAAAAATGGGCAAAAACAAAGCTCATCCCACATATACAAGATATAAAATGTCACAAATGTCCTCACTACTGATACACATTTGATAGATCTGATACACTTGATATAGATTTGACACTTCTTGATAGTCTTAGGATCATGATACACTTCATCAATAACGATACTCTTTGATATAGTCTATACCTTTTGATACACTTGAAATACGTCCTTGATTCACCTAATACTCCTTGTTACACTTGATTCTTTTGGATACACTTGATGCCCTTTCAGTCTTGATACACTTAAATGCTTCACTGATAAATTTAGTACACACTTGATGCCTTGCTAATAAACTTGTTATGCTTCATTGGTACGCTCAACAAATTTGATAAGCTTGATACACGTGATTTGTTTGATATACCTGATGTACTGCAGATACACTTAATATTATTCACTGATACACTCAATTGGTTAAATCACTTGATATGCTTAAAGTCTTTCTTATACACTTGATACACTATTAACATACACTTGTAATATACTTGATAATGATTCACTTTACTAATATGTTGATATACTTCAATAATATATTGTTGATATACTTTGCAATGATAAATTGAGTTACATCATTTATATACTTATTTAATCAATAAACTACATAAATTTTTTTTAAAAAAATGAAAAATCACGTAGTAAATATATCAACCAACTAATACTTATAATATAAGGATATAATAGAGAGTAAAATAAAAAAAAAACCAACATAAAAAAATAAAACAACATTATTTAAAATTAGATTTAACTCAAAATATACATTGAAGAAAGTAGATAAAACCCACAAATGAAGTTAAATTACTCCAATCAACAACCATTATATTTCATATTGAAAATAATGTGTAATTGATATCCTAGAATCAAGATTAAAATAGGAAGAACAAATTGTTTTTCTAGAGCCTTAAAAGCGGGGAGGAAAAATGCAAACATTATTGAAGAAACAAATTATTTTTTCAGAAAGAATGATTAATACTTTAAAAAGGTAAGAGAAAGAAATACGAGATGATTAGGGCATTAAAAAGGGAAAAAGAAATAAATTATTGAAAGATAGTTTGAGAATAATAATAAATTTAAGATCGAGAGTATTTTAAAAAATGAAAATTTTATCATATTTACAAAACTTTTAAACAATATAATAATGTAATATATTTGCTATAAAATATTTCAATAAATGCTATGCAATACAATTTTCCTTAGTTTTATCCTTTTAAAATTGGGCAAGAGAAAAGAATAAATAACACCATAAAATTGGGTTGGCTGGACTTTTATTAAAAATACATATTTAATTAGTATAATATATTGATATATTTATATTAATATAATAGGCTACGGTTCGGTTTAGGGTTTTACAATTTTTTAAGGTAGTGAGCCGAGGACCGAACCGAACCCCTCGATTCTATTTCTTAGAGAACCGATGGTTCCACATTTTTCCAATAAATCATACCAAACCAATCGATTTGGTTCGGTCCATCCAGTTGAACTTTCAGTCGCTTCTCTTCGCAAATTCTTTGGGCCTCATCGGTTTTCCTCGATTTTTGCACACTCCTAAGGGTGATATAATTGGTTATCATGATAGTTTCACACACTAACAATCCTCTATTCGAACTAAGGTTTTGAGGATTCTTTTCATATTATAATAGTTTCGTCAACATTTTAAGAGAGGGAGGACTAAATATCAACTTAAGGAATTGATTAATATATTACCATAACGAATATTCTTAATTGCTAACATAACATTCAGTTTAACTGACACCTATATGTACCTAAAGACAAGAGATACCGATAATTTGGTTTCCAGATTTTATATTTTCATTTGAAGAACGTTATATTAGAACAAATTATTGCATATTCAAACAAAAAGTTAAATGAAAAATGTTCCCTTTCAAATATAGCAAAATAAACCAAAATGGTTTACAAATATAGTAAAACATTATTGTATATCAATGATAGATACAAATATACCATTATCATATATCACTAACAATTTATCAATAACTAATAGATTATGATATTTTGTTATATATAAAAATACTTTTTAGCACTTTTACCATTTTACCATGGAAGACAAATACCTAAAAATTTATGCAAATAAAATCTTCAAAGATGAGTAGCAAAAGCTAACTTTGGGCATGTGTATCAAAATGTGAATTTTGGGCTTTGTTGGAGTGTTACACACAACTTTACAAACACAATAATCTACATGTTGGTGTGATTATTCTTAGCCAACTTTCCATACCAAGAATTAACTTAAAATCTTACATATTTACGACTATTAGATCCGTTACACTCTTGTGGATACATACAATAACTATATACATTCACTTTTAGGCTCGTTTGAACTATCACTTCATAGCCTCAAGACTATTCCCTCCATTTAAGATATATGATTGAACCATAAAAAATGAAAGAATATATACCCGATGATGTTAGTATCTGTAGTAACTATTGATTCTTTGAAACCTATATAAACTACGTTTTTATAGTCTCAAGATATGGTCTTGTGTTGGGTGTGTTACATAGAAGTTATTTAATTTATTAGATTGACAACTATATATTATAGATCGTCAATGTTCCTTCGATTGTACTTTACAAAATTTAAAATAAAAAAGTTCGAACAAAGGATTTTGTCGATTCTTTGTTTGACTAAATAATTAGAATATCAAATGTTTCTGATAAAAACTTGTAAAGTACGTACTTTAGAGAAAAAGTAATACTGTTTTTTTAGAGACAGAAAATTATTGTTTAATTTAACAATGAACAGTTGAAGACTATAAAATTGTAAGAAAAAAAAATGGGGAAAAAGCCAGTGTGGTTTATTGAAGAAAATGATTGGTTGACTTTCATATATATATATATATAAAAGTTTGTATGAGTTTGGGCACATGAGAAGAATTGAATTGCATGTATATATATATATATATATATATATATATATATATATATATAGTTTCTTCTTCTTCAATGTCCCTTTGAGATCTCTCCTTGGGATTTATGCATTTTAATTTTGCTATTTTCAAGTGTCCTCAATACTTTGATTTCTTGTTTATGAAGATATACATATGCATCTTTTTCTTTTCTTTTTTCTAATTAATTAACTAAATTTGAGACTAAATTCTACCTTTTTCTTTTCTTTTGCTTTTTTTTTTTTACCTTCTACAAACTTGTGTTTTAATTTGATTCTTTTTTAAGTTTTAAGTTTTTTATTTATTTGATTTTTTAAAATTTAAAGTTAGTAACATGTCTTTATTTAGTTATGTCGCTCAATTTATACAATTTTAATAATAATAATAATAAATTATTGTAAATGAGAAAACTATTGATATTACTTACAAAATATAGCAAAGTTCTAAACTCTGAAATTTTTCCATATTATAGAGTCAAAATGACCGAACAAACACGCAAAAAAAATGTAGAACTTTTTCGGATTGATTAGAATATATATATATATATATATATATATATATTAAGAAAATTAGTTTTAGTTAAACTCTTTTGAAAACACATTTTAAAATAAAATTGAAAGGTTTTTAAAAGTTATTAAAATAATTGTCAAACATTTCAATTCTTTTAAGACTTATTTTCGTTATAATTAAACACTTGAAAACTTAAACCAAACAATCTGTAAAAATAACAAAATAATATTTCTTTTAGATCATCAAATTGACTAAAAGCTTAAGCTCATAAATAAAAGCGAATTTAATATTATATCACTTAACATTGTCTGTCTCTTACCTGTAGAAATATGTGAGAGGCTAACAAGTGGAAATAAATATTAATTAGGAAGAAAATGACAATATCGTTTTTAACCCACTTGCTCTAATACCTATCTTAAATAACCATTTTTTGGTTAATCGGTGATTTAATAGTTTCTATTTTTGTAATATTGACACTAGTTTAAGCTTTTATTAAGGGAAAATGTAAAATGTGTCGGATCATTTCACTTGTTTAGTAGTTTTTCTTTTCCGTTTTTTAGAGTATAATAGGCAGTGAAACGATTTGAACCATAAGTCTCTTAATCGAAAATACATACCTACGTTTATTCTAAGGTTTTTTCTTGTCCGTACGTACAATTTCATTTTGAAGCTCTTGTTTTGTGTGGTAGTGTTATTGTATGTGTAATTTTCGAGTTGCTTGACAATTACTCTTTGTTTGCTTGAGAGTTTCTTCCACTTTTTGTCCCAAGCAATAGCAATCTGTTGTGGTACTTGTAAGTCAAGTTGCAATTTGTATTAAGAAGCTATTCTTCATCAGGTTTAGGGTTTCTTAGATTGTTTAACCTAAGTTACTAATTGTGGTACTTAGAAGCATTATACTAAAATCTTCTCTCATTATACTAAAATCTTTTCTCCGCACATTTCAAATTGGACAAGTTAATTAGTCACGAACATAGCTTGTCACAAACAACAGATAATTAAAGAGGTTAGTTATATCATGCAATGAACGAGCAACTTTTTGGACATTTAAATCAATGGAGGTAGTTCGATGTTTAAGATATATTTAGTTCAATTTAAAATAAGTTGTTTTAGAAAAAAAATGAAGTGTTTGAGAATTGCTCTAAATAACTTTTGAAATCCTTTCAAATATTATTTTAGGGCCTTTTTCTTTACCAAAATGGTTTAAATAAAAAACGACTTTTGTGTAATAAAAAATTATCTCCCACGTCAAAACGGTAATGTTAGAAAATTCTACATCCAATTAATAAGAAAGAAGAGTAATCTGCTAAAAAAAATAAATAAAGAAAAGAAAAGAAAAGAAGTCTTTCTTGAACACCAGACAAGAAACACTGCCAAAACACTTGAGAAATGTGATATACAAACAAAATTCACATATGCTTGTGGAAAGGAGCGAGTCTTACATGAAAAGTAGCCAATTTATTTGATGAACCAAATTGGAAGTGAATCCACATAACCTATTCCTTCTAACATCTCTATGTAATTGACATGAAATAGATTTTGTTTGTGCTGCAACTAAAAGGATAGATAGACCTTTTCCTGTCAAAACATAATGACTCTTAACTTATGAAGTAACATTGGAAAAGGGACAAATCAACAGAGTCCATAACTTTTGTACAAGGTACACAAATTCATGCAAAATAACGACAAACAAATACAGGACAATGTCAAAAGCAACAGTGAAATCAAGTTCAACTGGCTGCCGGAAAAACAGAATAGATCTCCTGACTTTCGGCAGCGTTGCACTTTCATCGACCCTGATTTCTTCATAACTCATAGCCTTTAAATCATTTTCAACAACGCGAGTTAATAGCTGCGTTTTAATGACATGGCATAGTCCAAGGAGTGCAGGTAAGGTAAACCTGGGACAGCAAGAAACACTTGTAAAGATAATCTACAAAGCGATGAGAACAAGCTAATGTTCTTCCCTCTTAAACAAATTCTTTGAAAGTCAGAACCAGTCCCAAAAGAAAAGTCCCATAATTTTTGTCGTTTCTGCACCTCAATATCAATTGTCAAATTGCATACACTATTTCACCGCTGCTTTCTATATCAAGCTCAGACTCGTCATCCAGATCATCCATGTCGTCGTCGTCGTCCATGTCAAGGTTATCTGTCATGCACATAAGGCCATGTGAACCAACTGCTGGTATTGTGGCCTCAGCGATTATCTGCATTATTGCATCGAGGCTCTGCATTGGTTGATCAGGCTCTTCAAATTGATTTCCCATTGTGTTTTCATCCATCAAGTCCGATGGGAGATTCTTCAAAAACCAGGAATGGTTCTTAATCTCGGGAATAGTGATTCTCTGTCATGTAAACAGATACGCATGTAAAAGAGTAAATGTGAGCTTTTGGATGAGATTGAATTTCTCGATGCTGAAACTTGAACTACATAAAACTATAGAGATGACAGGTTCAAACAAAAATTAAACTGCTTGGATTTGAAGTCGTAATCCAAATGGGCAAAAAGAGTTATTGAATCATATTTGAATGTGCAAATGTTTAGGTCTTAGAATTTTCAGAAGTTCAGGAATCGTTTGGACTTTGGAGACTTCTCAAATAGCTATCTGATTTCTGATTAATTATAAAAAAAATGTAGTGAAAATATCTTTTGTTGACTGTTTCAAATTGTCTTTTTCTTGTTTCTCTGGAGCACTCACAAATAACCTGACTTTTAGAGTAAATGAAAATAAGAATAATAAATGCTCTTCATACCGTTGCAGGATCTGCCTCAAAAATTCTTGATATCAGGTGGCGACACTCGAGAGATATTTGAACACAATCAGGAATGGAATACTGGACGCCTAGGATTCTCTGCCATGCAACAGTAGAAGAATCTTGAGGTCATGCTTTTTCAACTCAGAAGAACAAAATAATAATAGGGCCATATCACATACTTGTATTGTCTTTCGGAAATCCTTTGGTTCATCAGGATCCTCAAAAGGATAGGCTCCAACAAGCATTACGTAGAGGGTCACTCCACATGACCACACATCTGCAATCTGATGATGAGCATAGAATCAAAAGAAAATCCCTTTCAATGTCTAACTACCATCTAGCAAAGATTTAGTGTAATGCATGAAGTTCAATGAGTTGTTACTTAAGAGTACAAGTTTATTTCACTAGTAAGATGGAATCAAAAAATAAGAAAAAGACTGCCTATAGGCTTCCCGTACAGATACCATAATGTGTAATTTTAAAGCATGATAAGTTTGCACCACCTTTACGTCTATTAAAGAACTTATGTCTTTAAACTAAACAAAATTATAAATTTAAGATTGGATAAAAAATTCATTTAACACACAAATTTGCAGGGAAATCTGAACCGTTATGGACAAGGATGAGAGCTGAGAATAAATTCAAGTTTGAAAGAGTTCCATGTTTTTGGTTTTTAATAAATTGCCAACTTCCATGGAAAAACAATGATTCAATAGGAGGACAAACAGCAAAAAACAAACCCAAAGGACTAACAAATAACAAACAAATAACAAAAAACCTTAAAGAGGGAGTCAAACGAGCAGTCCAATCCAAAAAAATAAGACCTAAAGGATGATAAAAGCTTTGTTACCAAATCCCACAAAATACCATGTAAATATTTCAATAACCACCCCAACAAAGCAGGCACGTGTGATGTCATGCAGGAATATTATGCTGTCTAGTAGGTTCAACGCCTCCCCTTTGGTTTGTAGTTATCATTTTCTTCTTATTTTAAATAACTGGAGCCCCTTTTGTAGAGGCTTTTTTATTTTATTTTTTATAGTTTAGCATTTTTTCCCGACTCCTTTTGTCTTGGAGAGTTAAAAATTGGAAATTTAAGGATTTGTAACAAAGCACTATTAGCCAAATGTCTTTAGCATTTCAACCCATCTCTTTATCACATATGTTCTATTTTAAAAAGTTTGGTTCCACCCTTTTGAATGATTGTCACTTGGGGCTAAAGGCACTTGATGACTAAAGAGTTTCCTGCTTTCTCTCATTTAATCCATTGTGCGGTGAGGGAGAGGAAGAATACGTCTTGTTGGAAAAATTAATGTATTTTGGGATCTTTCGGCGAAATAATCAAGTGTTTGAAGGGTGGAGCACCACAATGGAGCAATGTGTGGGCCCTCGTTAGATTTCAGTTTTCCCCATGGGATTTGATTTGGAAGATTTTCGTAATTACTAAATAGGCACCGTCTCTTGTATTGTCAAAGCCCCTCCCTTCTAGGGGACTTCGCTTTTGTATACCCTTGTGTTCTCCTTTTCTTCTTTTCTCTCAAAAGAAGTGGTTGCTATAAATTTTTTAAGAAAAAAATAAATAAATATAAGAGGAGCAGCAATTTTACACTGCCACTAAACTATACTGTATCCAATTAAAGCAAGTGCTCTAGTTGGTTGGGTTGAGATTGAGAATAGCATATAGGAACAAATGTCTCACATTGAAGGCAACCAGAACCAGAAGTAATATAGAAGAATCTTACCTTGCCATCATATTCTTGCCTTAATAGCACTTCTGGAGCAATGTATGCAGGTGTTCCGACTGTTGACTTTGGTTGTGAATGGAGCACAGATGACTGAAGAATATGAAGAATATAAGTTATTGTGTCATGATGATGCCACAAAGCAATGATTTGAAAGAATTGATTCAACATATATATCTTTACATAGAGACTTAAGTAGAAATAAAGTCAATGAATAAGATAAAATCTGACTACCCAACCACAGACCTTCCGCAGCCATGAAGCTTGGAATCTGATAGATAGAACTAAATCTAGATTCAAATCTTGCATGTATATAAAACAAGATTAAAAGAACACATCAACCTTCAAGAGAAACATAAAAGGTTAGCTGACATCTAGACAAGAAATTTTCCCCAAACCTAAGCTACTATAAAAGGAGGCCAAACAGGAAGGCATTCCATACAATTGAACAAATATATCAAAATTGGAAGTTGCAAAGAGAAAATAGAAAAGAAGTAAAGATTGAAGTATCAGCTAAAATTCGTGTAATTTAAACAGAAACTAATAGTTGCAATGGAAAAAAGAGAAATCAATACCTTTGAGTAGCCAAAGTCACATATCTTCAAACGAGGGGCTGGACTTCCATCTAGTAAAGTGTTCTCCAACTTCAAGTCCCGGTGACACACTTGCTTCACCAATAAAAGCAAGTAGAAGAAATAAAAAAAACAAATTTTCCACTTCCTTTCAAGGACAGGATTTTACAAAAGAAGATGATAGAGATTGAAGATGCATATAACAGTTCAAGTACCATCGCATGGCAGTAGCTGACTCCCGATATTAGTTGTTGAAAGAAGAAGCGAGCCTACACCAAGGCAATAATAACTTCATGAGAAGAGGGAACAAATAGAAAGAAAAAAAAAACAGAAGGTCAAATTCAGGAGTCTAGACCTCATCTTCACTAAAGCGTCCTGCATTGCTTATACGCTCAAAGAGCTCTCCTCCAGAAGCATATTCCATTACAATTGCAAGATGGGTAGTGGTCAAGATGACCTACATACATGACAGCAATAACCAAACGTACAAATAAGTCAATAATACTTGAGTTAGGAGCAATAGGGAATCAAGTAATAAAGTGAGTTGACAGAAAAATCTCCCAAAAAATAACTAAAAACTTGAGAGACTACCTCTTTGAACCTGACTATGTTAGGGTGCCTCAATGACCTGTGATTGATGATTTCTCGCTGAACATTTTCATCTATCTACAAGACAGTTTCATATGAATTAGCCTTTGATAAGGAGCTAGTCCACTAACTATTATTTTTTCAAACGAAACAACATTTTTCATTGAAGAAATGGAAAGAGACTAATGCTCAAAAGATACAAACTTCAAAAGGAGTGAAAAGTAAAGAAAATTACAATTTAAATTAATATCATAAAGAGAGGCAACAATGGAAAAAAGAAAATCTAATTATTTGAACAAAAAAAAACCCAAGTTGAAGGAAAAAGTGGAATTGTTTTTAAAGATTTAGTCTATGGGTACAAGTTTTCTGGTGGCTTTGTCTTATCAAAAGATCCCAAATGGGTTCTGTTCTCTTGTAATTGAATAGTTCAATTATTTACATATAAGAACATGCCAATCCTCAAACAGAACATTACTCAACAACCTACCTCAAAATGAAACACGGGAGCTATGATAACTGAAGAAAGGTGGAAAAGTTAGGAGCATTAAATAACATTCTTATGCCACTCTCTTTCACACTGTCAATTCATATAAATTTCCAAAAAGAAGAAATGGACAAAAACAAACATAGCTCCTCATCAATCGGCCACAGTTTACAGGGAATTTCATCCTTATACGCATCAATGACTACAGCTAGTTCTCATGTTAAAAAAGAAAATTTCCCAAAATACGTAAGGAGTAATAGGAAAGAAAAAGAAACCAGAGAATGTGAAGGCAAATCCCAAAAATCCAAAATCCAAATTCCAAATTGAGATATTTCAAATTCCCAAGTAACAGATAAAAAAGAAAAGCATCCAATCACAAGATTTTTGTTTCGAGTTAAAAAGAAATAAAAAGAGTCATAAAAGCACACAACCCCAATGATTAAAAGTAGAACAGAACAGAACAAACAACTGTAAGTCACACCAGCAACGGAAGCTAAAAAAAACACCCAAAGCTTATCAACAACACCAACAAAGAAAAAGCTAAAACCTAAATTTCATTTAAAACTTTTCAAAAAAAGTGAAAGATTAAGCTCCAGAAGCTCATGTAAAAAAAAAAAAAAAGCTAAAAATCAAAAGAGTTAATGAAACAATCCAGTGTTGACCTTATCGCCTCGCTCAATATACTTAACAGCAACGAGCTCTTTAGTATGCTTGTCTCTCATCAACCTGGCAACCCCAAAGTTCCCGGAGCCAATATCTCGGACGAAATCATAGCGGTCACTGTCGTGCATAATCGGCATATCCATGGCCGGCCCCACAGTAATCGTCGCCCGATCCATTTTTCAAAGACTCCGATGTAGTCCCGATCACATAAAGAGAGAAATGGAAAGGGTTGAGTGGATCAGAATTAGGAATAGCTGCAGCTTGTATCGGAAGTCCAGTGTGAAAGGGGTTGTCAGTGAATTTGGAGATTAAGCAATCGGAGAGAGAGAGAGAGAGAGAGAGAGAGAGAGATGGTCGGCGACGGATTAATATCTATGGACAGTGAACGGAGAAATAGGATTTTTTATTATTATTAATATTTTTTTAAGAGAGGATATTTTAGGCAGTAAATAAGAAAAGAGATGAAGACGAAACTGTGTCGTTTAATGGGGAATGGGGGAGTAATACGACGTCGTAATTTGAGGAATTGGATTTGTTTGTGTTTGGCCGTCTTTGTTTGTCCAATGAAATTGACCTTTCCTTTTCTTTTCTTCTTTGGCTTTTTTGGGGGTTTAAATTCCTAAAATATCCTTAATTTGGATAATTCTGGTCCGGGTCACGTGAATCCAAAGTGTCAAACCGTTAAGAGCTCAATTCCAGTGCGGTACTCCCCACGTTTTCAATTGTGATTGCCCTTTTGGATAACATCAGTTATCTTCCTATTCATAACCCTCCAAATTTCACGTTTCGAGTCAAATACTAATCCTAATCATTCGTTTCTTTTACTAGCTCCAATGAGAGATTGTTTTCATTGAGGTTGATAGAACATACTGTTTAGTCAAATTAGTCATATATACGATTGTATCGTCCAGATTTAGCAATATTTTGTTCATTTTAAAATGACATAGATTAACGTGGTGAAGTCTAGTGAATTAGGTACCAACTTGTTATGGATAAAAGACATTTCGTGTAGGCTTCATAGTGTGGTGTGATATTGTCTATTTTTGGATAAAAACTCTCGTGGGAGATGTCTCATACTGATGAGGTTGGTGTCTCTCGCTCATATATATTCATAATCTTCATCGTGTAAAGTTAATGCGAGACTTTGATCACTGACTGAAGATTATTTTATCAACATGACTAAGTCAAGATGTGCGGCTCTGACTATACTACTTGTTAAGACAACGTGCACTTCCTTATTTACTTTCTTGTAGTAAATGTGAAATTTCGTTTGCTTTATTAACAAAAACTTCTAGTTCATTCTACCTTTCGTTTTGTGGAAGAAATTTTTAAAACTTTGAATCAATTATATCTAAAATCAATCTGTAATATAATGGAAAACGTTTGATAAGTCTTACTTTAGAAAAAGAAATAGAAAAAGAAATATAATAATAAAAAAGAGTCATAGTGTAATGAAGAACATTAGATAATTTACTAAAGTCTCTCTTTAGGAAAAAGGAATTTAAGAAAGAAACCTTTGGGTTGAAAAGAATCAATCTTTATCAAAGTAATGTCTTTTTAAGTATAAAAAAAAATTAAATAAAAATTCAAAATTGTAGAAGCATTACTTTTTCCTTCCAAATGTATATTTTCTATACTTTAAATTTAAATTTTAAAGTAACAATCAAACTTTAACTAGATTTTAACTCTTTGAATTTCAATAATTTACAAATTTAGTTAACGTACTTTAACGATAAAAATTTAGGAAGTGGTTAGAACAAAGATTAGTTATAGTTTAGGTTGTTATATAGTTAGGTTAGAATAATTTGGGTAAAGATTTAGGGAACGGTTAGGACAAAGATTCGTTTTTAGTTATAATCTAGGTTATTATAGTTGTGTTAAAATAGTTTGTATTTGCTATTTTAGTGTAGATTATAATAGTATATGTTTTGAGTAGAAATTATTTTAGTTTTAGAAAAAAATAATAAACATTGTATCATCTCAATTCATATCGTAAATGTTATTGTCAGAGATTTAATGAAATATCTTATGCATATAAATCAATAAACTAAGAATCAATTTTTTTATATAATAACTAAGTCAATACATGATAAAAATTGAAAATATAAATTTTAATATAAAGACACAATTTTTACCTATTTAGATGTAAGACACTTATATTGCTACCAACTAAGGGTCGGTTTAGATTGACTTGAAAAAAAATGTTTTTCAAGAAACTCACTTATGTGAAAATTGTTTTTGAAAAACATTTAAAATATACTTAAAAGATAGTTTTCTTTTTCAAACACTCTAATTTTTTTCGAAATAACTTATTTTTAAATTAAATACTTGAAAATGTAATCTAAACACATTACTAATTTCTTTATTAAAACAATGTGATTAAAATTGAATATTTAAACATACAGTAAACTACACTTAAACAAATTTATAGAACTAAAAATAGAAAAACTATTAAAAATATTTACAAAATATTAGAAGATTTCATATTGTATCGATAAAACTTTTATGGTTGGATTTCTACTTACCTAACTTCCAAAATGGGTCCACGGATAAAGTGAGGGATACAATGGTAAATTCATTCATTTCACTTTCCTCCACTCACTCAACGTGAAGAGATCTTCGTAACAAAGAAAAGGGTATGATGGTATGTTTCCGCTTCTTCTTGGATTGATTTTGACGGCTACGATGGACCTTATTACTTCCAAATGATTAGATGAGATTGTAGCCGTTCGATTCCATCCACCCGCTTTCAAGTTTTCTTGTTGGGTCAAAGTCAAAGCATTTCCTGTGTAATTCTCTTTGCTTCTTTATTATTTTAATCCTAAATTTAGGTTTAGTTAATAAATTTGGAGTTAATTGTATTTGAGTTAAAATATTTTTCTTAGAAAAATACTTAGAGGAAGTGTAGTTTGAAAATTGTTCTTTTTTATTTTATAATAAGATTCCATTGCTTTTTGAAGTTTTTCAGATATGAGACAACTGTACTTCTAATATTTTGTCAAAATCCAACGATTTATTCTGAGTAAATTTTCTCTTATTATAAAATTAGTATATCGTTTTGAATTAATGTTAAATAATTCTATTTATGTGTCTTTTATGTATTACATGTATTACAATTGTTAGTCATTTATACTTCTCTTTTATAATAATCTTGTTGTTTTTTAAACTCTTTTTTGTCATAGATGGTATGCTTGGCCTAAAGAGTTAGGAAGTAGCTAGAAATTGAGAAGAGTGAAGTTTTGAACTTTACCCTTTGTTTGACCTAAGGAGTTTGTGGGTTCACCACAAAAAAATGTCAATTTTATATCCTGTCAATTTCTTACACTATGAGCCTAGCTAGGAGTTAACAACACTTTAGACTACTAAAAAAGGTTGATTCAAACTCAAACGTAATCGAGGTGGTATAATAAAGAAAAAAAAAATGAAACATTTGTCAAATTTAACTAAATTTAGTTGTTACTTGACCTAACTAATTTAAATTGAAAAAATTACAAGTTTAATTTTCACATATGTCAAATTTGTATATGATACATCATCTTTAGTTTGATCGTTCGATGTTTTCTAATTAATAATGAATTTGGTTGGGTTTAATGAGTGTTGAAACAAACCTAAACCACATGCAACAAATGTTGAAGAGATTCAAGTGGAGAAAAACCAAGTCGAATTGGTTAATAAACCCTAGTTAGTTCGATAGGACAATTCGTTAGTTTACTTAAATACAAATGTTAGGGTTTATAGTCAAATGAAAGGAGGTGTGTTAGTCAGATACTATATAAAGTTCATATTACTTGTTGGTGAGATGACGCCTATAACAAATTAAGTCATTTCTTTGGGACTTTAGCAAGGCAACTTGGATAGGATACAGAGCTGCGTTACAAAATTTTGTAGGTAAATATTTAACTATATTACATGGAGGTCAAATGGTCGAAGATAACAATGAAACATTAAGGACAACTCAACTGTTGATGGTTGATAAATTTAGATACAAATTTTGATATAGATACGTACCAAGTCGATTTGGTTAGATTTACTGTTTTTCTTTATCAAAATTTTGAAACTAATCGATATAGAATCAATTTTTCCCTACATCAAACAAATGAATTATAACCAGAATCAACTATAATCCCAATCAATTTGAGCATATCCTCTTTTTATTTTATTCTTGCACCCTAGTTGTTAGGTAAAAGTGAAAAATATACTTCAATAGTATTATCCTCTCATCACAATTTAAATATTTTTGTTTAAACTAAAGTTGTCCTCCAATTTTCTAAATTCTAATACTTTAGTCATTTTTCGAATTTATTTGATTATTTAGTTTTAGTCACTTTTTTTGTTAACCAAAATATATAAATAAACATACATATGTATATGTTTACATTATGTAATAACCGTCTACTTAACAAGAAAAGAGAAATAGTTTTAAACACGTGCAATACATGAAGTATATAGTTCAAATCTCCCACCCTATTTTTAATTTATTTTTACGGTCGAATGGATGGAAAGTAAGTATCTTTTAAAAATAATAATAACAATGGATAAGAATATTTATTTCATTCCTTTTAATTATAATGTAAATGTCATTTTTTAAAAATAATTAGAAACTAATTAAAGTTTATTTATTTTGCCGTCAAAGTACGATTAAAAGTCATTTTATTGAAATGATATATTTGAAAAAAAAAATTCTCTAGATTATAGATATAGATATATGGACGACAATTAATGACATGAATTCATATAGTTTGTAGAAGAAAAAAAAATGATCTATTCTCATTCAAAACTAAACACGTACCATTAAGTCAACGGATATATTAATTGATTAGTCATTTATTTGATAGACTCTACATAATTTGTAGATGTTTTTTTTCTTTCATAGCAAAAAATGTAGTAGTATACAAATATTTTTTATGCAACCCTAGGTAGTACTAAAAATTGATTTGCATCAAAAAGTTGGGATGCAATTAGAGTTATCTAGATTTTTTTTTTTTTTTTTTTAAATTTATACATTTTAGTTTTTGCTTACATCATGTCAATGGGTAGAGGGTGAAGTACTCTAAGACTTTGTTGCCTTTTCCATTATATATATACACTTTTGTTGTCTGTCCAAAGCACATGAATCCTTTATTTGATGATGTTCATGGACAATATTTTATGTTAGTGGTTGGCCAAATGTTGAGCTCTTAGAGTAGGAGATGTCCTTTTACTAGTTAAAAAGATTCACGACACCTATTCAATCTTAATTGGTTCATTTTGATGTTCGTATTGAAATATGACCAACGTTCCACATTTACTAGATATTAAGGAAGGGTCGAGGGTATATAAATAAGAAATTTTTTGGGGTAAATCTCAAAAATAAAACTCTGAAAGTATATATCCAAAGTAAATAATATTATATACTATATTGTAGATTTATAAGGTCGTTTTCTTCCACACTTCATACTTTTAGAATTAACGTTCATTTTAAACTTTTTTATTTTTGCGATATCTTTTATCTTTAAGGTCTGTATACTTTCAAAGTCGTTTAATTTTGATCCCTCCACTAACAACTTTGGTTCTTTTTGGATCATGTATTGGTCACTATGGTGCAGAAATTGGTTAGATTTCACGAATCATAATTTTTGAGATCAAATGTTGTTATTTAAAAATGGTATTTACAGCTTCATTTGATTTTCTATAGTAGGTCAAACTGAAGCCTAAATCATGACTTATAAACGAGTCCTTCGTCCAATTCTTTTAGTGGAATTTCTCCACAAATTCTTTGCACTTCTTCTTCTTAGTCGAGCTGTTTCGCACCCTAATCTTCGTATAATGCTAACACAAGTCAAATGTATGTTTGTTGTAAAGGTAATAATTAAATCAACATTGACAAAAATTTCCTCTTCAATCTATAGCCATTGATTCTATTCTACTTATATGAGAAATAGTATTTGGATCCATATATGGTCAAATATATATATAACTTCTTCAAAATCTTGAGAAGTTACCTACTCCATTAAAATGAATTGAATGGAATACGTAATGGAATTGTGTACCTATTAGAAACAAACAAATGAATATCAACCAAATTATGCTTAAATGTTTATCTATATTACCATTTGCATCATTCATGTCATTTAATTTTAAATACACATCTCACCAACTTTTATCATTTATGTTTGACTTTTGTATAGAGACATCTAATTTAATATAAGCTATTGACTTTAAGTGGGTAAAACTTGTTGAAATCATCTTATATATGTGTTAATTAAGAATTAAAACCACTTGTTACGCGTGAAACTGAATAACATATGTTAACATCGACTTCATTACCCAACCAACAAATGATTTTGTCATTTGCTCGCCAAACCTATCACCTAATTAAAAGTTTTTTTTAGAAGAGAACGTTAAAGTGAATAGGCATATTAAATGTTAAGTGCTATCGTTTTTTCACTTCCTCTTTATTGTTTGTTCATTTTGTGTATGTGAAGTGAGAGTCGAGATATAATTTTTCTCTTTGTTTGAAGACAACTGTTTTCCAAATAACAACAAAGAGAGTCGTCATGCTATGTTTTTTTGTTATTTAATGTTAAATTTATTGTTGTATTTATTCAATTTTTTCCTCCTTTTTCTTTTTCTAATTTTACTAAGATCAATTTGGGGCCAACTAAATAATTATATGATCATATGCTTCTATTTTTGGCTAGGAAATGCCAAATGACAAATCTCAACATGGGCCAATGTTAATACACAACCATTATTAGTGGAGCATAAATCAAATTATTTGTAGAGAAGAACAAAGATATTTAAATTATATATCAAATGAAGTTTGTTTTTTTTTTTTTTTTTTTTTTTTTTGGCTTTTTCTTTGATGTTGAACAATGACACACTATTTATATTGAAATTACTTTCTAAATAAGACATCAACCTTAATCTAAAGATCTATTGAGGTGCGCTCAAGAAAAAAACGGGACTTTTTTTCTTTTCAAGTTGTATCAACTCAATTCTAAGAATGTCATTTGAACTGATCTACAATTAGCCAATTTTAACATTTACATAAAAGGAAAAATAATATTTACATTGGTTCGGTAATTACTTCATTTTTTTAAACGAAAAATGTGCTTGTTTTCTCACATTTAACTTACGATTGTTAGTAACATTTAAATTCTTAGTCAAATTTGCAAATTTAACTATTTTCAATAGTAACATTTAAATTCTTAGTCAAACTTTTTCAAGAAAAACAAAAACTATTTTCCCTCTAAGTTTTGCTTTGATTTTGAAACCATTCCTAAAACCTAGGTTGAGTTAATTTAAAACTCAACCTAAATAGTTATGAAATGGGGTCTTATAAATTAGATTTTTTAATTCAAAAAGTGTGTTAGAATGTTTTGAATTTGTTATATAGCGCATTGAACAACCAAGTATAAGAGTCTAATTGCCTGATCAACGAGGCAAAATTTAGAAGCTACACCCTCAAAATCTAATCGAGTAGAATTTGTATTTGACATATTTAATTATTTATGATTTATTTACTATTATTATGATACTAGATTAAGAGAAGTGCATTTTATAAACTCTCAAACCTCAGTGACACCATTTTGTAATACTCCTAATAATTTTATAAAATTGTTTTCCTTCTAACTCATAGACATAGCAAATACATTGTTAGTAAACAACATAAATCTGTCTTCTAATCTCTCCTATTTTACTTTTTATATATGTATTCATTTCGTAACAAAGTGGTTTGTTGAGTGTATATTTATAAACGAGAAAATAAGAGAAAAGTAGTTACCGATTAAATATTACTTTGAAATCCCAAATAATTAATATTAATGATTTTATTAACACATTTTTGTGTAAGGAGTGAAAATTAAACTTGAAGTTTTGAAAAGAACAATAAACTTACTTCTTTTCATACTTACTCAACCTTCACTGTTTAAACCTCAATCATTCTGTAATTGTTTTTGTTATATCATTTATCCAACTAAATTAACTTCTCAATCCTTTAATGAATGAGAAAGAAAAATGTCATTTTAATCACACACGTAGTGAAATGAAGGAATAAAAACAAAATTTTTCATGAACTTTGATAGTAGAAATCGATGTATGAGAAGATCTCTACTTTGTTTACGATTACATACAATTTTATTCATCTTCAAAACTTCGATAATCTCATTCATATTCCTTATCTACTAGTATTTAAACCACTTTATTAACTACCTCGATGTTTGGATAAATTATTTTTACTACTTGTTGGTAGGAGTTTGACAATGTTAGAAATATATTAATAAAGAAGACTTTTGAGTATGAACCTATTGAATAAGTAAGTCCTTGTTTTCAACATCTATCCTCTTACATCAACATCTATTAATGAGATTGAATTCGGAAAGCCAATCCAACAAGTATGTATTCCAATTATGAGTTGGTGTGGGTTGCCTTGCCGCTTGGGAAGTTTGGCCATAGCTAACAGAAAGGCAGTGACTCGGCAGAATTCAAGATTTTGACTCATTGGTTTTTCAGTGGACGAGTCGAGTACCGACCCTCGACTCACTGGAAGATCAAAAATCACTTTCACTCCTCTTCTTCCCTTCCCTTTTGTGACGTTTTGTCAAACCAAAAAAATAAAAAAAGACCCATGAGGTCTTTGACGTTTTGTGGGATGTGGTGGAAATTTTGCGGAGGACCCACTTGCAGAGGAGGATCAAGAGAAATTTGTTGAACTCATTAGACTCTTCCCTCATCTGGGTTTGATCCTTTTTCCCTTGTTTTCTTCTTTTCTCTTCTTTTTTTTTCTTTTCTTTTTTTTTTATGATGAACAAGTGTTTTTGATACAATTTTCAGCTTTTGGTGTTTTTTTTTATCACCCCTTTTCAGTCTGGAATTGAGTGGAATTCAAGTATCCTTTCTTTTACGCTTTGAATTCTCTTTTGTATTACCCTTTTTTTTTTTTTTTTGCTTTTTCTTAGTTGAATTGTTCTTTTGACTTTGCTTGTTCAGGAAAGTTTCAGCTATTTTCAGGGGGAAAGTTTGGCTTTGGATATGCTAAGGAGAATAATTTTGTGTCATTTATTTCTTTTTTGAGGACTATGCATTGGTGGGGTTCTGAAGTTCTATCTGATCTAAGATTTTTCCGATCCAACAGTCTCTGCAGCTTCTTTTTCCTTTTTCAGGTGGAATGGAATTGATTTCTCTTTTACTTGATATTGTTCTTTCTTCATTCCCTGTTGCCTTTCCTTTGAACACTGGTGTTTCGATGATGGTTTTGGTGGCTTTTCAAACGAAGCCTTTTGGCTTTGATTATTGAAGCAGAGATGGGTTTATCAAGAAGCTATTGGTTTTTATCTTGTACCATCTTCAAGAAGAATTTGCTTCTTGTACGTGCAAGTTTGAAAGATATTAATTTCATGATTTTAGAATCTTCTGTTCAATGGGTAGATTTGTTCTTTTTCTGGTCTGGGTTTAGAGTGTAATGTCTCTGGATGTGAAAAGTTCCATTTTTGTGAAGTATCACTGTTTTATTCTTCTTTCATGGCTTTGGGTGCGGAAATTTAAATTTCTGTTTTCTTTCTAATGATTTTTATAGCTACTAGATGTTTCTGTACAACGTAGATGCCTCTGTGCGATGCCTTGGAGTTTTTAGGAAATGCCATTGGGTCTGTATTAAGCTTCATTGGCTGAAGTCTTACTTGTCCTGCAAATGTTGTATTAGCTGTGGTTCATTTTGAGAAATTTGGGACAGACATTGTTGAGAGTTGGAATTGCACAACGCTATAAATGAATACTTGATGCCTTTTATTCTTTCTCTGCTGTATGGATTCTGTTGCTACCATTTTCTTGTTGCTTTATTGCTTGCTGCAAACCTATATGTTTCAACTACGTTTAGACCTATTAAAAAAGATTTGTGCATCACATAAACATTTCAGAATTTAGGGTGGATGATTTCAAGTTCCTGACTGAATAACTTGCTGCAGGAAAAAGTATAGTAGCCGAACAATCCAATACTAAGGTTTCTAGTATGGGTTGGTGGACTAAATTTTTCAAAGGCCATAAAAGCTCATACAGGGAAAGATATGGAGATAGAATTTGGGATGAACCTCGAACCTCTGTGGTAGGAATCTGGTTTTAGTTCTCATTTTATTTTTATTTTGCTGTTTTGTCATAGGTGGATATATCCGACCACTTCTTAGACAGTAACTACAATTACATTGTTGAACAAGAGGAATGGCTATGGTGCTCAATATCACGTATACAATACAGAATAAAATACTTCTTCATGCTCAGTGCTGATTTGTATTCGTGGAAAACTTGAGCGCAGGAGGAATTGACAGAATATGAACAAGAGGAAATCGATTATGCAATTGCACTTTCGCTTTCGGTAGAAGATCAAAAAGAGAAAGCAGTGATAGGTGAATTTGGCTGAAATTTTGCAATCTGTGATTTGTTGAGATGTCTTTGAGGAATTTCTAAAGTCCTATCGTGTGTGTTCATCACTTGGTGTGCGTTTGGTACTGCAGGAAGATAGCATATCACAGAATGTAGGGATATGAGAAATTAATTTATCAATTATATATTAATTATTTCAATGATGGTTAGCTCATGTTTGACAATATGCAATAACTCAAAGAAATTAAGAACTCCTGGCTTTGACTTCTTCAAAACACATGTGGGAGATGTCTTATTTTATGATGAGACAATATAATACATACAAAAAACTTCCAAATACTTCAAAAATTGTTCTTGCTATTACTCTCTAAGAATCGCAGGTATTGTTGATAAAACTATCATGTCAGCTGGGAGAATTATTTTAGATGTTGAAATGGTCGTCAAATTATCCTATATTGTTTCTTGTTAAACAAATGAAGAACTCACGGAAAACAAGGGTGGAAAATGCTGAAACAAGAGAATGTGCAATTGTGTTTTTTTAATTCTCATGATTGTTAACAACAATAATACAATGCCAAGTTATATCAAGGTTCTATTCATAGCCTGAGTTTAGTATTTTATTCATCGTGACTTATCAATTGCAGAGGAAGAAGCTCACAGTGATGAAGATGAACACAGTACCAAAGCTGAATCAGAGGATGATGAAGAAAGTATCAAATGCCTGTCAGAGGATGATGATCAAATTTCTAAATCTCATTTGGAGGAAGATGAGCAACTGGACAAAGCTCAAATGGAGGAAGATGAGCGGCTTGCTAAAGCTCAAATAGAGGAAGATGAGCGACTTGCTAAAGCTCAAATGGAGGAAGATGAGCGACTTGCTAAAGCTCAAATGGAGGAAGATGAGCGACTTGCTAAAGCTCAAATGGAGGAAGAGGAGCAACTTGCTAAAGCTCAATTGGAGGAAGATGAGCGGATTGCTAGCACCCTAGTGGAGGATCATGAGAAGGTCTCCACATTTCAAGCTGAAGAAGATGAACAGTTAGCTAGAGCTCTCCAAGAAAGTCTAAACATAGAGCCACCACCTCCTAGATTTGATAGTGGAAATATTTTCAATCCTTACCCTTTCTTCTATCCATCAGGATACAGGTACGTATGGTCAACATGCATATTTTTTAGCCTCGTCAAAGGGGTTCTGGCCAAAAACTAGCCTATTCACGACCTTGGTCTAGTCATTGATAAGTTTAATGACAAGTTGCAAATACTAATGAATAGGCTAGTGTATATTTGGCTTAAGATTAAAAAAGATCTACGAATTGGTTCAAAATTTCAAATCTAGCGGATGAATCAAAACTTCAATCTAACAAGTCAAACTTATGAACCTATTATTTGTAGATTGGGCCAGATCAGTTTAGGCTCAAACAGTAGTCTACGCATGTGTAGTCTGGATTAATGTGGGCTTGTATTTCTCCCACTTACAGTATTATGACATGACGTTCATTTTTTTAAATTTCTTTTCACAGATCTATGACATGATTAACATAATAGTGGGGAATTAGGATTCATATGCTATCTTACCCTTGTTTGTTAGTTCCTCCATTTGGTTTTTTGTTTTCAGTTTTTAAAAACTAAGCTTATAAATTTGGCTATGAATTCAAATATCTTTTCTAAGGAAATTGAGAATCAACCTTAGGAAATAAGGAGAAACACAACGGAAAACAGAATTATTGTCAAAAGGGGCCGAATATAGTATACTCAATTTTTGTAAGAAACTTTTAAGCATGATACTGAAAAAACTTACCAGAGACCAAATGAAATCTAACTAAGTAATTTTTCATTTGGTTTGGTCCCAAAAACTGAACTCATATTTCATGTAGGGTCTGTGCTGGTTGCCAAACTGAGATCGGTCACGGGCGGTTTCTAAGTTGCATGGGAGCTTTTTGGCATCCAGAATGTTTTCGCTGCAATGCTTGCAATGAACCTATAACAGATTATGAGGTGGATATACAATTGAAGTTTTCTGCATAAACCTTTTATAGGACTTAGCCAACGATTTTATTTATCAACATATGTCAAGAGAAGTTTTAAGAGCTTTCCATCTCTCCTAAATTCTCATTCTCCTTAGAGAACCACAACAAAATTACGGCAGAAAATCCCCTTAGAAGAAACGCTCCCCTTTTTAAAGCAGCCTCCTCTCTTCCCACAAACATTGTAACTAACAAGACCTATATAAACATAAATGGGCCAACAACATGCACAGAAGACCTGTTACACCCCATTACAATCCATTTTTCTTCTTCACACGCCTACCGTTATAAACCTTAGTGATTTGGGGCCTATCAATTATTTAAAGGATAGTCTTCAATATTCATTTGCGCTGTTGATTTGCAATTGGAACGTAAACTGTGTTTGAAATATACTGAGACATTAATTTACTATCAGAAAAATCTAATTCTCTTTGGTACTAGATACTGTTTCCACCTTTTGAATGTGTGGGTATTGGTGCTTGTTATAATGAATTAACTTTTTGACAGTTCTCTATGTCCGATAACCGACCTTATCACAAATCCTGCTATAAGGAGCAACATCACCCTAGATGTGACGTTTGCCGAAACTTCGTAAGCCTCTCTTCATTTGTTTAGTCAATTTATATCTCTAAAGAGCATGCTATTTGTTTGTATCTCTTGTTTGATTGATCTTTCTCTTACCGATAATTAGGCAAAAGAGGTATATTCCATATATTATTATGTGCTCGGTAAATTTATGATTTTCGTGACGTCAATATCAAAGGAAAATTAAATCTCTGTTGGTTTTATGTTCTTCGTAAATTGTAGATTTGAGAAAATTCCATTAGAATGTATATGAATACTGTGATAACTGATGATATATAACATTACTTTAAATTTCTTTATACTTTTAGTAGTTCACCTTGATACAACTATAGACCCATAGTTTCATAAAATTATATCATTGTGGTCTATTTGAGCTAGAGAATTTTTGACCGTTCATAGACATTACATATTGCTTCAAGTTAAGTTAATGTTTCATCAAGGACTGTTCTGAAACTTTTTCATATTGGAAAAACAGTAAACTAAATTCTAATTCTTCAAACAGTGGAAATAATTGAACTAGATCTAAATTCTAATTCTTCAAACAGTGGAAATAATTGAAGTAGATCTTTTTTTTTTTTAAATCTCAAATCACTTGTTGTAATGTTTAATATAATGAGCTCACTTGATCCATTGTGAAGAAATTTTAAGCAACTTAAGCATCAGGTGTCAATCTGAGGAATCGAGTTGGATTGGAATACCCCAGATCTCCTTCACCACCCACTGCCTTTATTAGTTAGGTCCTCAAATCCAGTTTGAGATGCTTAATAATAAAAAGTGTGTATTCTTTTGAAAATGATATATTATGACTGGTTTAAGTGTTTCCGAAAATGACAGATGAAGCATCTTTTGTATCTTTCATATTTGTTGATTATGAATCTGTATAACCCCTTGAAATGCGGTGTTTCTGATCTTCTCCTTAATTTGCTGCACAGATTCCTACTAATTCTTCTGGTCTTATAGAGTATAGAAAGCATCCTTTCTGGTCACAACAATATTGTCCTTCACATGAAAAAGATGGAACTCCGAGATGTTGTAGCTGTGAAAGAATGGAGGTAACTTTCGCCATCATGTTTATCCCTTCCCTCTTTACTTTTTGACACATGTACATGTTAGGAAGAAACAATATCTCGAGAAAGTAGCTCTCGTCATCTTGGTTTTAACTTGATGTGAAACAACTGTTTGATCATTGCTTCCGGCACATCAGTTGGTTGTAGTTCAACTTTAAACCAACTTTCTAATTGATGCAGCCAAGAGACACTAGTTATCTTTTACTTGACGATGGACGGAAGCTCTGTTTAGAGTGTTTGGACTCAGCAATCATGGATACTCATGAATGCCAACCGCTATACCTTGAAATTCAAGAATTTTATGAGGGTCTGAATATGAAAGTGGAACAACAAGTTCCCATGTTGTTGGTTGAGAGGCAAGCGCTAAATGAGGCCATGGAAGGAGAAAAGAGTGTAAGGTCTAATGGACCTTGTTTGTATAGAGCAATGCACATCATCATCATCATCAAGAACTCATTTGATTTTCTTTGCCGTCGATAACAGGGCCATCATCACTTGCCGGAAACTAGAGGACTCTGCTTATCAGAAGAGCAAACTGTTGCAACCGTATGACATTTCCCCTCTATTTGATATTTCCTTAGTTCCAATTACACTAATTCAATTCCATCGATTTGGTACATTATTATATTCAACAAAATCTACAGATCTCAAAGAGGCCAAGAATTGGGGCAGGCTACCGTATAATAGACATGTTTACGGAGCCTTATAGATTAGTCCGCCGATGTGAAGTTACTGCTATTCTAGTTTTATATGGCCTCCCGAGGTATAATTTCCTTGACAAAGTATCCAAGTACACATCTTGATGTGTATTGCTATTTGTTCTTCCAAAGGATGGTGCAGTAACTTCTTCATTTCAGGTTATTGACAGGATCTATCTTGGCTCATGAGATGATGCACGCATGGCTCAGGCTTAAAGGTCATTTCCTTGCTTTGTACTCTTTAAATTTTGTTTTGATTTCACGAATAAGTTTTGACACGTTACCACGTTAAACAGGCTATCCCAATTTGAAGCCTGAGGTTGAAGAAGGCATATGTCAAGTATTGGCTCATATGTGGTTAGATTCTGAGATGTATTCCATCACAGGAAGTGGTGTTGCCTCCACATCTTCGTCTTCAGCTTCGTCTTCTTCTTCATCACCTTCATCGTCCTCCTCTTCCTCAACGTCTTCAAAGAAAGGTAGACGATCTGACTTCGAGAAGAAACTTGGGGAATTTTTCAAACACCAGATTGAGTCTGATACATCATCAGCATATGGAGATGGATTCCGGGAAGGGAATGATGCTGTTTCCAAATATGGCTTAAAGAGGACCCTCGATCACATTCGGCTGACTGGAACCTTTCCATAGAGTAAAGAGTAACATTCAATTAAGCTTTTTAGCTTTGATATATAATCCCAGTTTATACAAAAACACATTATATAGTACATAATGAAAAAGAAAAGAAAAAAAAAATCAAAATAAGCATTGACAAATTATGTGCAATTATTGTGAAGCTGTAGCATAAATGTAAGTATGTTACTTGTATTGGCATTTACAAACAAGTGTAAGGATGATACAAAGTTTTGGTATCATTGGGTTGTGGAATTCATATTGATTTGAATGGAAGGCTGGATGTTTCTTTGTGTCCATCTTTGTCTGTTCTGCCACTGATTGACCACAGCAGTAGTTCAATTACAAAATATGGTCTATTTTTTATAGACTATTTTCAAATATAGCAAAATGAACTAAAATATTTATAAAGTATAACAAAAATAGTAGATAGATTATATACTTTGTTATATTTGTTTTTATTTAACATTTTAATGAGTGAACTAATCAACCTTAAATTTTCTATTCGGTTTGATAATTGAGAATTAAGCTTACGAGCACTATGAGTTGGTATGTTTTGAAATTTCAGGTAAGAAAAAAAAAGTTTTTGTTTGACTAAAGTATAGGTAAGGGTATCTTTGAAACAAATTAAATTACTAATGATAAAGGTACTCTTAGATTTTTCTTAGTTAAAAGACATTTGAAAATTTGGAAATTTTAGAGGTACTTTTATAAATAAATTTTAATGTCTCATTTTCTTTAAAAGAGACATTTTTAAATACAGTAAAATTTTAATTTTTATCGTCGCTAATTTATCCGAATAGATTTTATTATTGTCTATCAATATTGTAAATAGTTTCAACTTTTTATTAGGGGCATTTTCAAATATAACGTAATGAATCAAAATATTTACAAAATATAGTGAACTTTCAGATTTTATCGATGATAGACATCGATTAGTGCATTTAATAGAAATTGATAGACTTCTTTCACTCTCTATCGTCGATAGAATATGATATTTTGTAAATATTTTCAGCAATTTTGCTATTTTCAATAATTTTTTTTGGAGCTTTTGCAAGAACAACAAAAAATTTATGAAAATAGAGCTCACGTCACTACATTTTTTAAATTGTAAAAGTAGCAAATTTAAAAGTAGATAACTATCTGATAGCCTTCTGATAACCCTCTGATAGCCTTCTGATAACCTCTGATAGCCCTCCGATAACCCTTTCATAACCGTCTGATAGCTATCATATTTGGCATATTCGCAATATGCAAAAAAGACGTAATATGAGCTGTTTTTTCTAAATTTTTTTGTCATCTTATGCAATTTTTCTTTTCTTTTTTTGGTATTATTATTATTATTATCATCTTTTATATTCATGAATGTTATGGTCAAGCTATACACAATTTGTCTGATTAAGCATCATTTCCTACAATATTTAGGTGTCAACATTCGACTTTTTTAGAGTCGTACTCGTTTTTGACTACTTCACCGACTTAGGATGGTTGTTAATATTTTTAATTTCAACAATTTGTGGCTAATTAATAATAATTATTAAGAGTAGGTGAGATTATTTGTGGGAGCATTGACTTTGGTGATCTTGTTTAATTTTGTGGTTGGGTTTTGTTTAGTTTTATGGTTGCACTTGTTTGAGTGGCTTCATTTTGAATTTTATTATATATTCAAGTATGTAAAAACTTAATTAATTTATTTTTACAAACTTTTTAGGCATTAAAAATCATATGTTTTAATATTTTAACTTAAATCACAAAATCTGACCAAATCTAATAGAAAAAGGAAATGATTGATTAACATGTAACTCACCTTCAAGTGAGTTAAAATAAAGAAATAATCATAATCATAAAACATATGAAAAAGTAAAACTTTTGTCTTTTACCATTTAGCCATTTTCATTGGATCATAATGGGATAGAATTTTGTTATAAAATTCTTTCTCCTAAAGCTTAAAGTTCTCTGTTGGCTTTTTCTTACACTCACTTGTCATTTGTACAAAATTTATTTACACTAAAACAAATAGCCTTGCCGTCCATTGATCCTTCGTTTTTATATTGGATTTGAAATTTCTAATCTTTCTGATGCAAACAAGAGCTTAATTCTGATGTGTTCTTTTGTTTTTCTTATCAGACTTTTCCAAATGGCAAACTCTTAAAACTGATGCCTTTTCACATACCCCATATGAGAGACTTTTCTTTTGATCGTCTCTCATTTCAAAGAACTTGGCTTTCTTAGCTCTCATTCCAATCCTTTTTTTTTTCCAAGCTCTCATGGCAATGATGGCTCTCCACTTCATGCCTGCTCGAGCTTTCGTTGTTGTTCTTTTCTTCTTCTTCTCTTTGTGTTCATCGAATTCGTCGGTTGTTGGCTCGTCGTGTGATTTGACATCTGTTTGTAAAACTTATTTGACTTTCTTTGCAAAGTCTCCTGACTTTTTGGATTTGGACAATGTGTCTGATTTGTTTGGAGTTCGTCGATCGTTGATTGCTGATGCTAGTAACTTGAATGCCGAGAACGGTCGTCGTCTATTCCCGGGGGAGCTCTTGTTGATTCCTGTTAACTGTACCTGCAGTGGAAATCAGTACTTTGCCAACATTACTTACCAAATTAAAGAGGGTGATGTGTATTATACTTTAGCAATGACTTCCTTTCAGAATCTTACTGAATGGCATTTAGTGAATGCTTCAAATCCCAATTTGGGTCCAAGCTTACTTCACAAAGGAGATGAAGTAACTTTCCCTCTCTACTGCAAGTGTCCATCAAAAACTGACATTGAAAAGCGTATCAATTACTTCGTTACATACATATGGCGGCCGACCGATAACATTTCTGTTGTTAGCAATGAGTTTAATGTCTCGAGCGATGCTGTATTAGCTGAAAATAACTACACGGATATGAAAGATGCAGCGAACCTTCCGGTGTTTATTCCCTTGTCACGATTGCCTCTTTTCTCTCATGTGAGTCCGAATGAGACGAAGACGAACGGTAAACACAGGAAGATTATTGTCGTTTTAATAAGTGTCGGAAGTTCGATTTTTATCGTTGTTTTAATAGTTGGATTGGTGTGTGCTCATTTTGTTCATAAGAATAGGAAGTCAGTGAAATGGAACAAGGTTTCTGTGGAAATTACTAGTACTCCTACAAGGAACAAAGGCTTTGGAGCTAAGACTGATTTGAAAGATGATAGATTGCTTCCTAAGGTTTCAGACTATCTAAGCAAGCCAATCAGGTATGACATCAATGCGATCATGGAAGCAACCAAGAACCTAAATCGGTGCACTCGAGTTGGAGGATCGGTGTATCGAGCTACAATCGACAAGCAAGTTGTTGCGATAAAGAAAAGCAAGGAAGATATAACAGAGGAGCTGAACATTTTGCAGAAAGTAAACCATGTGAATCTAGTAAAAGTAATCGGCTTCTCTACCGATGTCAACTGGAGTTGCTTCCTAGTTTATGAATACGCCGAAAACGGCTCACTTGATAAATGGTTGTCCTCTTCTTCGTTGCCCACCCTTACATGGGATCAAAGGATTTCCATAGCATTAGATGTGGCCAATGGTTTACAATATATGCACGAACACATTCAACCGAGCATTGTTCATCGAGATATCCGAATGAGTAACATACTTCTCGACTCGAGAATGAGGGCAAAGATAACAAATCTCTCCATGGCAAAGCCTGCACTAAACACTACATCACATAAGATAGATATTTTTGCTTTTGGAGTTGTTTTATTAGAACTACTTTCTGGGAAAAATGCGACCGAAATGAAAGGCGACGATGACGCTGTGATGCTATGGAAGGTCATAAGAGAGGTGATGGATGGTGAGGAGACGAAGGAAGGAGGGCTAAGGACATGGATGGATCCAAGGCTTAAAAACTTCTATCCTATTGATGGAGCTTTGAACTTGATAGATTTAGCCATGACGTGTACTCATGACTTGCCAATGGTTAGACCAAGCATGACTGAGATTGTGTTTAATCTCTCTGTTCTCACTCAATCATCTTCTTTAATATCACTTGAAAGATCTTGGGTTTTAGGTTTGGAATCGATAGAGATTAGTGAAAAGGTTGATACAGTTTTGGCTCGATGATGATCTTTTGTTCAACAAGTTGATCAAAGACAAACATGTAAAACAAGTATATATCTACTCTACTAAAAAAAGTTTATTTTACTAACTGCCACTAAATTAATCTCTTTCTACTCACCCAATCATATCATAGGTTATAGAATCTAAAAAATTTGTAGAACAATAAAGAAGATCAAATGTGTCATCGAAAAAGTGAAAATTGAAAAGACTAATGCATACAAGTTTTTGTTGTATCTGACGATCTCATTTGAAAAATAAACAATGGTCATTTCACCCCTACGACAATTTCATAATTTTAAGTAGACGTGATAGAAAAGAAACATTTCGATTACGTTTGCAAACAAGTGTCCTTTACGATTAAATCATGAGTCAAATTTCATTACAATTACACAAGTTTTCATTACGAATCGGTAAATGTAGATTAAAAAATCGAATACGCCCATAAGAAAAGGTGATATATTAGGTTGGAGATTCAAACTCCAAATCAGATGTTGGCAGTATCATTCATTATGGTCATGCTCTTCTCTCTCAAATATTCTACGGTTTGTTCCCGCCTCAACCGCTCCCTCTTTCGTTTTCACTCTTTACCCACTCATCCTTCTGCTGAGAACAGCACTTCTCCTCTTCATTTCAACTCCTCTGTTCATCAATCTCTTCACTTTTCATTAGAAAAATGCGCCTCCATGAGAGAACTCAAGGTTCTTCATGCCCAAATTATCCTCCAAGGATTGGTTTCTCAAAATATCACCCTTGGAAAATTGATCTCTTTTTGCTCTGTTTCTCAAGCTGGGGATCTTCAATATGCCCAGCTTGTTTTTGATCACCTTCTCCAACCCAATAAGTTTATGTTCAATTGCTTGATAAGGGGTTACTCCACTTCTCCACATCCAATCAATGCTATTCTTCTCTACATTAAAATGATGCGATCTGGGTTTTTACCCAATCGATTTACTCTCCCTTTTGTACTCAAGGCTTGTGCTTCTCAGCTTGCGTATTGGGAAGCTTTTGTTGTCCATTGCCATGCTATTCGATTGGGGATGTTGTCTCATGTGTATGTACATAATGCTCTGATTAATGCTTATGCTGTTTTTGGTTTTGTTCAATGTGCATACCAAGTGTTTGATGAAATGTCTAATAGAACTCTGGTGTCTTGGAATTCGATGATTGGTGGGTACTTTAGGAATGGGCTTTGTAAGGAAGCGTTTTTGTTGTTTCGAGAGATGAGAGAGTCGGGATTTCAGCCGGATCAGTTCACATTGGTTCATCTACTTTCCATGTGTTCAAAAAGTTGTAGATTAGACATAGGTAAATGTGTGCATCATTATGTAGAGATTACTGGGATTGAGGTTGATCAAATTTTAAGAAATGCTCTGTTGGATATGTATGCCAAATCTGGGGATTTGCTTTTCGCTCAGACAATCTTCCATAGAATGATTCACAAAACTGTTGTTTCTTTTACTTCCATGATTAGTGCATATTCAAACCATGGACTTATTCACCATGCTCGTGAGATATTTGATCAAATTCCTGAGAAGAACGTGATATCTTGGAACTCAATGATGTCGTGTTATGTCCAAGACGGCCAATGCAAGGAAGCATTGCTTCTTTTTCAACAAATGTGTGAGACCACCACCATTCCTGATGAGACTACTCTAGTTAGTGTTCTTTCAGCCTGCAGTCAAATTGGTGATTTAGCCATGGGAGAAAAAACACATTGTTACATATGCAGACATAATATCGTGATTACTGTCACTCTCTTGAATGCCCTTGTTGACATGTATGCGAAATGTGGTGCCCTTGAAACCGCCTTGGATTTCTTCTTTGAGTTTAAAGATAAGAATTTAGTTTCCTGGAATGTCGTTATCCAGGCTCTTGCTTTACATGGCCATGGATTGGATGCACTGAAACTATTCAATATGATGCATACAACAGGAATTTGGCCCGACAAATTCACATTCATGGGACTGCTATCTGCTTGTAACCATAGTGGACTTGTCAACATGGGACAATATTTATTTGAGAGAATGAGTTCGATTTACGGTATTTTACCTGAAATTGAGCATTTTGCATGCATGGTGGATTTGCTAGGAAGAGGAGGGATGTTGCAGGAAGCAATAAAACTCATTGGAGGAATGCCAATGAAGCCTGATGTCGTCATGTGGGGCGCTTTGCTTGGTGCTTGTAGGACTTATGGAGATGTAGACATTGCGAATATAATCTTGAAACAGATACTAGAGTTGGAGACAGATAGTTCCGGGCTCTATGTTCTTCTATCGAACATATATTTTGAAGCAATGAGATGGAAGGAAGCAAAAAATGTAAGAAAGCTGATGAGTGGCCATGGGATCATCAAGTGTAAAGCTGTTAGCTTCGTTGAGATTGATGAGTGTATTATAGAGTTCATGGTTGATGACAAGAGACATGAAACAAACGGTATATATCCCTTGTTGGATCAGTTAACAGATCATTTGAAGTCTGTTGGGTATTCGTCTAATAACTCAATTTCCTTTTTGGATTTAGGAGGCTAACGTTACCAATATCTCTAGATGTTTTATTATATATGCTCATTGTATATGAAGAGGGGAGAAGTCCAACAGTTCACCTTGCATTCTTGCCATATCTGTCGGGTCTTCTGAGCTCAATTATGCTCCATCCAAGCCGAGATCGACTAAGTTAAAACCAAGAGAAGTCCAAGTAGATGGGCACTGCAACGTCGAAGGAAGGAACCACTCGCTAGCACGAAGTTCTAGCTAGTGTGGCACGAGCCTTGTGGCATTTGAATAACCTATAGTTTCGACTTTGGACATAGCAATTTTGTTCATCCAAGAAAGTAGCAGTTTGAAGCTTTCTTGATGGGAGGAAAAGAGGGCATTTCAAACTATGGTATTTGTGAGTAAACTTGAAGCCATTCGTGGACTTTAGCAACTTTAGAAAAAAATACAGCGAAAGGAAATGGAAGTTATGCAAATTTCAATTGGGTAATGCGAGAGTAGTTGCTTATTTGACAATTTAATTCCTAAATTTTAGCTATATAATAATTTAATCACTAAACTACTAACTTTGTAGAACAATTTAGGTGTGTAATTTTATAGAGTAACCATTTATTTCTTGTATTTTAAATTTTATTACGATTTAAGTATCCATTGAATAGAAAAATGTTATTAAGATTTAATAGGGATTTCATAAATATATATAATTAGGAACAAGACTAGTAAAAGATACGTGCATGACACATACAATGCGTAATTTTAGATTATAGTAAACATTGCATATATATATTTAGACTGTACTAATTTTAAAGGTACGAAATTCAAAAGATAATAGAATTAGATGTATATGAGAAGAAATTATAATAATTAGATTAAAATATAAGAATTTAAAGGTAAGATTTGCATATATCAACAAAATGATTTCTTTATAAACAATCTTTTTTTTTTATATATAATTTGAAGGCAACTTATTGTCACCTATGGACTTGATCCAAACTTTTGTTGTCTTTACTCTCATTTTTCTAGATAGTGCAACATAAAGTTATCCATGAGAAAACACATTTTTACACATTTTTCATGAAGATATATTCCAACATTAGGAATTGTTTGTCTTTGTGCTTTGTTAATTGTCATTGCAAAACATATATATATATATAAACTATAATCCAATCTTATTAGCTCTCCTAATTAAAAATAATAAATTTGATTTACTTAACGTTTGAATAAATTTGATTTACACCTTGCAAATTTAACCATCTAATCTATATCTATCGAAATAAAGTGGAAGATATAAAAATTGTGTAATAACGTATAATATTATGTAATATCAATTACGTTGTTGTGGAAGATATAAAAGTCACATTATGACCTTAATAACATAGAACATTAACTAATATCAGTTATGGAATCAAAACTTTTTTTTTTTAATAAGGAGATAATAGCTAACGAAGTGTAACTTTTATCTCGTCGAATGTAAAAAGGATCATAAATATTAAATCTATGTAAATGAGAAAATTACCACTAAAACAAGACTAAAAAAAAGTTATAATATATAAAAGGGTAATCATCCACCAAAATCATATTTATTTCGAAATTATGAAACTATAAATGTGAAGTCATAATTTTTTAATGATTTTGTAGCTAAAAAATTAAAGGAAATACTTTAATATTTCTTACTTACACATTTTATTACCTTTATGCGTACTTTATAAATTCCAACAATATTTACATTGTTTTAACAAAATCAAAGTATAAGTCACTCAACCATTTCATTAATAAAATAGCTTTGATATAAAAAAATAAATGAAGAAAAAAACGAGTAAGATTCTCATTGTTACATCAAAAAAAGATTTTCAATATTACATTATTTAAACATAAATAGCATAGGCATATGTACATGCTAATCATAAAGTTGGTGGTTCAAGTTTCTCCAACTTCTGTTGTGTAATAAAAAAAGAACCTATAAATAAAGGAATATACATAAATATACTTCTATATAAAAAAAAGCAATAAAAAAAGAGAAGAGAATAGAAAAGCATGATTTTATTTATTCTTCATCCTTAACATTTTGTTGTGACTTATGAACACGAATGAAAAAAAAAAGAGGTATTTGTATCCAAAGATTTGAAAAGGAAGAATTTGAAAGGTTGCCAAAAGATACAAAAGAGTTAATACAAGATAATGAAATGTGAATAGTTGGGAGATGGAAGATTAAGGGAGAGTGGTGAATTTAGATAAATTTAAATGACATAATTAATTGGAAAGAAAATTTTAAATTTTTGAAAAATGTTATAATAAGAAGATGAAAAGTTAAGAAATGGTCACTTCTATACTTCTATTTTGTTGAATGTGAAAATGACCACAAACATTAAATCTATGTGAATGACAAAAATGTCACTAACGTAAGACTAAAAAAGATTATAACGAAAAGATAAAATATGGCTAAAATTTTTCTCCATTTTTCCTCCTTTTATATATACCGTAGATATAGATATATATTAAACTATAATAAAATCTTATTAGCTCTCCTAATTAAGAAAATAAATTTGATTTACTTAACGCTGGTATGAGTATCCAACTTTGGCAATAGCCTCAGATGACTTACTTAGTTCTATATTATCACATCACATACAATTAAAATAGAAAAAACTCCCGACTATTGACTAATTAAGAGAGTTTGATATAAATTATCGATCAATGTTTGATTCATGATCAAAGGTTAATTTTACCGATTCACCCAATAACTTTTTGGTCCTCTTTATATTTTTTCTGGCTCTAACTATCGACTATTGTCGGTGATTATCCCTACCACACTTTGGCAATATACTACAACAACCACTTTTGTGCAGCCAAACTCTGAAGATCAATTTTGAGCTTTGACAACCACTTTGAACAACGACTTTGCAACCACCTTTACACAAACAATTTTGACGACATACTTTGTTGATCACTTTCACATGGCCAACTTTAAGTTCTAGCAATCGCCTTCAACAGAACCCTAGCAACAACCAACTCAAACTCTTGTGAGCACCTTTGCACAAGCAACTTTGATTTACAATTAAAGATAGGCAATTACAATTATTAGTCATTTACAATTACAATAAAATAGATGTTATTGAGTCCAATCTTTATAATCAACTATCATTGTGTAAGACATACTTACATTTATAATTTATTAGTGCTAACAATATAGGTTAAAAATGTTGATTAGATTTACTATAATTCATCCGCTTAAGTTTTTGGGTGAATTGATAATTTAACGTGCAATTTCATCTAAACAAATACGTTGTTGTTGAAAACATATATACAATGACACCTAAATAGATGCCAAGAAATACATGAGGAGGAATGGCACTCTTTTGGCTGAGCAAAACATTCCAAAGTTCAATAATAGAAATTAAGTTGTCCTCTTATGGCTCATCACATTCTCAACCATTATATGACACTCATTATATTCTTATTTTTTCTTTGGGTTTTTTTTGTTTTTTTTTTTTTCTATTTGCTCCTAAAAAAATAATCAAGAAACTTATAAAGTAATTGCCATTCGTGGGGTTGAAAATCAAAGATGATTGTTTCTATTTACACTTAAATAAATAAATGTAGAGAGAAATGAAAGATCATATGGATTTGAGTTGGATATACACATTAAAAAAAGATGATATATTTGACTTTGGAACTTAGGGCATATGATTTATGAAACTAAATAATTGGAATGAAGATTCAAGGCAATTGCAAGGACACATATTTTTCTATTATTCTTCAAATTATAATGTTTTGTCTTCTTTCTTCCTTTGTTAAATCTATTCAATGAACAAATTTTTTAAAATTAAAATTTAAGATCAGATTCTTTTTGTTATTTTTATATATACCATATTATATCTCATTGTCTATAATATTGGGAGTCTATCTGTTCACATTGTTTGGCTTTGCCGGTTGGTGAGGTTATACTCTTCTTGCTTTGCCAACAAATGATAAGTTTTTGTGTCTTCACTTCACTTAGAATTGAAAAAAGAAAAAAAAAAAACAACAACAAATCATGTGTTTCTTGCGGTACTCCTAGATTCGATTTATGAGAAACATAACTTTAAACAAATTAATTGTTGTACCGTAAAATGATCAGTGTCTTGAAAGGAAATTATGATATAATGTCTATGTTAAATCGTTTATTGACTGTTGTTTTCAAAGATAACATGACACGCTTCTCAAATATGCACCCGTTCTTTGGATTAAAATGAAAACTTTTCAAAGGCATGAAAAACAAAGGTGACAATATGTAGAAATTGTGAGTTACTTTTTAAAGAACTTAGAGGTTACTTTTTTTTTCCTTACAACTCGGCCTAGATAGACAGGGGAGAAAATGGATACAAGTCTATAATTGATAGATGTTGATAAAAGTCTATTAGAGTTTATTAGTGATAGAAGCTAATAATCTATCATTGATAGAGGCTAATTGAAATCTATCAGTGTCTATTAGTGATAGAAACTGATAGAAAGTTTAACATTGATACTATCGGTGATAAAAACTTATACATATACATATAATTTCTAGATCAGGTTGATAGTAGTCTATCAATTTTTCTTTTATCATTTTTGTAAATAGCTTAACATTTTTTTTATCTGTGAAAGTTTTCCTTTTGAGTTATTTAGAATTTGTGGAACTAAATATTATCGAATCTAATATGAGTCAACGACAAAAAAATTCAATTTCATGTCAAGTCATTCCAACAATTGGCTCGTCAATTTGTTGTAATACAAAAATGATGAGTATGAAGCTTAGTACAATCATCCAATACTTAAATTTGTGTACCATATTGGTAGGAGCTTAGTATATATGAGTTGGAAACAAGAATTTAGGCATTGGTCTCTCTCTTTTTTAGCGGAGAGATGTCTTTAGTCT
Organism: Cucumis melo; assembly: GCF_025177605.1. NCBI lineage: Eukaryota > Viridiplantae > Streptophyta > Magnoliopsida > Cucurbitales > Cucurbitaceae > Cucumis > Cucumis melo. The sequence continues at coordinate 1,947,186 of NC_066867.1, forward strand.
CATATATATATATATATATATATATATATATATATATATATATATATATATATATATATATATATATATATATATATATATATATGTATATATGTTAAGTAACATGGGCAAACCCAACAATAATTAATGATGGTTCATTATTAACATCCATTCTAAAACTTCTCATCCTAACATTTTTTAATGGAAAGATAATTGTTTACATCCTCATATTTTTTAATGGTAAAAATTGGCCACTCAATCTTAAATAATCGTACAACTATCTTAAAGGTTAAATTTTATCACTTAAAAGTCTAATTTGTACCACTATCTCAGATTTGAAGACCAACTTTTAACACTTTTCGAAATTGTTCATGGTGAGAGGGATTTGTTGTTTGTCTTCTAAATACTAAAGAACGTGAATTATTGAGTACATCTGGAAGTGAAAAAGGGTTTCATATCGATGAAATATGGCTTTTTAAAAGGATTTTGGATGGTGTGTGTGTGTGTATGACTGTTTCTAATGATTGAATAATATGAAAGAAATCACAAAGCCATTTTGGGTTTAGCTTTGGGAGATTGCTTCAATTATTGGCCTCAATCACAAAACCCCATGCAATGTCTTTTATTAAATTAGTGTATGAGACTAAAGACAACCACACACACACACACACATATCTATGCAACAAAATATAGATTGCATGTGGTGTGTAGTGTTAACATTGGTTGTATTTATTCATAATTGTGTCTCTGTTTTAATATTTTTTTCATTCTAAAGTGTAAGCCTTCTTGATATATATATATATATATATATATATATATATATATATATATATATATATATATATATATTATTACCAACTTTATTACCTATATAATTAGGAAAGTTATCCTAAAAAATATTTATAAAAATTAAAAGCTACTAAAAAAAAGGTATTCTTCTTACGGGTAGGGAGGTAGTCAGAAGAAAATAGCTTTTACGTAAAAGAAATCAATATTGTCTCACCTTATCATTGTTGGTATCAAGTTTTATCGAAAGCTAAAGAGTTTAACATCAAAAAAAGAAAAAAGTTCGATCAATTCACTAATTAATTGTCATTGAATATACAAATAAATTTCATCTAAAAACTTAGTTTGAATGTCACTTTCTTTCCAATTGTATATCAATTTTATATTGTATATATGTTTGTATACTATTAGTAGAATGTATTAGAGAGAAAACTTTCTTAACAACATTTGAGCAAGAATTTATTAGAGGATAAAATTTTGGGTTAATATTAGATTGGCACATCTCATAAATTTGATGGGTAACTTAATGAAATTATATATATATAAAATTAGAGTTAGAATTGATGCAACCATAGACAAATTTTTTATGCTAAAAAATTATAGGTTTTAGATGATAGATAAATAAATTCATCTTCATTTGCGACTATACTAAGTAATATATAATTGAATTTACATTCACCCATCATCCTAAGTTTTTGAGTCAATCAGTGATTTAAGAAAACTAACTTAAACATTTGGGTTAAAGTGATGATTTAAGATCTGACACAATAGAGAGATCGTGTGTTCAAACTCTTACAATGTTATTTTCTTCTTCGTTTAAATCTAGATATTCGATGACATTTGATTAAATTCACCTCGTATTATTTTCAATTTCTTAACACACTTGTAAATAGATAATCTAAGAGTTTCTTTTTCATGCCTCATTTATTTTAGTTTTACAATTTTTTATAATATAAGCTTCTTTACTCAATTTCTTTAGTCTTTCTAGAAAAAAATTGTTTTATATATCTAAAGACTCTAGCGTTATTTGTCGGTATCTATCATTGATAGAATATAAAATTTTGATATATTTTATTAATACTTTCGATAATTTTAATTACCTTTTACAATAACTTCCCTTATAAGTTAAAATAAGAACCTTTGTAAAAAGAATCCTTCAATATGCATGTATACTTTATTCTCAATCATATGTGTTATTTTTAGGAAGACTTATAAGAATTAATTCAACCAAAATTACTTCCGAGTTAAGCAAGCTTTGCCATAAAATTTGCATTGAATATAATGATATACATTCCGATATAAACTTAGGAAGGTATTCGTGCGCTCACCTGCCTATGGACTATCAGATCTCCAAAGCTTCATAACTACACTGCTGGCATCATTGCACTTAATTTAAATGCTTTCTATTAACTTTTCTTTCGGTTGTTCGGACTTGTCTCTAGCCCCTTTTTTGTGTTTGTTATCTCAACTTCCTGTACTCTTTTTATTATCATTAATGAAGCGGGATGATGATAGTGCTAAGAGGGTGTCCACCTAGTGGAGATGTCCTGGTGCACCTACTCACTCAATGTATCTTTTTTTTAAAAAAATAAAATATAATGATATACATACATGTTGAGTCAAATCATTCAAGTCATTCATTAACAACACTTTCATGTAAAAAGTATTTGGAAACTATTGGATATACACAATAACCTACAACGTTAAAAGAAATTTGTAATAATAAAAATGGCTTTTAAATTCAAAACCTTTTTTTTATCTTTAAATTGTAATATTAAAAAGAGTCAAACAAATGGAATGGAAATAGATATTTAATTGGAGATGAAATAATAATGGATTGACTTGAATTTATAACATTCTAAAGCTAACATATTCTGATACCATTTTAAATCATCGATTGACTCATAACATTTAAGTTGATGGATAAAGATAAATTTAATATAATATCTAACATCGTTAAATACTTTAGAAACAAAAAACATTAATTTTATATCGTACATATTTTTAATTATTCATTCAATACGCTAGCGCAAAGCTTTTCTCAACGACATTGGAGCAAGAACTTATTTGTTAATGTATAATTGCTAACACATTGTAACAAAATTTAGGGTTAAGATTTGGTAAATAGATTTTTGAGCTTTCTTTTCCAAGTTTCTTTGATCATATATATACATTCTTTAATTAAGAATTTTTGCTTCAAAATAAGCTTGTACTTCTTTCTTTATTTTGCTTCTTTTCATAAGAAATCACATGCTTTATAGAAAGACTTATAAGAGAGAATTAATAATGTTACTTTCGAATTAAGCAATTAGCTCCACCATAAAAGTTTTGCATTATTATAATTGAATGACCTATTGAGTGAAAAAAAAAAAAAAAAAAACCTTGTTTATGATATGTATGCATCTATGAATCATCTTTACCCTTTTTTGAACTACATTTTTTATCATATATGGTAACATTTTTAGAATCTCTATTATTCATGTTGGAGAGTAAGTATTATGTCTTCATGTACAAAAAGATTTATAAGCTATAAGATAGATTCATGCATTTTTCTATTTCGCTCTAGATACATCAACCTCAAGTGTCATAATCAATTATGACGTGAAGAAATAATGTATGTAAGCAATGGAATTACCTCGAAAAAAGCATCAACAATAATAACATATAGGACTTAACATATACAATACATATATGTCAAGGTGAGTTTACCTTAGTGGTATTAGTATGATCTCCGTCCTACAAGATTGAAGGTTTCAATCATATACTTACACTTGTTATACTAAAAGAAACATACAGTACTACATATACGAGACAAACAAAAACAATGACACAAGAGCTTTAATTTTCGTTCCTCCTCTACCAACCTACCTAAGAAATTAAAATATCACAATCAAGTTGATTTTCATGTATTAGCTAAATTATATTTTCAAACCAACTAGCTAGATCAGTTTGAACCAATAATTTGAGATAGAGCAATAGTATGTATATATATATATATATATATACATACATATATCGTAAAGGACAATAATTGAACTAAACTAGCTAGGGTTGTGGAAAAGTAGCTTGGTGGGCTTAGGAATAAAGAAGGAAAGTGATCAATAGTGCATGTGCAAAGGAGAGATTTTATATTGCTCAATTATATGCTCATATGGGTCTTGTTTTGAGACAGAGAACTTAGAAGGAAATAAAAAAAAATTTGCAAATCCACCCCTTATACAAGATGTAGTTACAATTACACCCTCTCAAAATTTCTACGGATACCATCGAATCGTGTTATAAATTTTAAGAAGCTTTTAAGGATATAAATATGGCAACTTCCACACCATAATTTAGGGTTTGATTCCTATATGCAATTTGCCGAAAGAAAAAAAAAGGACATGGGAAGATATTAAATTTGGTTATTAGAAATTAAAATGCACATGTTGTTGGACAAAAAATACACAAGAAATGAAACATAGACAAGTGGGTGTCTGTGTACTTAGTCTCTTATAGGCTTCACATCCACCCAACACTGTTCAGACCACCATCTTCTTTGGTCGGATTTTTGCCCTAAAATCTTTACACACACTCATGGATCCTTCCTTATATATTAATATATTTCTTATATTGATTTTTCATATTCACACTTCGAATATATAATACATACTTTGTGTAGTTTATTAAATAGGGTAACGTAATTACGTATTTGCAAAAGTTGTCTAATTATTGAAACATGATTGATATATGATATGATAGATCATATGCTTGTATAGATTTCTCTAATATATTAGTCAAATCAAATGAAAGAATGTTAATATATATATATATATATATATATATATATATATATATATATATATATATATATATATATATTTAGGTTGAAAGTTGAATAACATATATTACTTTCTTAAAATTTATCTTAATTTCAAGTTAGAACGTTTTGCAATCTTTACCTTTTAATTTTTAAAAAATATGTTAGCAATGTTCACCTTTAACAGATTAGTATTATTATAATTCGATTATGACGTTTTTTTTTAATACAACAATGATGGGGAGAGTGAGAAAATCTCATACTTTAATGGAGTAAATGATGCATGTTGATTATCGAAACTAGGTTCATTTTGACGGCCTCCTACCCTAAACCATGTTTGATTCTTGGATTTTGTCATGAGATTTCATACAAATTGGAAACTAGGTGAATATATGCGTCTACACAAGTCAAATGCAATGTTATAGACACAACACTTGAGACAATAAGAAAAAAGAATACAAAAACGTATAAACACATAGGTTGATTAATTAATTATATCTAGTATGGTGCAATGAGACCTACGTTTGGGGCAGAGTGTTCGATGAAAATAATTTAACTAAAATATGTTAAATGACTACAATGAAATACTTATCTATTGGAAAACCCCTCTATATTAACTCTCAGACAACTTACTTCCAGTGAAGAGAGTTTATATGCTCCCCAAACTTGAAAATCACTTTCTTAGTCAAAGAGTATATGAAATGAATATAGTTTTTTCTTTCACTAAAGTAGATACAAGAACAAACACTTAAAAAAAAACTAACAAACAAACCATTGTAGTCCAATAGCTAGAGAGAGTCCACAAGGACAACACCTCTTCATAGATTAATGAAAACCCTTGGAATACAATCTAAAAATCAAAAGGGCTAACCCTAAAAGACATCAAAGTATTACAAATAGATATAAGTTTTATGAGAAAATTAAACAATTCGATAATGTTAGAGCGTTATTACGTCTCGATTTTTCTAACTTTACTATATAATATATCACATTAATTACTTCACGTATTTCAAACCAATTCAACTTTAATTAAAACAAATTTATTTAAATAAATAAATGCCAATAAAATAATTTATCCAAAACATGGAAACACCATATGTTTGGGATTCTTTAATTAAAACGATAATATGAAAATTAAGAATTACAAGATCTTAAAACTACAATTGAAAAGCTACGATTAAAAACATTCATGATGTTCAAAACTGCATGACTTAAAAGATGAAGCAAAATAATGACCGTTGGTACTATAAGCTAAGGTTATAGACTTTGTAAACTAACTTACAATATAAACTCTCTTGAGTACTCGTCTTGTCGGTCTCTCTAGATCTCTCCATTTTTCCATCTAAGATGCACAAATAATGAAACATATCCATCACGAAATGGATTATTACTCCATTTTAATTTACTTGACATTAACATTGTTATAAGTTTTCAAGTTAAATTGAGTATTATATTATATTAGCAAAAATTAAATGTTATTCTCATGTAGAGGGTACCTCGTAAAGAGCATATATATCGAGAAAGTGGACTCCAATTTTCCTACCTAAAAACATAATCAATCGATACTAATTTAAAAAGTGAACTCCAAATTAATTACGGTTGCTGTTTGTCTGTATTTTTGTAATAATTATAATGGATCGTGGGATCTTCTTTCATATTTGTAACCATATTATGCAATCTAATTGAGTGGTGGAGTATACTCAATCTAATATATCTCTTTTTATTTTTACCGTTATTTTTACTAGCACTATAAAAATAAAAGTAAAATATATGTTGGATTTGTAATTATAAGAATCAAAAGCTATCTACATAATAGTTTTCATTTTAAATATATTACAATCGATCTATCACTAGACTTTAATTATGATTCCACCAAATTTATTACGAGTGGATAAATGCGACTAAAAAGGTAAATGTAATATAAAATAATTTAGAGTACAACGAGCACAATTAAAATAAATATAATTTATAAACAGAATAGTTGATTTAATATTTTATTCACAATAATTTTAAAAGTTTCGATAATTTAGATGATATTATAAATATTATAATGATATATGTGTTAAACAGATGTTCCTCCTTCATGTCAATGTCAGATTATAATATTATTTTTTCTCGATATCCGTGTATCTGTTGTGATTCATTTTCACAACAGTTAACAATTTACCAAACAAATCCTCAATCTTTCTTTAAAAGGTTGACTAGTTGAATCTTCAAAATTCATGAAACTAAAGTATATTTACTCGCAACATAATACATCAATGAAAAAAAAAGAAAAAACCCCCATTTTATTATTTTTGGATTTGTTTACTTGTGTCATGCAATTGTACTAACACACGAGGCATACATCGAAATTTGTAATGAAATAACATAATTCGATTCATGAATTGAAAGTTCTCTATCCAATTAGGCTTAAAAATTAAATTTAAGATATTTACTGTAATTGTTACCGTCAATAAAAATAAATTTTACTAAATTCAAAATTTTTATATATATATATATATATAAAAAAAACAAAAAGGAATGCGATCACATTGTTGATTCAAAATTGAATACTATTGATTTATGTAATATAAGTTTGCTACAATGATATTAATTTTTTAGTATGATTGGGTAAACATTATAACCTAAAACTTTGAAAGTGAGGAGAGAGTGAGATAGAGATAAAGAGAGTGTGGTAGGGGACAAAACCGACGCATCGTTACAAAAACAACCACAAGAGAAATACATATTTATTTTAATACGGAAAGTCGAAAGAATTTGCTTTGCTTTCCTTTCCTTTCCTTTTCCTACCAACAATAAATTATTTTATTTTATTTTATCCATTCCCAAAAGTGCTTTTATTAGGCCATCGACGTGGCTACTTGCATGAGTTGAAACGTGTCACCTTCTTCACTACTTCAAATCATAACTCCTCTTTTCTATTTTAATCTCATTCTATTATTATTTCTGTGCTTTTTGCTTCGTAACTCTAATATCTCCAAAATGATTTCTTCAAAATCATATAGTAATGAAATTAATATCCCTCCATGTATACATCAATGGATACCATATTGACACTACAAAATCTGCTCAATATTATATATTAATCCTAACTTTATGGACTTTATCTCTATGTACTTCCTTTTTTTTCTTATTTTATTTTCATTTTGGCTTTTCAACTATTTTAAAAGTTACTTTAATATATATATAATGAGAAATAAACAAGTACACTTTTTATAGTGAAGGAAAAAAGAAAGAAAAAGAAAAAAAAAACACTTATTTATGGTTCTTCCATGTACTTTCACTCATTTTAGTGATTTTAAATCAACTATTGGAATTTCTTTGTATTGTTTTTTTTTTATTTTTTTATCAATATATTAAAAAACCCAAGTTAAATTTTAAAAATTATTTTCCTTGTGAAATTTTTGTTTTTTTAATCTAATCGAGAATTCAAGTTTTTTTTCTCAAGAAATAAAAATCGTAAGAAAAATATATATAAATTTTAAACTAAAAACTAAAATCGAAATAGATATTAATTAATCGTTAAACTAAACTTCCTTTTTAAAAAACCTATAGTTATTTGTAACCATTTGAATTTAGAACAATTAGGTTAAATAAATGAGAAATTGCTTGAATTCTTATGAAAAATAAAAAAAAAAAAGATAAAGAAAAATGAGAAAACAAATAGTACTTTACAAATATATAATATGAGAAAATTTTCTAATGCACAAAATTATTATAATATTTTTAATTAGAGCAAGAAAAACAGAAGAAAAAAATCAATAAACATATAATTTTTTTTTTTAAAATAAGTTTGATCAACTAATTGTAAAAAATAATATGTTGATAAATTAACATAGCTCAATTGATTTTAAATTAATTAATTTAATACGTTAGTAAAATAGACTAATTAGGGTAAATAAATTTTCATTTTAAAATTTCAAAATTAATAGAAAAGACTTTAATCACTTTTTTTTTCTTTCTCAAATTTCCTTTTTCTATTTTCTAAAAACACTTTAGTACTAAAAAACACATTTTTAATGAGGTACAAATTTTAATTTGCATCATAAAAACAAAGTCTAACTATTACAATAATTAATTTGAAAATTCAAGATTGTTTTGAAATTGACCAAAGAAATGAGTTTCTCTCATAACTCTAATTTCTTTCCACCAAATCAATCTTCCAGCCTGTCATCACTCACTTACAGTCTGGCACTTAACTAATTAATTAATCTCCGATTCTTAAGAGCAAAACGACAAAAACAATATCCAACGTGGCACTCTAATTTCAAACCTTTTCAAGAACTAACTCACTTTCTCTCCCCTTTATATACTCATTCTCCTTTCTCCTTCCTCCTTCGCTCAATTACATCTCGCCTTTCATCTACATCTAACTCACTCAGAAACCAAAAGAAATGGGGATTTGTGTTTCGTCTGATTCTACCAACGTTGCTACAGCGAAATTGATTCTTATTGATGGAACATTGGTTGAGTATTCATACCCGGTTAAAGTTTCTTACGTCCTACAAAAACATCCGTCGAGTTTTATCTGCAACTCGGACGATATGGATTTCGACGACGTCGTTTACGCCGTTGACGAAGACGACGAGCTTCAACTCGGGCAGCTTTACTTTGCTTTACCGTTGGAGAGGCTGAATCAGCGGATGCAGGCGGAGGAAATGGCAGCATTGGCGGTTAAGGCGAGTTCGGCGCTAATGAAGGGCGGAGGTGGTGGTGGGATGGAGAAATGTGGATCTAGAGGGACGGCGGTTATTCCGGTGGGAAATTGCGAGGAGGAGGAGGGGTTTAGGAAGGAACCGAGAAAGGGGGGTTTGAAGAAGAAGGGTGGAAGTAGGAAATTTAGGGCGAAGTTGAGTGCAATTCCGGAATAATGGAGTTTTTGTTAGGGTTAATAGTGTAAATATGATATGTTGCTCTTTGAGGATGTTTCGTTTCTTTTGCATCCCATAGGCAATGGCATCTGATTCTTTGTTGTCTACTTTTACATATTTACCCCTCAGTATAAGAAATTATTTCTCCAATTACTTTACACCAATTATATTAATTTCAAACTAATAAATGATTCGTATTGTTAAAACTGAACTTAATAAATTACTCAGAGGGTAATTATATTTTAAAATATATGATTCTTGAAAATATTTTAGAATGCAGTAAAATTTTACCGTTGACTAATGATGGATATTGATAAACGTTTAATAGTATTGTTAACGATGGATTATAATAACTTATCAAGTTGTTGAAATTTTGTTATATTTGTAAATTAAGGAAGAAAGACCGAACTCATTCATTCAATTAAGAAAAAGATTTAGAGAGTATTTCATAACTTGCAGAAAGGTAACTTTATAACAGTGTCTCAAAAGGAAAGAAATAAAAGAGATTTTATATTTAATTTAAATTTCTTTTTTACTGTATTTTGTAAATAGTTTTAACTTATTTAAGTAGAAAACAAATTTGAAGTAGAATTGAAAAAAGAAATAACAAGAGAATAAATTAAAATAGTTTACAAACCAAATGCAAAATAATGTTATTATTCATAATTCTTATGGAGTGAAAGTGATGATCTGAAAGTGATGATCGTGTATCTAATGTTTCGCTATTTAAATATAATAATCGTGTTTACAATTATTTATAACCTATTATTATTACAAGATTTTTCACTTTACCAATGAAAAAAACATCGGTCAAAGTCCAAAAAAACATCCCAGAAAGGAGGGAAATCGTGGAGGATTGGGAAATGATGGAAAAACTAATTAAAATTAAGATTTATATTTTACTTTACGTTGACATTCTTTTGCGTCTGTCATTATATTAATCTTGCATTGGCATAAATATGTAAAAGAAATGTATGGATTTTTCTTTTTTTTTCTGTTTTTATAACTTTCATCGACAATTTTTGTTTGTCACATGTATAAATATTTTATCGGTATAAATATATAAAAATCGTATGAGTTTTTTTTGTTTCTAAAACTTATGCTGATGTTTTTTGCATCGACATATGTATAAATATTTTATCAGCATAAATATGTAAAAAAAAGTATTGAGTTTTTTGTTTTTAAAACTTATGCCGACGTTTTTATTTTTGTATCGTCATAATGTATAAATTTTACGTCGGCATAAATATGTAAAAAATGTATGAGTTTTTTTGTTTTTAAAACCTAAGCCGACATTTTTTTTTTGCATCCTCATATGTATAAATCTTGCGTCGGCATAAGTATGTATAAAAATGTATTAGTTTTTCTTTTTCAAAACTTCGGCCGACGTTGTTTACATCGCCATATGTACAAATCATGCATCAGCATAAATATGAATAAAAAATGTATGGATTCCTAAAACATTGCCGATGAATTAGAAGTTCGTCGGGATAAACACGTTTTTGCCCACGTAAAATGATGCATCGGGACAAAAGTGTTAAAATTGTCAAAAATCCTTGTAGTGTACAATGAAGTATAATGAATATTATTTCAAATTTTTATTTGTTATTATATTTACGGTATTTAAAAAAAACATTTACTATTTTATACTCATCGTCTCTCATCTGTTTGAGTATTATATTAGTTTGTACCTTAAACATAAAATATTATACTTTGATCATATTACAACTAAACAAATGATTATAATCCATTACACAATTGATAAAAATAAAAATAATTTTAATAAATTTATTTTATTTTTGTATAAATGTAAGAGATTGTTGGAGAGTGGGTATGAAAAATTAGATTTTTCTAACAAAAAAAATTTATTAAAATAGATTTGGATGAATATTTTAATTTTTGTTATGTAAAGACAATTTTTAAAACACCCAACATCAAAACATATTTAAAATTTGTCGATGAGATGTTGAATTATTTTATTATTTGCAAAACTTGAAGAAAAGTTTAATAAATTAATTAACAATAATTAATTTACTTAATATTGAAGTGTTGGATTATGTCGGTTCTTAATTTAATTAATTTCCAATGGAAAAGAAAAGATTAAAAACAAACAAAAGAAAAATTATTTCAAATAAATTAAATGGAAAAATCAGTGGCTGTGGATACAAAAAATAGATCCTCAAAGATTCTAATACACCAATGATCAAAATTTCAAATCAAACTATTGAATGAATTTCAAAACAATAATAATAAGTAGGGATAATCATATTTTAATTAATTTTTTTAAATAAATAAATAAGTTCTTTCTTTTAATTTTTTTTTTATTTCTTCTTTTGCTACCAACACTTGGGTTGTTAGAAAGTGATTTTCTTCTTCTTTTTTTTTTTTTTTTGAAAAAAATAAATGAGTTTGGTTGTTCTTCTTTAATTTCAAAAACATTATTTATTGCTTTTCTAAAAATATTTTCTATCAAATTTAACTTTAAATGGTGTTTGAAAAGATATTTATATTCTCATTTTTTTTATTCCATTCATACTAATTTTGCAAAAAAGTTTAGTAATATTTCAAAAATTAAATTATAAAGTTGGTTAGCATTTGGGTTTATTTAGTTATTCTAACTTTTGAAAATATCTAATAGAATTTCTCGTGACAATTTAAAAATATTTATGAATTGATTATTCTATTAGATATAAACTTGAATTTTATGTCTAATATTTATTTAAATTTTATGTTTTACAGAGTAGTAGATCCATTAATCTTAAGAAATAGAAAATAAAATAGACGTGACTGTGGTGGTAGCATGTACAAATGGGCCAATTTGTGCACTTACGGACTTGACTGTCCACCTGTTAGTTAAGTCGCGCGCTTATCTTTTACGATACTTTCGCTTCCGTCCTAAATTTTATCGTCATTATTAATTACAATTATATTATTTTTAAAAGAATCATTTTTAAGAATAGTTGTTAATATAAGTTTAAATTGATTGTCCATTATATATAATATATATAAAAGTTTGGACCAACTTTTATTTTTAATACAAAGTTTCAAATTTATAATATTTGAAGAAAGAAAAGTACACATACAATGATCCCAACATGCATTAATGGGAATGTAGATACAATGCATGTAAGTGATCTTCATCTCTATAAAAACAAATCATTCAAAAGAATATATATAAATACACATTACCATACATGGCAATGGACATAAAATAATTTGTCACTATTAAAGCACTTTTTCACATGACAATAGAATGGGAAAAACAACAAAGATGACTCTTCTCTTTTTTAGGTTATGTTCTTGGAAGTATAGATTGAAATGGAAGGGAAAAAAAAGATTAAGCATTTCAATTGAAATTAAAGAAAAGAGAGATATATAATGAGTATCCATTGCTTCTAGCTCTAATTTAAAAGTGGATGGGTTGTGAGTTTTACTTTATTTATTTTGTCTAGTAGTCACAATAGAACTCGATTTCACAACCTAAAGTCCATACACGTACGAATAAAACCACACAATCTAAATAACGAGACAACAAAGCGACCAAACAACTTAATAGAAGAAATAAATTCCAATTAGGAGGAAAGCTAGCTACCATGAATCCTCTCCCACAACTCAAGCACCAAATAATTTTGAATGATTATAGAAAACGTTAAACGTTTAATATTTTCTTAGTGTAGTGTACCATATTATCAAAATTATATCACAATTTTGAAAAGAAAAGAAAAAAAAAACTGAGTAACTGATATACTTTGTATAAAGTAGTATATCATATGATTGATATACCATATATAATGTATGTCTCGTTCTTATTGATATATCAAAATATAAAGTATATCAATAAAAAAAAATTATTGTAAATGATAAAGTTGCTGAAAATATTTTACAAAATATAACAAACTTTTAAATTCTATAAGTATTTCGTTTTTTTCCTCTTTCTCTGTTCCTATACCGCGGGTACAGTGTTTGAATCAATAGAGAACCTTTTCTTTAGTATTTGTATGAATCGATATTATTCTACATTCCAATTCCTTTCCGATACCTAAATTTCGAATTGGATCCAAAATTGATGGGTTAGTGTGAGCTTATCCATAGCGAATATATAGGTGGTTATCATTAATGTAATATATGGAAATGATAAGATATAGCAAAATTTCATTATATTATGGTGAAGTAATAAAAAATAAAAATTATATTTAATTTTACTTGTTCTATTTAGAAGTTTAGAAAATTATTGTTGCATTTGCATGTGTATATATATATATATATATATATATATATATATATACCTTTTTACTACTCATCACAATGTCTTTATATTTTTAAAACAAAAGTCTAGGGACAATTTAACCATGTTGAAGATTTAGTCTAATGAAGTTGAAAGTTCACCAATAAAAAAAAAATTAATGACTCGCATTATCAAATTAAGATCATGTTAATTAATTAATTGTTCTTAATTTTTTTTTATTTTTTATTTTAAAAAGAGATTAAGATTAGTTTTGAGAGAGGGAGTTTAGTAATTAATTATATTGTATTAAAAGAGAACAAAAAATAATGTAGGAGATAATTGGGCCTACCTTTGAAGAAAAAGAGAAGAGACTACTCCATGAAGGAATCTTTATAAGATGTAGGGTTAGAGAAATAAATGAAAAATGCCAAAGTTGATATTGACATTTGACATTGGATTATACATATTATTATCATCAACAATTGATGTGGTCTACACATCTACCCATTCTCATTTGGACCAATATTGCAAAGCATTATCATTTTCACAAAACCGTACCCTCACACCATTTAGAGAACTCTTTTAATAATTAATTATGCCAATTAATTGAATTTAGTTGGTTCATTTTTAATTATTTGTAATAACTTTTTAATGGTTTTTTGACAATCACCAAAATTTATTTATTGTATAAGTTGATTCGAGAGGGAAAAACATTTGAAATCGACTTTTTAAAAGATCAGAAGAGGTTTTGTTAGATGATATATTAAATTTATCTTATCTATTGACTTAAGTTTTTGGATTAGTGTTTTAAAATGGTATCACTCATCAGAGTAGGTTGTATCGAGATGCCCTAGATTTCAAGCTTCTACAATGTTATTACTTAATTAAATTACTTCCTATTTGTGGTGCATTTTTCGTATTCTTAGGTCATAAGTGAGGGGAGTGTGAAATGATATAATATTAAATTTTCCTTCAATCTGTTAATTTAAGCTTTCGAGTCAATTGTTGATTTAAGAGTTTTGTTTGTTTGGTCCGTTAGTGAAGAGAGTTTTGGAGATCATGGAATGATAAAAGAGGATTAAGAAGCATTTGAAGAGCGAGGAGTAACGAAAAATGAAATAATTAAGAATGTGATAGAAGGTATACACATAAACAATTATGTCCATACACTAATGAGATGACATTTTTTAAACTCATTTTTGAAAAAGTTATGAATATTAATGTAACATCGTGAATTTAAGAGGGAGAACAATGAACCGATATCACATCTAAATAAGAGAAATTTCAAGGACATGCAAACATAGTTAAGAAAATGCTTAAAAGAATTGAAAATGACTACTGGTACGTACTAACAATGTGACAGCTTCCGTTTCAGTTGCATAGTCATAGGACGTGATTGAAAACAAGTTTGTGTAATTTTGAGGGGACAACTTTCAGTTAAAAGCTTTTAAGACGAGCAAGAATCACATATCAAGTTTAAAAAGTTTAAAAAGTTTAGAAGTAGTTTTAAAAATAACTACAAAAATATTTTTGAAATTCTTTTAAAGTTTAAGGATATCATGAAATTCTTTAGAGGTTGAAAACTAAGAGTAAACGTATTTAATTTTTCTTTTCAAGTTTAAAAGTATCGTCTACCAAAATTTTGAAAGTTTAAAGATACTTTTAAAATCGTTCAAAAAAAAAAAAGTTTAAGAATATTTTCTATAATTTAGTTAATGTAAAAGAAAAAAGAAAGAAAGAAATTGGTAGGTGTTTAGTGCTTGATCCAAAAACACTATTAAAACACTCTAATTAAAGAATGTAAAACCAACCACTAAAGTGATTAATTGAAACTCTTTTAGCTAAAGTTATATTGATTAAAATATATGTCTTTGGTGAAAAGACTTAAAGTGCTTTTAATTTGTTTACCCTAAGATAGGAAGGTTCCTTAGTTAATAGGGTTTTAATCAATTTCATTAGTTGGTAAAAACATTGATCAATTGGTCTAAAACGTCAAAAAGCTTATGAAAAGTTCATTCACCTAATAATTATTACAACTTTTTTTTGCATTTTCTTCGCCTCTTTTTTCCTTTTTCCAATCCTATAATCTTAATCCTACGCGTTCACGTTTTTTACATTTTTTTTTTCCTACAAAGCGTGTGGTTATTTGATCTTAACAAAATGGATTTAACGCGTATGTCATCACATCACAAGCGTCTTTCCCATTAACAAATTAAGAAAATGAAAAAAAAAAAAACTTAGTATGAAAGACCGAAAGCATATACTAATTAGTGAACAAAATCAAAATTAAAAAGGTAAACTTTTGAAACTTAAATACCAAATGAAAAGAGAACTGAAAGGGTAAAAATGGAACGTTTAATTTTGTAACATGTGGATTTTTTTAAACCTTACGTAAACTTGAACCCCATCGTAGATTATTTTTAAATACGTTAATGTTTAGATCAACAATGATTCTGAATCAATTTTACGATATTCGGCTCCCACGAAAATGAAACCTTTCAAACAAAATACGAAAGAGCAACAACGTTAGAAAGACAATAATTTGCTTTTAGAAAAGACACAAAAAGAACGACAATTAGATCCATTCAGATTCTTCGTAGCTTAAATAAGGAAAGAATTCTCTGAAATATTAAATCATCGAAAAAACAAATAAGAAAAGAAAAATTAATATGGGGAATAAAAAACCCAATAAACAATCAATTACATATTTCCTAAACCCAATCATGTAGATAAGTAACATATGAATATAGTAAATGTATTTTGGTGAAATTGCTCTTTATGGGTTGATTTTATAATAATGAGTATATGTTGTTTACTATAAGCATACTTTAACAAATATATATATATATATATATATATATATATATATATATATATATATATATATATATATATATATATATATATATATATATATATATATAGCTTTTAAGTTGGGTAAATTAGTATCCAATTTGAGAAATAAATGTATGGAATTTTGAACGTTTTAATTTCTATTCAACATTTATCTTAATTAATTATAAAATCATAATTATGCCTAAACAAGATAAATAATAAATTGCATTGAGATTAGGAAATTTTTATTGAATGTGAGATGTCGTAGGTTATGTGTTGGGATACATAATTTTGTATATATAAGATGATGTACAATAAGTTTATTTCATCATAATATCAAAAGTTCAACGTAATATCAAAAAGTTCAAATGGCGTGTTCTATTAAATCTCGTTCTTACCCACCTTGTATTAGTTGTGGTTGCATGGATGCTTCATGTTGCAACGGTTAGGATCTCTTTTATCTCTTTTGTTATTTTGCTGTCCCAATTGATAATTTTATTTTTTTTTATTGGCTTATGGTTGTTACTAATTTTAGATTTTGGTATTATCGTGCAGGAGGTAAGTTTAAGTGGCCTGAAGTGGTAGGTATGAAGGGACAACAAGCTAAAAGTAAGATTGAAAAAGATGTATCTTTTGTGACTGTTATACTTTTAGCACCTGGAACAATTAGAATTGACAATTTCTGTTGCAATCGTGTTTTTGTTTACCTCGATGATAATGGAAAAGTCAATCAAATCCCAATCATTGGTTGACTTTATGAGGTCCATTATGTTACGTTATGTTTAATTACCACATGATCATATCTTCTTGTACTGATCAAGTTAAATCTTCAATAAAATTCAAATTCTAAAGCTTAACCTTTGTTTCGCAACAATAGCTTGTCGAGTGTCTGCTTCATTTTTGTCACATGGTTTGGTCTTTCTTAGGGATACTTTCGTCATTTTACCTCTTATTTGGCTCGTTTCAGTCCAAGTGCTTAATTCCTTCTTACAAAATGAATAAATAGAGCATCAAAGAACTCATTTGTGAAAGAATAAAAATAAACAAAATCGTCTAAGCCTAGAAAAGAACGACATTTTCAAATGCTCTTGATTGAACTTTAAGATTATTTGATTTTGAAAACCAATATCTAAACAAAATGAAAACAAATGTTAAATTCAATAGACAAAGAAATGTTCATCATTAGTGTTGATTTTCTTAACCATTTCATTAAGTTGTGCAAAGATTCCTATGAATTATCATATCGTCTATTATATTTTTAAGTCTTGAAGCTATTTTTTGGGTTATTATCTTTTTCTATAACAATCTTTTTTCATTCAACAAAATTGATTGCTAATTACTTAAACAAAATTAAGAAGAAATCAAGAAGCATGAGTACATTAAGAACAATCACGACCAACTTTCATTACCGACCTTACTATTTTTATGATATATATAGGTAACAATATAATAAAAATATTATAGATTTAGTTAATTATTGACCATAACTTTATTAACTTGCATTAATGATCAATCTACATATATTAAACACAATAATATTGAACAACATTCAAGAACATGATTACATGCATCTATAGAAAAGACTATGCATCAACTTAAAAATCCATAAACGAGTTCATCAAACAAATTATCTAGAACTAAAAATTTAGGCACTCATCGATGCTACAAACACATACATTTCTATGTATTGCAAACAATCATGAAGAAGTACCGACAGAATAAAGAGAACAAGAAAAACTACTTCAAACTAATCCCAACCATTTGAAGTCGTCTTAATAGGTCAATCTAGCCTTAATTCGCATGACTTAGGGTAGGAACGTAACATGAACAACTTTATAAATGAACCTCTAAATCTTCCACTCTCTTTTTAAAGCTAAAACACACACACTAAAACTTTGTAGTTTCATGGTTTATTGTTAACTGGGCATGTCAAAACAGTAGATCTTTTGCATTGAAGAAATTGTCAAAAAAAACATATATAAAATTTCAGGTCTAGTCTTTCTTAGATCATGCATGCAAGTTTTAATTGCCATGATCATGTTTCTTAGGGGTTTTTGCAAAAATAACAAAAAAGATTTATGAAAATAGAGGTTATGTTACTACATTTTCTAAATTACAAAAGTAGTAAAATTTAAATGCGAATAACCCTCTGATAACTTTATAATAACCGTTTCATCGCCATCATATTTGCCATATTTGCAATATGCAAAAAAATATGTGTTATGGACTGTTTTTCTAAAACAATTTTATCATCTTATGCAATAATTTTCCTTTCCCTTATGTTAATTGATTTCATCCATTACTTTTCATAGTGCTAATTTACATATCTTTCATCTAAAACGGTATGTTTTTTATGCTTTTGCTTAATATTTTTTGACACTATTGATCGATAAATATTCTTTGATTCGAGATATTTTCCTTGTTTGAACTTTTAGAATGATCAACATGATAAGTAGATTAAATTGAAGACTTAATCAAAGACTTACTTACATGTTTGGTTGAATTAAGTTCATCATATTTCACATAATGGACCATAGGATTAGATCATTTTATGTATCCAATTAAATGAGTTAGCTGTTATCCCAATCAATCCACTGGCTTAATGCAGCTTGACAGACTATCATATACCCAACTTGTTCGTTAGTTTTATATAATTAATTAGATATCAATATCATCTATCAGATTGGGCTATTAATTTAAATGACGAAATACATGAAACTTTACGCTGATCATTTCAAGATTTAGAGCCAACCATGCAAAATAATGATTTGAAACGACGAAATTAAAGTACCTCTGGGAAGACCAAATTATGTGATGTAGGACAAAAGAAGTCAAAAAAAAAAAAAAAAAGAGTTCAAAAAAGTGCAGATTGAAGCAGATTGTTATACGAACCAATGTTAGCTTAGGTTTTAGAACTTAAATTTTATTGTAGATTTAATTAACTTGAGTACAACATGCTATCATCACGTGGTTAAATATCAACATAACATAATGGATCTTTTGAAGTCAACCAATAGTTGAGATTTGATTGTCTTTGCCACTATCATCGAGGTAAACAAATACACGATTGCAACAAAAATTTTCAATTCTAATTGTTCCGGGCAATAAAAATATAACATCTACAAATGGCACGTATTTTTCAATTTTACTTTTAGCTTGTTGTCCCTTCATACCTATCACTTCGGATCACCTAAACTTGCCTCGTGCATAATAATACAAAACTTTGAAATTAATAATAAACAAACCAATATCAAGAATTAAAATAAAATGATTATCAAACGAGAGTGAAGCTTAATAGAAGAACATGTCATTTTGAACCGATTGATATTACAATGAAATAGACTTATTCACTACAAGAGACGGGGGTACTCCCGACGCACAAATACGTCGGCGAAAATGCAAAGTACGTCGGGAAAGGATATCCTGACGTACAAAACGGCGTCGGGAAGAACGTCGGGAGAAATGCGTCGCGAGAGGCTTTCCCGACGACGTACCAAATCGGCGTCGGAAAAGGCTTTCCCGACGCCGGGAGATGCGTCGGCATCGACGGCGTCGGGAAAACCTGTTTTCCGACGTTTTTTTTCCCGACGTAATGAACGTCGGGAAATATTTTTTTTATATATTTTTAAATATTTTATTTTTACTTTTTTCCTTATAATATTTTGCTCAAACATTCACAATGATGTTCGGATTGCTCAAAAAAATTTCGCGAAGTTTTGGATTAAATTAAAATAAATTAATAAATATACAAACACAAATTAAAAAAATAGAATTAAAATTAATAATACGAATAAGTTGACTACAACAAAATATAGTTCTCAATATAGAAAAAATATAAACATAATGAAAAATCTCCCAACGAGGTGCGTATGCGCGTCATTCTACACCTACAAATGGCACATATTTTTCAATTTTACTTTTAGCTTGTTGTCCCTTCATACCTATCACTTTGGATCACCTGAACTTGCTTCGTGCATAATAATACAAAACTTTGAAATTAATAATAAATAAACCAATATCAAGAATTAAAATAAAATGATTATCAAACGAGGGTGAAACTTAATAGAAGAACATGTCATTTTGAACCGATTGATATTACAATGAAATAAACTTATTGTATATCATCTTATATACAAATGGTATCCGAACGTATGAGGTAAAATATTGGTATTCAATTAAAAAAAAAATTCCATCTCAATGCAATTTATTATTTATGTTTGTTTAGGCA
Source organism: Cucumis melo (assembly GCF_025177605.1). Taxonomy (NCBI): domain Eukaryota; kingdom Viridiplantae; phylum Streptophyta; class Magnoliopsida; order Cucurbitales; family Cucurbitaceae; genus Cucumis; species Cucumis melo. The sequence continues at coordinate 1,967,909 of NC_066867.1, forward strand.
TAATTATGCTTTTATGATTAATTAAGATAATGTTGAATAGAAATTAAAACGTTCAAAAAGTTCATACATTTATTTCTCAAATTGGATAATTTACCTAAGTTAAGAGGTATATACATTGTTAATTAAAGCTTTTAAACTTTAAGTATGTTTATAGTAATTGACCTTAATATACTCATTATAAAATCAATTATACATAAAGAACAATTTCACCAAAATACAATATACTATATTATATTCTTGCTACATTATTTCTAAATGATTTATTACATTTAAATAGAGAATGGAAAGAGATTTGTTAATTCTGAAGATAATCCTTTTTCTTTCCTAACTATGTGAAGTAGTTTTCACAAGAAGAGAGTTTCAACCTTTAGAGAGAAAATTCAAGTGATTGCTTAATTATATATATAATGTTATCATACTTTAGGGGAGCACTTCTATATGGATTTATGGAGATTTTTTTATGGAATAATATATTGTGGATTTTATTTTCTTTGTTTAAACTTTCTGTAATGAGAGCATGATAATTAAGTAAGATCAAATTTGAAGACCTAAACAAATGGTTGTGTATTTCTACATAAACCCTTACTCTCGTTTCCATATTTAGAGACAGACATGCAAAATAATGTTTATCGATCAATAGCGTCAAAAAATATTAAGCAAAAGCATAAAAAAACATTCCGTTTTAGATGAAAGATATGTAAATTAGTACTATGAAAAGTAATTGATGAAATCAATTAACACAAGAGAAAGGAAAATTGCATAAGATGATAAAAAATATTAAAAAAAAACAGTCCATAACACATATTTTTTTTACATATTGCAAATATGGCAAATATGATGGCGATGAAATGGTTATTATAAGGTTATCAGAGGGTTATCCGCATTTAAATTTACTATTTTTATAATTTAGAAAATGTAGTAACATGACCTCTATTTTCATAAATCTTTTTTGCTATTTTTGCAAAAAACCCTTAAGAAAAACGATCTTGGCAATTAAAACTTGCATGCATGATCTAAGAAAGACTAGACCTGGAATTTTATATATGTTTTTTGACGGTTTCTTCAATGCAAATGATCTACTGTTTTGACATGCCCAATTAACAGATAAACCATGAAAATACAACGTTTTAGTGTGTGTGTTTTAGCTTTAAAAAGAGAGTGGAAGATTTAGAGGTTCATTTATAAAGTTGTTCAAGTTCCTACCCTAAGTCATGTGAATTAAGGCTAGATTGACCTATTAAGACGACTTCAGATAGTGGAGATTAGTTTGAAGTACTTTTTCTTATTCTTTTTATTCTGTCGGTACTTCTCCATGATTGTTTGCAATACATAGAAATGTATGTGTTTGTAGCATCGATGAGTGCCTAAATTTTTAGTTCTAGGTAATTTGTTTGATGAACTCGTTTATGGATTTTTAAGTTGATTTCTATAGATACATGTAATCATGTTCTTGAATGTTGTTCAATATTATTGTGTTTAATATATGTAGATTGATGGTTAATGCAAGTTAATTAAGTTATGGTCAATAATTAACTAAATCTATAATATTTTTATTATATTGTTACCATGCTATATATATCATAAAAATAGTAAGGTTGGTAATGAAAGTTGGTCGTGATTGTTCTTAATGTACTCATGCTTCTTGATTTCTTCTTAATTTTGTTTTAGTAATTAGTAATCAATTTTGTTGAATGAGAAGAGATTGTTATAGAAAAAGATAATAACCCAAAAAATAGTTTCAAGACTTAAAAATATAATAGACGATATGATAATCCATAGGAATCTTTGCACAACTTAATGAAATGATTAAGAAAATCAACACTAGCGATGAACATTTCTTTGTCTACTGAATTTAACATTTGTTTTTATTTTGTTTAGATTGGTTTTCAAAATCAAATAATCTTAAGTTCAATCAAGAGCATTTGAAAATGTCGTTCTTTTCTAGGCTTAGACAATTTTGTTTATTTTTATTCTTTCACAAATGAGTTCTTTGATGCTCTATTTATTCATTTTGTAAGAAGTAATTAAGCACTTGGACTGAAACGAGCCAAATAAGAGGTAAAATGACGAAAGTATCCCTAAGAAAGACCAAACCATGTGACAAAAATGAAGCAGACACTCGACAAGCTATTGTTGCGAAACAAAGGTTAAGCTTTAGAACTTAAATTTTATTGAAGATTTAACTTGATCGGTACAAAAGATATGATCATCTGGTAATTAAACATAACGTAACATAATGGACCTCATAAACTCAACCAATGATTGGGATTTGATTGACTTTCCCATTATCATCGAGGTAAACAAAAACACGATTGCAACAGAAATTGTCAATTCTAATTGTTCCAGGTGCTAAAAGTATAACAGTCACAAAAGATACATCTTTTTCAATCTTACTTTTAGCTTGTTGTCCCTTCATACCTACCACTTCAGGCCACTTAAACTTACCTCCTGCACGATAATACCAAACTCTAAAATTAATAACAACCATAAGCCAATAAAAAATAAAATTATCAATTGGGACAGCAAAATAACAAAAGAGATAAAAGAGATCCTAACCGTTGCAGCATGAAGCATCCATGCAACCACAATTGATACAAGGTGGATAAGAACGAGATTTAATAGAACACGCCATTTGAACTTTTGATATTACGTTGAACTTTTGATATTACGATGAAATAAACTTATTGTATATCATCTTATATATACAAAATTATGTATCCCAACACATAACCTACGATATCTCACATTCAATAAAAATTTCCTAATCTCAATGCAATTTATTATTTATCTAAACAGTTTAGGCATAATTATGATTTTATAATTAATTAAGATAAATGTTGAATAGAAATTAAAACGTTCAAAATTCCATACATTTATTTCTCAAATTGGATACTAATTTACCCAACTTAAAAGCTATATATATATATATATATATATATATATATATATATATATATATATATATATATATATATATATATATATATATATATATATATATATATATATTTGTTAAAGTATGCTTATAGTAAACAACATATACTCATTATTATAAAATCAACCCATAAAGAGCCATTTCACCAAAATACATTTACTATATTCATATGTTACTTATCTACATGATTTGGTTTAGGAAATATGTAATTGATTGTTTATTGGGTTTTTTATTCCCCATATTAATTTTTCTTTTCTTATTTGTTTTTTTCGATGATTTAATATTTCAGAGAATTCTTTCCTTATTTAAGCTACGAAAAATCTGAATGGATCTAATTGTCGTTCTTTTTGTGTCTTTTCTAAAAGCAAATTATTGTCTTTCTAACATTGTTGCTCTTTCGTATTTTGTTTGAAAGGTTTCATTTTCGTGAGAGCCGAATACGGTAAAATTGATTTAGAATCATTGTTGATCTAAACATTATAATCTACGGTGGGGTGCAAGTTTACATAAGGTTTAAAAAAATCCACATGTTACAAAATTACACATTCCATTTTTACCCTTTCAGTTCTCTTTTCATTTGGTATTTAAGTTTCAAAAGTTTACCTTTTTAATTTTGATTTTGTTAACTAAGTATATGCTTTCGGTCTTTCATACGAAGTTTTTTTTTTTTTTTTTCATTTTCTTAATTTGTTAATGGGAAAGACGCTTGTGATGTGATGACATACGCGTTAAATCCATTTTGTTAAGATCAAATAACCACACGCTTTGTAGGGAAAAAAATGTAAAAAACGTGAACGTGTAGGATTAAGGTTAGAGGAGTGGAAAAAGAAAAAAGAGGCGAAGAAAATGCAACAAAGTTGTAATAATTATATATATTGAGATTTACTTTTATAGGAAAATAATTTAAGAAATTTAGAGAGTTTGATTGATGCATGCTGCTTTATTGGTTGTCTCACAAAATTAATTAAATGTCTTATTGAGTGTCCCTTAGGTTGCTGATGATTCTTTCCTTAAAGACATTGAATGGATGAAATTATATACCTTTTCTGCTATGCCTTTTTTACAAGAGCAGGAATTTAATTTGCTTTAATATTTTGTTTGAAGATTTTCATTTTGAATCGTTGTTGATCTTATACTTGTACTTGTGATCGTGTTGTTGAATTATGAGCTCCATGAGAAGATTGTACTTGGTGTTGTGGGGAGCCTATAATACTTCATCATAAGTTTGAGAAAGAATTCTCTAACGAATTCTAACTTAGGAGAAACCTAAGAGTGTGTTTTGGGAGTGATTTTGAGATAGTCGAATTCACTTTTTTCTCTTAAAATGCTGGTGTTGACATGAACTAAAGTTGATTTTAGAAAAATCTAAAATCATTTCAAGTTGATTTTAGAGATTAATTGAGGTGATTTTTGTCGAGTGATTGACAGATAATCGTTTCGAAAGTGGTTATTTAATTCAATTTTAGTGTAAAATATTGTTGGTTAGCTAATTTTAAAATCGTTGGTTCTAAATTCTAAACAACAATATTTTAAAATTATGATTTTAAAATTAGCTAACCAACAATATTTTACACTAAAATTGAATTAAATAACCACTTTCGAAACGATTATCTGTCAATCACTCGACAAAAATCACCTCAATTAATCTCTAAAATCAACTTGAAATGATTTTAGATTTTTCTAAAATCAACTTTAGTTCATGTCAACACCAGCATTTTAAGAGAAAAAAGTGAATTCGACTATCTCAAAATCACTCCCAAAACACACTCTTAGGTTTCTCCTAAGTTAGAATTCGTTAGAGAATTCTTTCTCAAACTTATGATGAAGTATTATAGGCTCCCCACAACACCAAGTACAATCTTCTCATGGAGCTCATAATTCAACAACACGATCACAAGTACAAGTATAAGATCAACAACGATTCAAAATGAAAATCTTCAAACAAAATATTAAAGCAAATTAAATTCCTGCTCTTGTAAAAAAGGCATAGCAGAAAAGGTATATAATTTCATCCATTCAATGTCTTTAAGGAAAGAATCATCAGCAACCTAAGGGACACTCAATAAGACATTTAATTAATTTTGTGAGACAACCAATAAAGCAGCATGCATCAATCAAACTCTCTAAATTTCTTAAATTATTTTCCTATAAAAGTAAATCTCAATATATATAATTATTACAACTTTGTTGCATTTTCTTCGCCTCTTTTTTCTTTTTCCACTCCTCTAACCTTAATCCTACACGTTCACGTTTTTTACATTTTTTTCCCTACAAAGCGTGTGGTTATTTGATCTTAACAAAATGGATTTAACGCGTATGTCATCACATCACAAGCGTCTTTCCCATTAACAAATTAAGAAAATGAAAAAAAAAAAAAAAAAAATTCATATGAAAGACCGAAAGCATATACTTAGTTAACAAAATCAAAATTAAAAAGGTAAACTTTTGAAACTTAAATACCAAATGAAAAGAGAACTGAAAGGGTAAAAATGGAATGTGTAATTTTGTAACATGTGGATTTTTTTAAACCTTATGTAAACTTGCACCCCACCGTAGATTATAATGTTTAGATCAACAATGATTCTAAATCAATTTTACCGTATTCGGCTCTCACGAAAATGAAACCTTTCAAACAAAATACGAAAGAGCAACAATGTTAGAAAGACAATAATTTGCTTTTAGAAAAGACACAAAAAGAACGACAATTAGATCCATTCAGATTTTTCGTAGCTTAAATAAGGAAAGAATTCTCTGAAATATTAAATCATCGAAAAAAACAAATAAGAAAAGAAAAATTAATATGGGGAATAAAAAACCCAATAAACAATCAATTACATATTTCCTAAACCAAATCATGTAGATAAGTAACATATGAATATAGTAAATGTATTTTGGTGAAATGGCTCTTTATGGGTTGATTTTATAATAATGAGTATATGTTGTTTACTATAAGCATACTTTAACAAATATATATATATATATATATATATAGCTTTTAAGTTGGGTAAATTAGTATCCAATTTGAGAAATAAATGTATGGAATTTTGAACGTTTTAATTTCTATTCAACATTTATCTTAATTAATTATAAAATCATAATTATGCCTAAACAAGATAAAATAATAAATTGCATTGAGATTAGGAAATTTTTATTGAATGTGAGATATTGTAGGTTGTGTTGGGATACATAATTTTGTATATATAAGATGATATACAGTAAGTTTATTTCATCGTAATATCAAAAGTTCAACGTAATATCAAAAGTTCAAATGGCGTGTTCTATTAAATCTCGTTCCTACCCACCTTGTATCAGTTGTGGTTGCATGGATGCTTCATGCTGCAACGGTTAAGATCTCTTTTATCTCCTTTTGTTATTTTTCTGTCCTAATTTATAATTTTATTTTTTTTAATTGGCTTATGGTTGTTATTAATTTTAGAGTTTGGTATTATCGTGCAGGAGGTAAGTTTAAGTGGCCTGAAGTGGTAGGTATGAAGGGACAACAGGCTAAAAGTAAGATTGAAAAAGATGTATCTTTTGTGACTGTTATACTTTTAGCACCTGGAACAATTAGAATTGACAATTTCTGTTGTAATCGTGTTTTTGTTTACCTCGATGATAATGGAAAAGTCAATCAAATCCCAATCATTGGTTGACTTTATGAGGTCCATTATGTTACGTTATGTTTAATTACCACATGATCATATCTTTTTGTACTGATGAAGTTAAATCTTCAATAAAATTTAAATTCTAAAGCTTAACCTTTGTTTCGCAACAATAGCTTGTCGAGTGTCTGCTTCATTTTTGTCACATGGTTTGATCTTTCTTAGGGATATTTTCGTCATTTTACCTCTTATTTGGCTCGTTTCAGTCCAAGTGCTTAATTCCTTCTTACAAAATGAATAAACAGAGCATCAAAGAACTCATTTATGAAAGAATAAAAATAAACAAAATTGTCTAAGCCTAGAAAAGAACGACATTTTCAAATGCTCTTGATTGGACTTAAGATTATTTGATTTTGAAAACCAATCTAAACAAAATAAAAACAAATGTTAAATTCAATAGACAAAGAAATGTTCATCATTAGTGTTGATTTTCTTAATCATTTCATTAAGTTGCGCAAAGATTCCTATGAATTATCATATCGTCTATTATACTTTTCAGTCTTGAAACTATTTTTTGGATGTTATTATCTTTTTCTATAACAATCTTTTTTCATTCAACAAAATTGATATTTTAAGTAATTAAAGTAAATGTTTACAATAGATATAGAAAGAAAATTAAAAACATATATAATTGTTTGTTTTATTAATAATTTAATGACAGACAATCCTTATCGTATTTTGTTTCAATAGTTAGAATTTAGAACGAACGATTTCAAAAATAGCTAACCAACAATATTTTACACTAAAACTGAATTAGATAACCATTTTCAAAACAATTATCTATCAATCACTTGACAAAAATCACCTCAACTAATCTCCAAAATCAACTTGAAATGATTTTAGATTTTTCTAAAATCGACTTTAGTTCATGTCAACACCTGCATTTTAAGAGAAAAAGGTGAATTTGACTATCTCAAAATCACTCCCAAAACACACTCTTAGGTTCCTCCTAAGTTAGAGTTCGATAGAAAATTCTTTCTCTAACTAATGATGAAGTATTAGGCTCCCCACAACACCAAGAACAATCTTCTCATGAAGCTCATACTTCAACAACACGATCACAAGTACAAGTTTAAGATCAACAAACGATACAAAATGAAAATCTTCAAACAAAATACTAAAGCAAATTAAATTCCTGCTCTCCTGTAAAAAAGGCATAGCAGAAAAGGTATATAATTACATCCATCCAATGTCTTTAAAGCTAAAATAAGGAAAGAATCATTAGCAACCTAAGGGACACTCAATGAGACATTTAATTAATTTAATTAATTTTGTGAGACAACCAACAAAGCAGCAAGCATCAATCAAACCCTCTAAATTTCTTAAATGAAAAACATGTAATTATTTTCCTATAAAAGTAAATCTCAATATATATAGTTAACCTTTTCCATTTTAGTTCTATTTTTTTTCTTTCTATTCTCTATTTAAATGATAATAAATCGTTTAAATATGTAGCATGAACATAGTATATGTATTTTGGTGAAAATGCTCTCTTTATGGTTGATTTTATAATGAGTGTGTTGGTTACTAATATATATATAAGTACCTCTTTAACTTTGGTAAATTAGTATTCAATTTGAAAAATAAATGTGTACGTTATCTTAATAAATTATAAAAGCATAATTGTATATGCCTAAACAAGAAATCAAATAATACATTGCATTGAGATGGAATTTTGTATATATAAGAAGAAGATATATGATAAGTTTATTTCATCGTAATATCAAAGTTGGAATGGTGTGTTCTTCTATTAAACCTCTCCCTTACCCACCTTGTGTAAGTTGTGGTTGCATAGATTCTTCATGTTGCAACGGTTAGGATCACTTTAATTATCTATTTTGTTATTATGCTGTCCAAATTGATTAGTTTGTGTTTGTTATTAATCTTAGAGTTTGGTATATTATCAGTATATTATTACGCAGGAGGCAAGTTTAAGTGGCCTGAAGTGGTAGGTATGAAGGGACAACAAGCTAAAAGTAAAATTGAGAAAGATGTGTCTTTTGTGAGTGCTATATTTTTATTACCTGGAACAATTAGAATTGAAAATTTTTGTTGCAATCGTGTTTTTGTTTACCTCGATGATAAGGGCAAAGTCAATCAAATTCCGACCATTGGTTGACTTTAAAAGGTCCTTTATGTTATGTTATATTTAACCACATCATACGATAGCGTGTTGTACTCAAGTTAATCCTTCAATAAAATTTAAGCTCTAATCCTTCAATAACACGTCGTGCCTGCTTCATTTCGTAACTTTCTTTTTTACCTCTTCTTGACTTTTAAGAGGTCCTCGAAATATTTTTGCCATTTTACATCCTACTAAACTTCGTTGCGGACTAAATGCTTGATTTTTGCAAAATGAACATATCATCAAATAACTCATTTACATATGCACAAAAAGTAACAAAAATCTAAGTCTAGCTAGCTAAGAACATTTTAAGTGCTTTTCAGTTAATGATCGGACGGTAGATTATTTGATTTTAAAATTTAAAAAATGAAAGTAAACAAAGTTAAAGACAAGCTTGGTCTTTGTTAAATTCAAGATATGAAGATGTTCATGGGGATGTTTATTTCCTCGATTGATCATTAAGTCGTGATTTATAGATTATTACTTACATTGCAAATTATATTTTGAAGTCTACAAACTATTTCCTTTGAAAATTATATCTTTTACTAATTGATATATTAATAATCATGTGGACAAAATTTGAAAAGAAGATGACATTAAGAAGAATAATGATCAACTTTTGTTACCAATCCAACTACGTACTTTCAATATTACATATCCAATTAAACGTACAAATTACAACCTATCGATTGGACACTATTTTAACATGCATTAAGGATCAATCAATATCTTAACCACAATAATCTTAGACAAAATTCAAGAGCACAATATCTATATCATATCTCCCCAATGCTTGTTCTCCCGACGGTTTAAATTGACGTCGAGAGATTAGAATTTCTGATAGTAAGAAAACAATGCATTAACTTAAATAATCCATAAAAAAAAAATTAAAACACACTTAGAATTAAAATATTTAGCCACTGATCATCGAATTAATCTATAAACCCTATTCTCATACATTGCAACAACCATAAAAGAGTACCGAGAATAAAAGAAACTACACTCGAACGAATCTCCACTTCTGAACCACCCTCTAATCTCTATTTTAAAACGTCGTTTAATTTGTTAATTTAGCAAGTCATAAACCAATAACATCTTATAGAAAAAAAATTCCAACAACAAAAAATTCGTTCCAAAAAGAAAAAAAAAAAAAAACCGACATATCACAGCGTAACAATCATTTAGGTCTAATCCTTTTTGGACCACGTAGGGGTTTTATATATCGCACATGCATATGTTCACCGAATTAGATTTTAGAAAGTCTGTTTTGCTTATGATTATCGTAGAAAGGTGTCGCGTTTGAGTTTACTAACAAATGCGAAAATGCATTTTATTTGTGGAGATAGAGCTTCGACTAGGGTTCCCATTATTCAACATATCTTATATGAAATCTCCACACACGACACAAGAAAACACATTGTTAGTGTATAGTTCTTGGAAAAAAGTTCATCGAGAGAAAAATCATATGATTTATCATGCATTATTACGAACTTGGAATCCCACATAGTGCAATTACTTCATATGATTTGTGATTGCTTTAGATAAATTTCGTCCATTATATTGATCATTATATTCTTGTCCCTACATCTCTAATGTTTTGAACATGAATTTGTTTTTGATATTTCATGAAAGAGTACTCTTCATATTGTAATTATCTTTTCATCTAAATGGTATGTTTTAGGCTTTCTTTTTACTTTTTATCTTGTGATTAAATGAATGTCATTCTTTGAGTTAAGGCTTTGGCTCTCCAAAGAGAATGGGAATTAGATTAAAACAATATTATTTTCATGACTTTCTTTAAATCTTGAAATGAAAGTAAGGATTCATATCTTTCTAAAATTTGATTTGTATACGTACACCCGACCGACTTATTTATCTTAAACGATGTCAACTTAAGTACATGTTGTGATCGTAGAAAATTAAGTGAATGGCTAAATGAGATATATTATCTTAGTAAACAAAATTTATTAGCTAAGGACCCGTTTTTAAAATAACATATTAAGTGAATGGCTACGTATTGCAAAAACTAAATTTTAAATATAGATATTAAAATTTTTAATTTTGAATATCAAAACAATATATAAATCTAAATATATTTGGAAGTTTTTAAAAGGAGATTTTTAAAAAATAGAAAGAAAAAAAAACTATTTACTCTCTAAAAGACCAACGAATTACAAAATTTATCGACTTGATTTTTTTACGAAGTGTAAATATTTTGTTGATTTTTCTATTTTTGACAATTTACCTTTTAAAAATCAAAATTAAATGAAAATAAATATGAAAAATTAATAAATAAAAGAAACAAAAATAAGATAATAAAAGAAATATAAAAACTCGCTCCATCTAGTAACCATTTCTTTCTATTTTCGGTTTTTGAAAAATTAAACTTAATTCTTACGTTTTCTTACAACCCGTTTGTAACTTTCTTGAATAAGGTAGTTGAACTCTTAGCTAAATTTTCCAAAAACAATAACAAGTTTTCAAAAACTAAATTTTTTTTATTTTCAAATTTTTGCTTTGGTTTTCAAAACATTCATTAAAAATAGACTAAAAAAACAAAAAATTTAAAGAGGAAAAAAATATATATAGACTCAATTTTAAAAAACTAAAAACCAAAGACAAAATAGAAAATCATGATCATGAAACTCTAGAATGGATAAGTTTGAACGTATATATCTTCCAACGAATCAAGGCTACTTTTAATAATTCATATATTAGAAACAAATTTAATAAAAATTTAATTTTCATAAAAGTTTCTAAAATTTAAGAAATAAGAAAGGAAAATCGTTATTAAAATAATTTAATTCCTCAAAAAACCTACAAACATAAACAGAAAAACAATAACAAATATATAGTATATTTCTTTTTAACAACATATACCCTTTTAATTTAGGTAGATTGATATCCAATTTTAAAAATAAATGTGTAGACTTTTGAATGCTTTTCCATGCTTGCATATTCTAAACAAAAAGCATAATAATGCCCAAACAAGAAAAATAATAAATAGCATTGTGATCATGCAATTTCTTTGCATTCAATGCCAATACTTTAGGTTATGTATATATATATATAAGATATAATGCAAAGGGGTCGATATATTATCTCACAATTGATAACAATATTAAAGTACTCAAAATGGTATATGATTGGCCTCCTTATCCACCTTGTGTAAGCGATGGTTGCATGGATGCTCAATGTTGTGATATTGGTTAGAATCTTCGACATATATATATATTTATATATCTTTGTTTAATTTTTATTCGTCATATCCCTTTTCTAATCGTTTTAGTTTTTGAAGGTTAAAGTCTTTGAATACTTATTTAGTTTCTAATATGATGAATCGGTAAATTTTAGAATGGTTTCAGAGTAGGTAATCGTTTGGGTTTTGTGTTTAAGTTACTGCAGTGTTCTTTCCTTCCTCAAGAAATATTGATTCTCACTTATTGGGTAAAAAACTATGTTTAATTTTTTATTCTATGTTTTGAGATTCAACAAATATGTGTTTGGTTATAAATAGTTTGGATTCTTTTTCTGAAAACTACTTTTGGATTATAAAAACTCTATTTTTGACATAAAATCATATTCATAAATAAATTAATAATAGTTTTTGTCTTTTGTGGAATGAATTAAAAAAGGTTTTTTAAAAATTCGTTTTTATTTTTACACTTCTATAAGAAGTCCATGAATAAAAACACATATTTTTAACAATTCATTCTCAAAGTGTTTTTTCGTATAAAAGTTTGTTTTGTTTGTTATATACTAAAAAAAAAATTTATTAGTGTAAAATTCCAACTATAAAAGAAATACTATGACTAATAATTTAAAGCTATGGTCATCAAAGTTGATTGTATGAAAGTGGTCACTGGAGTTTATCGTCATTTGTGGTGGTCAAGGTTGGATGACAACAATGGTCAAAGATTGCAGTATTTCAAAGTTGTGGCCATAGAATGCCTCGATGGTCTCTAGAAGTAGTGGTCGGAGTTGGCTGACGGTCGATCAAAAGGGTGGTCGGCTATAGTTATTGTAGGTGGTGAAAGGAGTTGGTCGACAATGATCACCGAAAGTGGTGGCTAGTGTTCACACAGATCAAGTGTAGCCCAACAGTGATTGGCAAAGCTTGTGGTCTAAGGTTTTTTTTTCTTATAGTAATGACCATGCCAAAGTGCCCATGACGATGGTAGCTAAAGTTGTTTTGTAGTAGTCACTAAAAAATTGTCACTTTTGGTGGTCAACGAAGTAGATTGTCAGTGGTAGCGACAACATCATAGTGAAAGTGACAAATTAGGGAAAAATTAGCTATTAAACATTCAAAATTTATTTTCCTAAAAGTTAGTTTTGATAAAGTGTTTATTTTCAAATAACTTATTTTATAACTATCCTTATTTAAAAAAAAAAAAAAAAACAAAAAACCATTATGAACGATTATCAAATATACATATTTTTTTTAAAATGAACTAATTATTTATATTAAACATAATTATAGTCATTAAACATATTTTAAACAATTGTTTAAATTATAATATGATCTTTGAATAAGCTACAACCAAACAAATATCTTAAAACAAAACACCAAATACAACTATATTTTATTTTCAAAATTTCCTCCAAACAAACAAACAGTTTTTTATTTTTGAAATTTGGTTATTAATTGGACAGATTTTGATTAATTTAGTTTGTCACTAATGGTGGTGTTTGTATATGCAGGAGGGAATTATAGATGGCCTAACCTAGTAGGTAAGCCGTGGCAGTATGCTAAAAAGATAATTGAAGGAGAACTTCCAAGAGTTGGTGTTGTTGTCCTCCGAAAAGGGGCGGTTAGAATCTTCGATTTCTGTTGCAACCGTGTCTTTGTTTACATCGATGACAGTGGCATTGTTGCTAAAGTCCCAGTCATTGGTTGACCTTTTCGAACCTAAACTAAGAGGTTCTCTTATGTTTTTCTTTTTTTTTTAACCACAACGATTCATCCTTGTTTTAACTCAAGTTTGAATCCACAATAAAATTTAAATAAATGAAACTTATCAGTTAAGTATCTATTTCGTTTTTTCGTTTCTGGTGCAAAGTGAATTGTACTAAGTTAGTATTCAATTGAAAGTTTGATTTCCTAAAAAGACAAAGTATATCGGAAAATTGACAAAAATAGATTAAAAAAGGAGGGTTAAATGACTTTTGCGATTACTTTTCAAAATGAAGAGCTTTAGGACAATTTATGTGTGAATGGACAAAAATGCCGTTCATTAAATTTCTCTTTCTCTTTTCCTTTCCCTCTTCCACCTTTCCCTTCTCTCCACAACCGTTTTCCCTTCTCTTTTGCATAGAACGCCTAAAGTAAAAAAAAAAAAAAAAAAAAAAAAAAAAATTGCTAGTTTCATCCGTAGATGTCTGGTTTTTGGAATGGACTTATTTGCTATAAATTAGTTTAGTCAAAGTTTGGTTTAGGTTCTTAGAAAGTTTGGGTAGTGAAAAATGAATTGAACTAGAGAATTTAGTTGGATCAGATAGAAGAGAAGTAAGCAATAGGAATAGAATCTTATATTGTGAGCATTAGTTTGAATTGCTTTTATGCATGTTTAAGCTCTCATGGTTTATCTTACACTTTTCTCGCACCTTTCAAACTTTTATTATTTATTTCAAAATCAAATTGGTACACCTCCTAATCCATTTACAACGATTCTTTGCATGTTTAGTAAGCCTCTTAGGCCCTCATGTTTTATCTCGCGTGTTCCAAACTTTCACTATATATTTCAAAATCAAATTGATACACCTCCTAATCCATTTAAAACAATTCTTTGCATGTTTAGTAAATCTCTTGAACCCTCATGTTTTATCTCACATGCATCTCAAACGTTCCAAACTTTCACTATTTATTCCATAATCAAATTCGTTTATGGTACAAAGTGGATCGTACCTAAGTATTCAATTAAAAGTTTGATTTCCTAAAAAGACAAAGTATATCTAATCATAGATAGCATAATTAAGATTCAATTAAGTATTACAAATAAACGTTAAAATTGTGTATCATACACTTTTATTCACAAACAAGGTAGTAACTTACTTAATATGCCTGAATCAACCATAACTTTTTTTAGGAGGTTATTAATGTCATATAGGACATAATATTTAAGATGAATAAGGAGTTTTAGATGCAGCAGAAAATCTTAGTAGCGATATTTGGTTGAATAGTCCTTAGGTGCAATGACTAAACCACGTCCTTTCCTTGCTCCACGGTAGACTGTTTCAATGATATCAATGAACTCCTGCTTGTCCTTAAGTGCCCAGTTTATCTTATTGTTGTTTCCAGTTCCAAGATCAATCATTATGTGCTTGTTCCTAAAGAAAAACATAACGGTGGAAGGATCATACAGCTCGTACATTGTGTTGAAGTCGGGAACCTCTGTGATATCCACAAGGTATATTACAGCAAAGTTCTTAATCGTCTCTGCCACTGAGGCCAACACTTCATCCATCTAGAACAAAAGCATCTCAATCAGATGAAACATCTCAAAAAGAAAAAAGAAACTTAAGGATCTTCATCTTCCCAATCTTGAACATGTAAGATAGAAGAACTGTAATCATATTTAACATAAAAAGAGGGAAAATCATAGTTCATAACTGGGATGAAGGAACTTCATCTTTGGTACATACTACATACTAAAAACAAGTAGGAATGCATAACGTGTCGGGAACACACGATGATAATAGAAACTTCTTTTGTGAAACTAAAGACCAGAACAAAATAAATTCAGTTCATTGGAAGCAAGAAGAAGAATAAAGAATTTCAGAGAGAGAGACACAACATGGTCAACATTAAATTTGATGATGAACCAATTATGCTGAGAAAGAGGAATGGAAGATTATGAAATGGAAGAGGTAAAGACCTGCATACAAGTTTCATCCCAATCATGACCAAAACGAATGACCACAAGACGCTCTTCTTCTGCAAGGATTGCTTGGTCAACAGCCCATCCTGAATGAAGATGTGGCAGCAAGTACGACATCTCTTGCTCAGTAACTAGCTTCCACCTAACGAGTGACAAACAACATATAACATACATCACAACATGCTTCTCAAATAAGTTATTCATATACAATACAACATATATGAAAATGAGTAATATGTGTGACTTTATTGACTTATTCAACTCGTGGTCTTAATTATATCATCATGCATGCTCATCCTAAACTTTCTCAAACATCACCGAGTCCACCACGACTCTTTCTAGCATTCTCCCTTATCAAACTCTTACCAAACTCTTCCACACTGCTCTAAAGAACTCAATGTTTGATCCTAAACTATTTATACCTCAGGCCTCAAGTTCCTTGACCATTTACACCCAAAAACTTAATGACTCAACAATGTATTGGCCCTCAATCATATATTCATATATACTGAAAGCCCCAATATCTGCCTCAAGACTCATCACACTGACCTTTGACCAATTATACCAAAGGCTACAATGCTTTATCCTGAAGTCTCATTATCAAAGAGCGACACATTTTCCATCGACCATTTTTCCATCCCAAGGACCCAGGCTATGATATTCACTTACTTACCCAATCATAATACCATTATTCAACAATTTATATATGAACCTCTAATCTTCTTTATTACTTTCTTAAACACAATACTATGCCTCGACCATTTACGTCTGAGGCCCTACTATTGCCCTCACTTTCCTTTATCATAAACCCAAGGTCCTCTGAGACCTCTTTCACAATTCAGTCTCACAGTAAACCCAAGTATGAACATCCTAAAACATGTTCTCTAGATCAGATTCTAGCCATATAACTCCATGAACTTGAGCAAAAAAATATCACACTATCCTATAGTTTCAGAAAATCTAGATATA
Source organism: Cucumis melo (assembly GCF_025177605.1). Classification (NCBI taxonomy): domain Eukaryota; kingdom Viridiplantae; phylum Streptophyta; class Magnoliopsida; order Cucurbitales; family Cucurbitaceae; genus Cucumis; species Cucumis melo. The sequence continues at coordinate 1,984,481 of NC_066867.1, forward strand.
ACAACACGCTTAACGTCACAGGAGCATAACCCAACATGACACCGGAAAACATAGCAGCTGGTAATAGCACACAGTTTAAATCAAAGCGCTCTTAGCTCTTGAAACAAGAAAAACAAGATTCCAGGGTTAAAAAACAGATTGAAATCCTCAATCAAATCGGAAAAGTTGTTCAGGAGATGGTAACAATTCCTTTTTTTTTAACCCAAAGTTAGCCTTAAACACCTTTGCAACCTGTTTGAACGATTCGAGACCACAAAAAAGCATAGTTTCAAGGGCTAAAACCTAAATTAAAACACTTAAAAAAAAAGTCCGAAAGTGGTTTAGAGTAAATCGTTACTCACTATTTCTCACCAAACGAGCTTGAGCTTGATGAACTGCGTTCAAAGGCGTTAAAACTTGCAGATCTGCAGCCGTGAGATCGTGGGTGTCAAGAATTGAGATCGATCGGAGAGTGGGTCGAAAGAATTAAGCGATTTGAATTGTTGGTCCCGTCGGATGGTGCAGCAGTACACCGTCGGGAGCTACTGTGAAAACGAAACCCACGAACACGAGGTACGAAACTCACGAATGAAAATGAACGAAGGAGAGGAGACCCACGAACACGAAGTACGAAAGACGGCTTCCAAGTTTCCACAAACATAATGATCGATGGTAGACCGGTTTCTTTAATTTTAACCTAATAGGTGAACCGCCGTATCAAACGGAACCCAACCGGTTCAGTTTGGTTCAGTTAGATACTGTTTATTCTTTTAAACCAATCCAATCTGAACCGGACCGAATCGGTTCGGTCCATCGGTTTGGTTTGATTTTTTGCACCCCTTAGTTGACATTGGGGGTATTCAAAAACTGGCAACCCGACTAACCCGGGCTACCTAACCCAAACTGTAAATGTTGGGTTGGGTTGGAAAATTAGAGAAAAAAAAGTTGACTCGGCTCAACCCAATTATGTATATTAATATATATAAAAATCTAAAACCTAAAAGTAAATTTCTTTTGAATGTGCGATGTAGATTTAGAATTTGAATGTATAACATATATGTTACGTTGCACTTTGAATAACAATTTGTTCACCTTGTATATTGAAAAAGAATATGAAAGTTTGTTTAAATTATGGAGTGGTGGAAAAGAAAAACCAACTTACCAACCCATCCCAGTTGGACTCGATTTTTTTTTTGTTGGGTTAACCCTTGCATATTGAATCGATAGCATTCATTTTTTGCTAACCCAGATACTTTGGTTTATCCATAATTTTCCTCCAACTCGGTCCAGTATGACTTATGTGTCCCTAGTTGACATAACTATATCCTAACAAAATATCACTAATCTAAATATAAATATAAATGATAAGGTGTTAGCATGTTAACTGGTTTAAAATCATAAATGTTTATTTACTAATTTGAATTTACTATTCGTATACATCCAAAAATAACATCATCTAACCAAATTTTGTAACAACCACCTTATTGATTAATGTTGGTTATTTTCCTCGTCACTTATTTAATTTAGTTGTTACAAATCAACAAACTCAAGCTACAAAGTTGTGTTTAAACAAATTAAGCATATCCTCTGTGGTCGACCTTCATGTACACTTTAGACTTCCATAGCCGACTTTATGGATTGATAATTTCATGGTCTTTGTCGATCTTTTGATCCATTCTGTAAATTGATCTCTTTAGCTCTTATAGTTAATGTATGAATTGACTTTCATACTTAACCAAATAACTCACTCCATTTGGGTAAACCCTTCGCGTAATCTTTTTAAGGTTTTTCCATGTCGAATTTTTTACTCATAACAAAAGTTATATATTTGGTCAATCTGAATCCTATACCATACTCAAAAAATGATGTTAATAATCTTATAAAAGTTTTTTTATAGACATTTAATTGAAAAGGGGAATAAAAGATTAGTAAATTTCATGGTTGGTTTAATTTCAAGGTCTGTCCACTAGAAAAGAAAAGGGAATGTTCCTTTTGGTTTGTTTGCCTAAAGATATTGGAGGTTCCTTAGGCAATACGCTTTTGTCTTGTTAGTAATCGTTTTTAATATATCAATGATATATAGTCAGAACACAAATGTTAAATTGGAAATTCGACTTTGAATATGTGGTTATCTACTACTGATATGATAGAACATATGTATTTTTAGAAAGTATTGATATACGATAAACTAAGTGTTAAACTTAGGGACCTTATAGAAAACGGTAGTGGGTCTCATTGTAATTATCAAATATGTAAATATATAAAGCATATTTTGTCGATCGGTGATCGACCTCAAGGGTCAACCCTCATGTACTTTTGGACTTTCATGGTGGTCTTTGAAAATCTTCATTTGTAGCATTTTCCTTAGCAGCTTCTTCAATTTCCAATCCTCTTAACAATTCTTTTCTTTTCTTTTCTTTTCTTTTTTCTTCTTCACATCAAGTAAAAGGAGAAAAGAAAAAGAAGTAAGTAAGAAAAAAGAAAAAAAAAAAAAAAGTCCCTTTTTCCAAAGTCTTTTAAGAGGGCGACCTTCCCAATCCTAAAGTCCCTTTTTCCAAAGTCTTCTTAATAATTAAATTTTGGTTGAGATTCCAAAGTAAATGTTACAATGCACTCAATTTTAATCTCTATTGTATTCATAAGTGTTGGAAGTTAATACTTAAGTTAATCAAATTTAGGTATGATATCAAACTTTTAAAAATAGTTTTCATATGTTTGGAATTGATTTTCAATAGTTTATCTTTAGTTTTAAAAGTATAATTAGAATTATTCAATTAAATAAATAATTATCGTAAAAATATACTCTCTCTCTCTCTATATATATATATATATATTTTGTATAATTTTTTGTTTTATTAATTATTTGTTGTTCCGATATTTAGAATTAGAAAAATTCACAATGGTAACCAATAATATTTTACACAAAAGTTGAATTAGATGACCATTTTGGAGTGATTCTCGGTCAATCATTTAACAAAAAGAAACGCCTAATTTTAAATGATTTTATATTTTTCAAAAATTGACTTTAGTTCATATGAAACACTATCATTTGAAGAAAAAGTAATATTGACAAAGGACATGATTTTGACCGTCGAAATCACTCACAAATATACCCTTATATTTACTCCTACTAATTTTCCAGAACAATTCATCTTATTTTATTGTAATGTCAAAAAACCTTATTAGATATTAATTTCTAGATAGGTTCTGGTTGATTTTCTTATCACTTATGTTCAATTTTTTTTTTTAATTTAACTTTTTTACTATTAATATATGTTAAAATTAAGTGATGATAAAACTTAACAAACGTAATACTTTTTAGAAGAAAAAAAAACCATCATGTCTCATTTTTCTTTGGTCTTCTACATTTTAAAATGTTACGTTTTTAAACTTTTAAGTTTTGAATTTGATTTCAGTTTAGTCTATAGGTTTTAAAGTGTTACAATCTCATCTTTGAAATTTGAGCATTATTTTAATAAGGTAACTTGAATTAATTAACTTTCTAGTACAAATTGGAGATGAAGAATTCTCTGACCACGAACCTTTTTGTCCTTGACAACATACAATTGTCATTAACATTTAAGACAAAAAAAAAGTATCTTTAGTGAAAATCGATTTTAAAAATGTAAATCTTGAAATTGATGGGCCAAATTGAAACAAAACTTAACCTAAAATCAACTGGACAAAGTACATTTTTCAAGTAATTTTTTATAAAAATAATCTTCAAAAGAAATTATGAGAAAAAACCTAGTTTTGCTAGAAAATTTCATTAATGTCCTAAAATAAAATTTATTATCTCGATTAGGATCGATTAGAATTTAGTATATTTTTAGGACAATTATAACCTCATAATAATTATTAGTTATAAATGATTTTTGAAATTAAATACAAAATCTTTTCTTATTTACATTCTATTAAATTTATTATGTAATTTATTACTCCCTTACTTATGCTAATAATGAAAATGCAATTTTAATTATATTTAATATTACGTTATCATTTATGGTAGATTTAAAATTATTATCAAATAAAATCTCTTCTAATATAAAAATACTTTATTTATTAAATTTTACATATAATAAATCATCAATATTATTTTCATCACCACTTAAAACATCATCAATTTTCATCCGACGTCGGAAGAAGAAGTAAAAAAGAATTGGTGAGCCTCAATGTCATCACCATCATTGGCATCGAGGGGACAGAAAAAAGATTTAAATGTGGGAGTCATCACGTAAGCCAAAATTAACGAGTGAGATTCCATCATCGTCCTAGGAGATGAGATGTTCGGGATCGTGGTCGGGAATGAAGATCAAACGGTGAGAAGGGATGTTGCATTGGAATAATAATAAGAAGAATTATTCAGTGTTTTAAAAATAATTGTGATGGAGTAATAATAAGAAGAAGAAATATTTTTAAAAAATCACCGACTTTAAAGATAATTTTATACAAATATATCAAAATTTCATCAAATTTTTTCACATTTCCGTTCCACGTTTTATATTTTTCATATACCTACATAATATACTATATATTTTTCGTAATATACTATATTTTTTTCATATACTCTAATTTGTAGTATATTTTTCATATACCCTAAGAAATTTTCGAAGCATTGCATATCATATTTATATATGATATCTAATAAATGCAAATCTTGGTCCACTTTGCTTATTTCATTTTTTAATATATTATTAATAATAAAGATGAGTAGTTTGATCTTTTGGACTTTACATTTGTGTAAAATTAAAGCTCATTGAGACATCTACGAAAAATTTACAATATTAGATCAAACTTGTAATACGACGTTCAATTTTAGGCCGTAGTTGTTAAAACCCCTATTACAAATTACATAGTGGTTAGAGATAATATGATGATCATTCTCTAAGATGTTTCTTTAATGTAAATATTACCAAATTACATATTGATTTATGGCTTGAACAATACTATAGAATATGAGTGGATTGTCACCATCTAATTTAATTTTTTCCAAAACCAATCAATAATTCTAATTAAGAAAGATTGAAACGTTAATATATTGGAATAAAATATTTTCAAAAGTGAAAAATTAAATGTTAAAGGAAATAAATCAAATCAATTTGAATATATAATTTTTTTGTTCAATTATATGTGGTCTAATTTATTTGAATTGAGACCATACTAAAAAAATAATTGATTTGATAGTGATAATTATTATGTGTATGTGAAAGCATTTATTTACATAGTACAAAAATATTTGATAGAATATAATCCTAGTAAGCTCTATTTAAATTAGGTATTAGGTATTGATTGATATATAAGTATAATCAAGATAATCACTAATTAAATTTGATATTGTTTGATTATAGTATGAATATGTGACATAATATTCATTTTCTTGAAGAAATTTAATTATCTTAAGCAATGTGACAAAGAAAAAAAAAACAAAAAAAAAAACAAAAAAGATTCTTTCCCTTTTATTTATTTATTTATTTGGAGAGATTCTCATGCTAAAAATATTTTTTAGTTGATATGTCAAAAAAAAAAGTTAATTTTACTTTTTAACTATGTTTTAAAAAAATTCAATATTAATTTTTTTAAAAAAGTACTAAATCTTTTTAAACATAAAAAGATTAATTTTCATACCTATAACAAAACACCAAAATATTTACGGTCTATGTAACAAAATATAACAAAATAAAACAGCACAGGATATTTTTATAAGATTGTAAGGTGTTGATACTACTTATATGATCGTGTGCTATTTCGTAGATGATTGTGTATCATAATCATTTAGAAAAAGAATTACACGTGCATGTATGGTCAATTAATTGCATGTTGACTGTAGTGCATTTTAGTATTTTTCATCGTGAGTCCGTGTGTTTTTTCCTTTTCCAAAATTATTTTAAACAGTGTAAATATTTCATCGGTTTGTTATATTTATAAAAAAAAAACACATAACTTTCTAAATTAGTTCATCCGTTTAAGCTTTAAAAACATAATCACATTTATTATATTCTTTTAATATAAATTATAAAATTGATTAGTAGTCTTTGTCAAATGAAATTTTAGAAAATGTATCGATATATCAATATGTAAAGAATATAAAACCAAACTTAAATGATATTTTAAAATGAAAAAGAGAATAATAATTATCATTATTATTATATATTAAGTTAAGATTTGATGGATAACAACAATTGCTCTTTTTGGGTGATATTTTCACATGAAACCATAGATTCTGATTTAATCATATAACTTAAAATGTTTGAAAAAGTAGTAAGCAAAGTAATATAGAATCAGATGGTAGGGTGCAACTATTAGATTTGATGGAAAAAGAGAATCTTAGGATATTTCAATTAATATATATATATATATATATATATATATATATATATATATATATATATATATATATATATCTTTATGGAAAAAAAATTATAAAAACATTATTATTATGTTATTTGGTACAAAGTCACATGGACTCCAATTTCTTTTAACTTCAATATGAAGCCAATAAGTAATTTTTCCACATTTATGAACTTTTTTTTTTTTTCTAAACCAATTTTCCATGATTTTGGGTTACATATGTTATTCTTTAATTACCTCTAAAACTTTGATTTTAAAGTTAAATATTATGGTCAATGATCAAAACCCAAATGGCATATCTTATAGTTGGGTTTAGTTATAATTTTACTTATAGATATTGAATTGGTTTGTGAATTAATATAATTAGTTTGGGTTTTATGTTTAATGGTGTTGTTTTAGGTTAATTAATCATTAACAAAGTTGAATGACGATGTATGTGATTAGAAATTTTAATAGTAACAACTTAAATATGTGATTAGAAATTTAGACATTAAATGATCTGGATAATTTTGAATTACAAAGCACTACCGACATTATAAAACAAATAAGTCATATGGTTGAAAAAATAACTTGATTTTGAGCCAAAAGTAGCACTTTAGGCCAAAATGGACTTAGAAGAGAGGGTTATGGTTTAGGCCTTGACCCCAAGACAATATGCTCGGGTGTTGGTCGAGGGCAAACCTAACAAAATGCCTAACAAAAAACGTTGATAAAGCATCTTTCCTTTTTTTAAAAAAAAAATTAATATAAAAAGATGGAGACAAAAATACCCTTTTTCATCCTTTGCACCTCTAAAAGGCAACAAAAATGCTTATATAACCTAAAATACTAACAAAATGATTATATAAAGGGATTGAATGCCTAACAATAATATCATTCTAGGACCAAAATGGGCCGAGTGGTGTTCAACTTCGACCTTGGACAAGACTAATTAAGTCTAGTAAAATGCTAATAATGCATATGCCTTTTGCATGCATGACCCAATCCGATCGATGGAATAAATGGTTATCTAATATAGTTTTGAAGTTCTATGGAGGAACACTTGGATCATCTCTTCCTATACACACCATTGTAGTTCCAAAGAAAGTAAGACAATTTAACTCACGAATACTAGAATTTCTACACTATCTAACTCAAACGTTGGTGTGTAACGAGTATACCATAACATTTTGTTTTGTAGGTTAATGTCATTCTTCTTTTTAAATAAATCTACGGTGGTCGTCACACAAACACCGGACTCTTTTCCTTGTCTACGTTCTAATATCCGAAACCCTTGTCCAATGTTTTGAAGTTAATATAGGAAAAGTTAACGCTTTTATTTTGTTTTGCTATTTTTTTTTTATAATTAGGTTTCAAACTCCACCTTGGGTAGCATTTTTTTTCCATCTTTTTTTTTTTTTTTTTATCTTTTTAGTACATAATGTGATAATTATATTAATAAATAATTAAAAATTTATCAAAATAAGCATAAATCAACTCTCATAGTAACTCACAAATTATCTAAAAAGTTTACATACCTATTTGCTTTCTACTTTTAACATGACTTTACATTATTACAAAACAACAAAAATAGTTAGCTAAATAGAAAATATTAACTCAATATGATTAAAAATATGTGTTAATTAATAAAGGTAAATGATAGTGATGAGAATAATTAGTAAATTAGGTAATGTTTGACCAAATGTGTCAATAATGAGTACATATTGAAGGGGAAAGGAACCTAATATACAAACATAATCCACCCCCTAATCAATTATTGATGACCTTTTTACTCGAGTTTAATATTCATTTAAAGTATATAAAATTAAAATTAAATACAGTAAAAAAGTTTAACTCGATAATAATTGATATGAAATTCTTTCTTAGATGCCGAACGTTTGATCTCACTCGTACGGTTCTTATATATGGATAAAATCTAAGGTTAAATTTACCAAATCGTAATGAATGAATTGTAATAGAACCACAAACATTGCCTAGAATTATGAATCTGTCACATTTTACCGTTATTGTTATGATGCCTAACCCTGACGATAACGATAAGGGTAAAGACAATGGATCCTACCTAATTTTCAATTACAACAAAACTGAGCATCCTCCATTCCTCAATTAGATTACATGAATAAATTACAGATTTCGAGCCTATTATTATGAAATGTAGATAAACAACAACAACACAAACAATCAAATCGCTATCCGTTTTCAACTAAAAACAACAAATGACCACCAAAATAATATATTAAAAAAAAAAAGAAGAAGAACTAAAGAAGTGGAGACCAAGATGCTATTTAATAAAAAAAAAATTAAAATATAGGGATAAAATGGATATGATTTGGAAAAGGCAAAGACAATAAAATGTATAAAAAGGGAATCTCTTCTTCTCAAAATGAATGAAGAAGAACAACAACAAAAGAAAGACCATAAGAAAATTTCATCAAAGAAAAAAAAAAAAAAAAGAAAAGGATTGTGTAAAATTAAAATCCCTTTCTTCACCTTCTTCTTCCCCTCTTTCCCATTTGGTTGTTCTACAAATCCAAAGCCAAAATGGGGGTTTGTGCTTCCACTCAAACACCAATAACAAGGAATCCCAAATGCGGAATCAAATTCTCCAAACAACAACAACAACAACAACAACAACACCAATTGTTGAATCTAGATTCAATCAAGGTCATTCACATGGACGGCTTCATCGAGGAATTTTCCGATCCAATCAAAGCCTCCAAAATCACATCTCGTAACCCTAATTTCTTCCTCTGTAACTCAGAGCAAATGTTAATCGGTAGCTGTGTTCCTTCTCTTTCCAGCGATGAAAATCTTCAAATCGGTCAAATCTACTTCCTCCTCCCTCTCTCTCTCGCTCATTCCCCTCTTTCTCTCCCCGATCTCTGCAATTTCGCCATTAAAGCTTCCTCTGCTCTTCGAAACATTCCATCTCCGTTCTTCAGGTAATCCTGTAATTCGTTGGATTTGCTAGCTTGACAATGTGATGGGTTTCGATCGGAGTAATTTTTTATTGATGATGCATGTTTTGATAATTGTTATTGTTGATCGGATTATTACAAAAGTCAAGTGGTGATGAAATGGATCGATGGATTCGTTTTTTCTTTTCCATTTTTGTTATTATGAATCTGATTGTTCCGTTTAATTTTTTTTTTGGCGGAATTAGATTTGATTGAAGAATTGTTGTAATAGCTGTGTTCATTTGATTTGTTAGTGTGTGTGTGTGAAAAGGAAATTTGATAAAAGAAAAACCTCCTTTGGGATTCTCATATACTAAACGACACCGTTAATAATTCAAATCTCTCTTTTTCTTTCTTTTCTAAAAGTATTCCACTTTTTATACATAACATATCATTTTAATATTTATATTTTTCAACTTCGTTTAATTTTAGTCTTCGTACTTTGATTTCTTCAAAACTTTATGGAAAATTTATATTTGAAAAAACGAATCTTGAATATTACTATGCATGTTTCAAAAAAATATATAATTCGACTATTGACGAACTTTTTAATAAAAGAAATAATATTTTTGTTCATTCGGGATTCCTTAAATGAAAATTTTAAAATAATATAGAAATCTTTAAACTAAATATCTGGCGACATTGTGAATGTTCGACACAAATGGTTCTTGACTCATATGATTGACTATACGTAAACGTGTCATATTACACAATCGAACAAATGTGTCTGGCCCACTATGTATAAAGATGGTAGAGAGTGGAACTAATGTATATGACGCTCACACAAGAGGAAAGACATACGCTTAGGAACTGAGACAATCGCCTTACGTACCATTGATATACTCGACAATTTCGCAACAAATTCAACACATGAGACAGAGAAGTGTGCAATGTACGTGACTTGTTATACCTTGTGAGATATGGCACATGGTCATATAGACGCTGTTAAACAAATAGAGTGGACATATCTCATATCTCACATTCCCATCACATAAACCATCCAAATGTGTGTACAACATAATTTTGGTAATTAACTCTTAATTCCACGTTGGAGGTTTATGTGTTTGTAATGGTCATATAGACACGACACAAGCCCTGAGTTGTGAGATTATGTACTATGTGACTTGTGACATATCTCACAAATTGCAATGAGTTATGTACATACCATATTGTGCTAACTCATGGGTCGTTCATTGCTAAAGTGTTGACAGTTTGTGGAATGTGACACCTACGCTTTAATTTACCTCTTATGTGAACACAATGCGTATATGTGTTGACTGTGTGACATGCTTGTATGTGGTGGGCTATACACACATTTGTTTGATCATGCAACATATTCATGTATCAGGTCTTGTTGGGGTCACTTACTAATCAGTTGACTTTCAAAGAAGAAATCTTAAACTCTTTTTTGTTAAAGAAAGTGAACCATTTAGTTTTTTGGACAGCGAAAGAATCATGACATGTTGACGGTTGATTTATGGCTTGACAAGACTTTTCACCTAAATTTGGATCGATGGTTAAAAGTTAGGCACTTTCATATATACATAGAGAAAGAGATGTTGAAGGTCGGTTTTATTTTATTAGATATAGAAAGTAGGGGATTGAACTTTGACAAATTGTATGGTTGTTGACTTTATTGAGTATGGGAGGGGCCTATGGGAGTCAAAGTTTCAAGTTTTCATTTTTCAATTATAACACCAATGTGAAATGGAACCTCATTTGAAATTTATCATTAAATAATTCTCTAATTTACACTTTATTATAATTATTTTTCTAAATACAAAGTTGTAATCTCTTAAAATGAAATATAATTAACTAATCTTTTTTTAAAAAAAGAAATGAAATTAAAAACTTTTGAAATATTTATTGTTTATAGAAGCCCATTGTTTGTAACTTAGAAACTGGGCCTCTCATGGTTGGACAGTGTATGGCTCCTAAAAGTCCACTCATTTTCTAATCCACCAAACCCCATGAAAAATACTTGAAAACAGAAAGACTTTACAACTCAAAACAGAAGACTCTTCTAACTATTTCAAAATAACTGCATGCTTACTAAGTAGCATCCATTAGATTGAATTGTTAACCATCCTAAGACAACTGATATTGAGGCCTAAGATAACTAATAATATTGGGAGAGCCAAGTTAAATAAATTGCTTCCTAATAAGTAGGTTTCATTAAATTGGCTTTGTACCTAGAGGATTCTAAGTTTGTTTGGGTTGAGGGGCCTCACCTTTAGAGAAAGTCTAAGTAAGGTTGTTTGATGTGCGTTTTTGAAAAAACGTTATAGTAGTAGAGAGAATCTCAAGCTTAGGAGAGCACTTATGCTAATTAAACACTAAAGAATAGGTCGTATGAGAGTCATTGTAGAAAGTCATGTGTTTGATAAATAATTAACTATTTGTTAGTGAAGTTTCTTTTCACTAAAACATAGCTCTACGTAGTAGGTGATGTATCACTGAACAAGGTTACCAATTTCTTTGTCGCTCTCTTAATGTTCACTCTTGTTATTCATATTGTTACAATTTGTCGTGTGACTTTGGTTGTTATGTATATTAGATGGATTAGGTTTGAAGAAGTTAAATCAAGCTAACCAAGAGACTTTTCGGTCGAAGACATGTGTCCTTTTGAGTGAAAAATCCCCAAGGCCGAGGCCAAGGCCCAAACCAAAGGTATGAGGGTAGCAATTGGGGCTTTCAACCCAATAGTTTTTCTAACCTTTCTAAGGCTTGAAACCATAATTATAGGAAGCAATAGCATATGTGGTGACACAAAGGTGCCCTTATAAATGTATGTCACATGCTACATTCCTCAACAAATTCAACTTCAACTTCCCCCATTAATGGCTTCTTTTAATAATTCCAACTATACACTCTACTCACTCTCACTTTATGATTCTATTATTTTAACTTTTAACTACACACTCATCGATCTAAACTTTATATTTAATATTATTTTTGTCTTTGATTCAAATTTTTCCATCCCATGTTTTTCGAAATCAAATATTCATAAGCAACATAATCGGTGAAAGGATTGAAGCTTGAAACGGAAATCGATCGAGACTACAATATCTCACCAATTTAACAATTTTTCTATAGGCAATACTTTGTGCAATTGAAAGGTGGGAAATTAAACCATGTTGTAAGATCCTAGATTGAATTTCCTATCGAAGAAAAGTAAAATGGGTACGATGATATATTCGACCATCCCAACCCTAGTCATTCGAAAAAAGTTGGGGTGATGTCATCCCTCATCTTGAAGAGACAAGATTGTGAAGGTCGAAGATATATAGTGATTAGTGCAAACATGGTCCATCTATCTTTATTGCTTTCTCGTTATTGCTTTATTTATTTGCTTTGTGTTTATTTTGGTAATGTCAAATAGGAGTCTTGTCCTACCAACAAAATCTTATTGAAATTTTTACTTTTTCAAGAGAAAGATTCCTAAAGGTAAGGTGTCTATTAAGGGTTCTATCCTGTCATGTATCTTTTAGAATTTTAGAATTTTCTGGTGATATTTTAGATAAATGTCTTTTGTATAATGATATTGAAAGGTAACTAAGAGTCAATAAATAGTAGACAAATGCAAGAAGATTAATTTCTTGCTCTTTGACAAAAGGATAAGGAAGTTAAGATTGGTTATATAGACTTTCAATATATAAAATAATTTAACAATTGGACACATACTTATAGATGAAATAAATACATGAACTTTGTAGGTATAAAATTATGGGAAATAGTAATACAGTTCAATGAGTTAATGTTGAAAATGTTAAATATTCAAATAAAATCAACACTTTCGAGCATCTTTTTCTTTTAAATTGTCTAAGTCTTATATGTTAAGTAGTTGAGTAAATGTCGGGTGTGTGTAAAGTGTGTGTCTTTTAACTTCACTCTCGTCAACCAATAGATTAGTTAACAAATTAAACAAACTAGTGAAGAGATAAATATAGCATATTATGGAAGTACAAATTGGACCGATAAAAAGGTTGACAAAAGAACCCTAAATTTCAAGGGGAATGGGAAGTTGCTCTCTAAGCTCTTAGCTAAATCTTATTTGGTCCGTAAATGATCTTCCATGTTGAATCTCTTTTCAAAAATGGTCAAATATGTTTTTTCTACGATGGTGGATAACTATTTGTTCTATTTGACGATTCTATGTACTGCATCGTTTTTGTTTTCTTTAATAATAAGCTAGGTTCTCATTTGGAAATTAAAATGTACATTATTATATTGATAGGAGAAACCTATCATATAATAATGTAAAATTATTGCATAAAACTATAATAAGAACTCTTCTCCCACCTTATCACACTCAAATAATTAAATCTTAGTTACAACTAACATACTTTATTTATTCATAAATTTACTTTATTTGATGCGACACTTACGATATAGTTTCTAAATATAGTGAACTTCCTCTCTTGTTGATTTGAACTTGCTCTCAGTCTCATATTTTTACTCATTCTCAATTTTTGTTTAGGTATATTTTAAATTAAAACAAACATTTATAGGGTGTCGTTTTTTTTTTCTTTCTTATATATACTCATTTTAAAACAAAACGAAAATTAATGACGAGTGACAAGAGCAAGAGTGAAAGAAAGTATCGAATCATAGAAAATGAGTATTGAAATGAACGAAGGCGAAAAGCGAGCATCAAAGCCTAAACTAACCGTACTTCAAAAGGCTGTTAAAAGTAATTTAAGTATATGATTAAGTAAACATATGAGGGACATTGGTACCAAATTCCCATTTGATATGTACACATATCTTTACCCAATTGAGGGAAACTGATCAATCCCATTCTCCACTTTCACCAATCTCATGAAAACAACAAAAAAGAAAGAGAAAGAGAAAGAGAAAGAGAAGTTTTCCCAAATTCCAATTTTCCTATAAAATGCCAATATTAATTTAACTCAACAACACAACCATTTTCACTCTCCTCACGAGACTCAAAGTTCAAACCTTTGCAAAAATCCTCAAGAAAAACTCAAACCCCATCGGAAATGGCCATTAATCAAGTTGTCCTACAACTTCTAGCCTTATCACTTCTAGTCCTAATACTCATAGTCCAGAGTTCTGCGGCGACGCCACCACCAACGGCAGCTCTATCGCCAGCAGCAAGTGAGTACTTAGAAGCCCACAACAGAGCAAGAGCAGAGGTGGGTGTGGAGCCTCTGCAATGGAGTCAAAATCTGGCGAATCTTACAGATCGACTGGCTCGATTCCAACGCAACCAAAAGGGGTGTGGGTTCGCGGAGCTGAGCGGCAGTCGGTACGGAGGAAATCAGATGTGGGTGAGTGGACGTGTACTGACGCCGCGGGAGGCGGTGGAGGAGTGGGTTAAAGAGAAGGCGTTTTACAATCATACGAGTAATACGTGTGTTGGGGATCACCATTGTGGAGTTTATACTCAGGTGGTGTGGCGGAAGTCGAAGGAGGTGGGTTGTGGTCAGGCTACTTGCCGGAAAGAAGGGATTAGTTTGACCATTTGTTTCTATAACCCACCCGGCAATGTCATCGGTGAAAGTCCTTTTTAGATAAAGAGGTTTCTTCCTTTTCTTTTTCTAAGAAAAAAAAATGTCAAAGGTAAGATAATGTAATGTGACGTTGTTTTAATAAATGCCTTTGTTTGTGTGTTACAGTACACTTTCAACGTTCTTATCGCTTCATTTGATATATCTAAGAACTTTAATTTCTTATCAACTATACATTATGTATTCAAATGGGTGCGATCAGCGAAAGCTTATATTATAACGAAATGAGGGAGCAGAAAGAAGGGTAGATCTGAGTGAGTCATTGTGCATATCGTAGTGAGTGTTGTGGGCATAAAAAAGTTGTATTGTTTTAAAGTAAATAATGGGGGAAAGAAGACAAACATATTAGAAGCCCACTTGTTCCACCAAATGAAGATTTCTATAAGATATTTGTTTACTTTCTATTTCATATCCTTTACATAGGATCTTCAACTTTTGTCGTTTCTAATAAAATAATTCTATCACATGAGTGCTCTTCTACTGCCAAACTCAGTACTGACTGTTCCCTAATTAATTTTCACATCTTACCAATTTAATAATATCTCAATGAATGGCGTTTAATTTAGCTATAATTAAAAATCTCATTGGTTCTAACATAGAAGGAACAAGATTCAAACTTCTTACTTCAAAGTAGAAAACATATACATCATATCGGAAATTTAGAATACTACGATATTATTTGTCGAATTCAGAATTAGTAGTAAGATGATACAAAATTATTTGCTAATCAAATTATTAAATTATACATTTCAAAAGTTTTTCCACATTGATGACAGTTTGATAAAATAATCTCAAGCTCAACAAATTGAAGGGATCAGGATAATATAAACATTTCAAGTACAAAATAAGATAGGTCCACTTTTGTATTCTCATCAGATGTCTTTGCTTACAGTTCTTCTATGTACAAATGAGAAATCAAATTCAATGCACAAAAATTTCAGCATTTGAGTTGATCCCAAAAAAGAAGAAAATGCAAGCAAGCAAATTAGATGATCAGCTCCTTAGAAATCAGGTACCTGAAAGTGTAGTTTGGAGGAATCCATTCGACAATCTTCCGAGGATTCCCGAGCAGCGATCGTTTGACACTCTTTCTCAGAGATTCGGGCAAGCTCTTGAGAATCATCTCCATCAGCCCAAATGAACATAGACCAGAGTCCTTTACGAATGACTCGATGATCTTTGGAAGAAGAATCTTTTGGTCCTTTCTTACACCGAACGTGGCTCGAATGTACTCGTCTTTTGAAGTTTCCAATTCTTGAAACACTCTTTTAGGTGTATAAACACGAACCTAAAACAATATTTAAATATGTGTGAAATAGTACAACAGAGAAACAGGAAAAGTGGAGCACTAGAGCAGTGAGTTCAAAAGTTACCGCAGGGTCAGAGTGGCTCCCTGAACAAAGGGCGAAATGTAAAAGGGGTTCTGGACGGTCAACTATATATGTTTGTCGTTCATCTCCGATCTTGAATTTTGTCCTTGAAGGAAGCAAGAGCCGAAGCCACTGCATATGAAACTCATTATATCAGGCCTATAGAGAAATGTAATCTCTCTTGGTTAGTGAAGAAACAAGAGAGACAATATCACATCATGATGTGAATAAAACTTTGCAAAGAAAGTAGAAAATAGAACATTTGTTACCTGCCGAGGACGAGGCATCCGACAGCCAAGAATACAACTCTGAATTGTGTCTACACTAATTGTATGGCCTCCTATGTTATATGCAGACTGAAAACAATAAACAAAGTGAGAAATAGTGATGAAGACCAAAGTGAGCTAAGGTTCCTAATAGAAACAAGAGAAGTTACCTTCAAGAGTAGAAAGGCTCTCTTGACATTGTTTTGAGGTACTCCATAAGCCAAATACGTCTGTTCAAAAACAAGGAAATGATTATAATCCGGTTCTGTGGGGAAAGTAGAGTAAGGATGAAATAATATATGCAAAAGGTTGACATGTTTACATGCATCACCAATGAATTGTGTATATTTATCCAGAAAGCCAACTTTTCCTCGTAATTAAGGTTCCTCAAATCGACTTCCTCTAAACGAGAGATAAGCAACCTGTCAAAACATAACCCAAGCTGACAACATAAATCGCTGTACGATAACAGAAAAAAGCCCTGGAAAAGAATTGTGATGCTAATTCCTAAATATTGCATAGGGTGACCTGAAGTTTTCGAGCAAACTCTTGACATGACCTAGTTTCTGAGGGTCTCCAGAAATCCATGAAATCTCAATCATTGTACTGTATGGCCCACTAAATTCTTTAAGACCTTCTACGAGAAAAGGATTGTCCAAATGGACGTCAAAGGATGAGTTGTTTCTGAACCCTGGACTGCACATAGCAGACTGTTCTCCTGGAGAAAATGCACTAACTGATGACAAAGAAGACACTGGAGATGAAAGTCCAAGATTCAACGAAGATGGTTCCGCAAGTTTGCTATATATAGTTGATATGCACTTGATCATGTCTTCTGAAAGCCGGTTAGGAGTCTCGGGTATATGGTCAGAAATGCGAGTTCCAAGATGCTCTGCGAGACTGATGATATTGGATGAAACATTTTGTGCATACTGTGAAGAAACAGCAAACAATTCATCACGAAAAAAACTTCAATAATACTTCAAAAACACTTGCAATGCTTCAAGTGATAAAACTTACCTCCATCATGGACACTGGTTGGGAGTGACATGCACGCAGAGTTCTATCCAATGATTCTACTGAAGTAGACACTTTACCCAAGGAAGTTGCATTTACCGTTGTCAAAGATGATTGAGAACGAGGATAATCGACTACCAATAGTTTTTCATCTCTTCCAATATCACTATAATCCTCCCTTGGGTTTTGAAGTGACGGACAAGCAGACGGGAATGCTGAGTTTACATATTTTGGGGCAATATCAGGTAGGGGAGCTTCCATTCTCCTGCCTTCAGGGGTTGAAGGCAATTTCGTCTTCTCGTCTTTAGCAGAAGGGGATACAGAAGATGATTGTCCATCGAATGCTTTTCGGTACAAAGAAAGAAGATATTGTTCTAAATGCACAACTTCTACTTCTAAAATTGCAATCTCCTTGATTAACTCCACGGCTGACTGCAGTACAAAAGTCAATTAAATATACAAAATGATTAAAATGATGCAAGTTCAGAGGTTACAAGAACTTATTACATATTTCTTCCCGAAAAAATGAATTTCCTTTTCCTATATTACAAGGCATAGAACATCTGAAAACAATTGAAGAGGTTGTTTTACCTTTGGCATTGAGATTTTGTCTGATTCATTACATGGAAAGACCCCATGACCCAACGTTTTTTCTAATGCAGAGCGGAGCTTGAACTGGTCTTGCAATCGCTTCTCAAGTTGAATAATCTAAATTGAAGCACTCAAATGATTTAGTAAGGGAAAAAGAAAAAAGAAAGAAGAAAGAGTGTGATAAAGTAATCAATAAAAAGTTGCTGGTATAACTCGTGTTGGGTCGTGGTTGTAATTTTTACATTTACAAGTACAAGGACTTCAGAATTTAGTTCCATACCTCCTGCTTCAAAGAATCATGCACGCCAATCTTTTGTGATGAGTTTTTCTTATTCTCAACTTCTTTCACCCGATCCATATCCTGGAATGAATGGGAGAATACAAGTAAGTTTCCATTTTGTAGAAAAAATCACTCAACAGTTGCACTCATGAGTTATCTTTAGAAAGGGAGTGTTGTTCAATAGGTACTTCTATCTTAAATTTCCTCATAGTGCACCTCTAAGAATTTGAACTTGTGGTCGTGTCATTTTTGTAATCTACAGTTGATAAGGACGTAGAAAATAAGAAAACATCTTACCAGTTTTACAGTGTTGGACGACTCTAGCAAATTATTTAATCGATCATCTTGAACCGCTTTCTTGTCGACCGAGCTGCCATGTGCGTAGAGCAAAGACAAAAGAATTCTACAACATGAGTAAAAGAAAGAAGTCAAGGACAACGGTTTCTCCTCATCATTCAGAAAATCAAACTTCCCCATCAAAACTATGCTCTCTTACTTCCCTCCAAAAAGAAAAAGAAGATAAAAAATAACAAAGACAACTGATTAATACACAACTTCCCCCTTCTTAACATGTCTCAGCTACAAACTCTATTACAAGAATCAGCCAATTTCACAAGACAAACAGGAAAAATCTTCCTACCCTTCTAATTTCCAAAGCTCTATCATGAAGATCTGAATTGAACCTCAACTCTCATTTATACAGAACTCCAAACTACACAATACTTCCAGTTCAGAACTCAAACAAGAACACAGACCAAAATTTCAAAACTCATTACGTACATTGATAACAAACACAATGAAAAACACATTGAAAGCTACCTTCTGGAACGGCTGTACCCTGTTTTTACATCCACTCCCAGCATTTTTGTATTTGCAAACTCCACTTCCAACCAGAATCCAAAACCCGTGAAGCCAACTCAAAATTACAAAACACACCCAAAAAACAAAAGAATCAACTCCCAGACAAGAGAATAGAAGTAATGAAACAGGGAGAAAGATGAAGGGAGCTAAAATGGAAGAAACCAATCAATCTGTGGCTCAGCACAGAGCTTATGGAAAGGCTGCAACAGACCCACAAAGAAAAAAAAAACGGTCATAGAAAAGGAAGCTTTTCTAGTAACAAGCTTCCATTGAAAAAGGGACCCATCAGCTCAGAGAAAAGGTAGAGATTCTGAAATAGGTGTTTTTAGAAAAAATTGGTGAGAAATGGACAGGTCGTAAGGGGTTTGAATGAAGAGAAAAAGAAAAAAGAAAAAGTCCAAATCGTCAACTGGGGAAGCGATTGAGAAGTGGGAAAGTGGCCAAATTAGAGATTTCAAAGGGGAAAAAAGAGTAGAATGGTTAAAAGAGTGTGTGGTGATTAGTGTAAGAACTAAGAAATCTGTTGAGAAACCGATGGTTGTTATTATATAAGGAGAGTCGCCGGCCAAGTTCTCTGGTTTTCAGGCCACCGGTAATGGGTTGTGCATTTTCTCTACATAAAGGTCGATTCTTTAAGGAAAAACGAAGGAGATGATTCAATTTAACAAACTTCTGTGATAATTGGTGCTTAGAAATGAAAGAACCACCAAATAAAAACACTAACTTTGAATATTTTATAAATATATTATTTTATTTTACTATATTTAAAAATTTATCTTATCAATGATATATTTTTTTTATAAAAATGCAAATATAAATATATTATTATTATGGATAAATATATACTTCATAATAGCATAATAATATTATTTTTTTTCTTCTAAATCTAATACATTAGCTAGTGAACTAATGTGTGCAAAATATGAAGTATATTTGTTATAGAATTGATATACCAAATTAAATGTAATAATAATCTCATAAAAAACATCATATCCAAATTCTCAAAAATAGAATATATTAATGAGTTTTTTATATTTGGTATAACAATTGACACCGTTAATGCAATTAATATATCTAAATCAAATAAAATTTTTGAAAATTAAACACTAATAATGTCAAAATCCTTAATCACACCATTAATTTCATACTTTATATATAAAATATTCAATTATTTAATTAATTAATTTGACTAGAATTTAGTCCTTAGAATTCGAAAAAAAAAATCTCATAATTAAAATATAGTTTATTCGATAAAAACCTCTCCGTTAGAATTTAGTTCTTTCCTAACAAATATATGTGTGTGTCTTTCACAAGTAGTGCACAATGGTTGGTGTGACAAATATTTTATTTCTTTCTAAAGCATCCTTTCTAGCTTTTAGTTGTGTATTTAGACCTAATTTTTTTTGTTTTATTACATTTCTATTGTAAAATGCTTTATCTTTTTTTTTTTAAAATTATTATTATTGTTTTTCTATAAAAGTTTCCGTGTTATTTCTTTATTTACATTATTGTATATGTCAAAAGAGTTCTATCAATTTAAAGTATATTTATCATCAATCGATTAAAACATATATACTTTGACTAAGAGTTAACGTCTTGATTACACTAAAAGAAACGAATTTTGAAAATTAAGTTTTGTAAACATAACTAATCGGGGAGTTAAATTTAATTTCATGAATTAAATTTAGAAATTTAAATAAATTAAATAGTGACACTTTTAATTAAGTGTTTTGTGGTTAAGGATGTAATTATGGGTTTTGTATTTGTTATTTTTTTTCCTTACAAACAAGATGTGTACTTAGGTCATTATATTTCACTATCTTCCCTTGATTTTGTCAAGCATGACATTCTATCTTTTGAAGAATCTCTCAAAATTAAAAGAGGTTAGTCTTTATTTGTTTTCTTTCTAAAATAAGTTGTTGGCTATATTTATTTTGGTAGGGGTGGGCATGATAGACAAAAAAATCCAGCCTACTGATCAAATCAAAGTCGATCAGTCGAAATCCTTTTCGATTTCGAAAAATTCCAAATTGAGAATTTCCAAAAAAGTATTTTTGAGTGTTAAACCGACTAGCTCGATGATCGACTGACTCTTACTTATCGATGTCGAGATCTGTTCGACACTTTACTAAACCGACTATGGTCGGTTTGGGGTCGGCTTTTCAAAAAATCCTACTTCGACTGACCAATGATCACCAAATAAATTATTTATGCTTTGTACAAATGTTGTGTTTGAGAAAAATTGTGTGAAATATGAAGATTGTTTTGATGAATTAGTGGAAGCACAGTGCCTCACTATATCAAGGTTTTTTAATCATTTACCTTGATTAAGTTGAAACCCTAATAACTCATAGAATTGTATTAGTTTTGAAAAGATTCTTGTACACTCATATTGAGATAATGATTTTCATCTAAAATTAACAGTAAGTGTCTTTATGAACCCTTATTGAAAATTTAAGGACATTTTTTAAAAAATTTTAAAAAATTAGGAATATTTTCTTTTTTTTTTTTTTTTTTGTTAGAAACTACAAAATGAGAATGCTGACATGAGTAACGATAAATCTTGTGAAAAACACGATCGCCTGCTAGTGGAAGGCTTTATGAGTTCAGTCAATCTAGGCAGAGTGAATCAATCCTTAAGGAACCCCCAAAAGGGCTGTCGTCCGATGGGTACACGAAAGTGACGAAGTAGCTTTGACTACAGAATCATGTATATATGTTGGAGCGAATAGGATGATCGGGCCGAGGGCAGCCCCCTCTTCCCCTCACTCTCCTTTCCCGTCCACGGATTCACCTTGAGTCATCAGAAAGTTTTAAAGATTTTTCTTTTATATATAATTGAAAAGTAATTTAAATAGGGATAGACATAAAAAGAAGAAAAGCCAAAAAGGGTAAATAGATGAAGAAAATTGGGAAAGCAAATATAGGGTTTTTCTCTTTATATGCAAACTCATAATCATATGGACCACTTTGTTCACAGAAACCATAGCAAGTCTTAGGGATTTATGACAAAACTTTTTATTTAATACACTTTTTTAAGTTATTCCAAAGAAGAAACACAATTTTCTTAGACCATTACAAAAGTTATAATTAATGTAAAAAAAAAAAATTTGATTTTTTTTTAATACATAACAATAATAGAGATGATGAATCGGACTTTCAACATTTACAACAAACAATCATGTCAATTACTGTCGAACTAAACTTAAACTGTGTTGAACTAAACTTAAACTAAGTTTCTCTAAACCTAATTTCATTTCAAGATGTGATGTTGAGCGGGAAAGACTCCATCCCGGGGAAACAACTTAATTACTCTTTGTTTTTTCCTTGTTCTTTGCACATAAAAATACAAACATATTAACAAAACTTTTCTTTTTCTTTTCTTCTCTTTTCTTTTCTTTTTTCCATGAATAATTTATTTAAAAATAATTAAAAAAAAAGGAACATGATGATCTCTATAATTAATCCTCTCTCTCTATATATATATATATACACATAAAAATAAAATGAATGGGTTGAATAATAATCCAAAGGCTTCACTCTCTTCCACATAAAACTCACAAGCAAGGCAAAACAACTAATGAAAAACATTGTGTCTCCCAATGGTGCCAAAATCTTTGCTTTTGGATTTTTGGGAATTGGTGAATTTACTCTTCACTATTATTACTTTTTCTTCTCTCTCTCTTTTTAATTTATTAATTATTTTCTTCTTTTTACATATGTTTGCTTTCACCATACTTTTAATTGTGACTCATGACCAAGTTAAACATTACCCATTTCATGTTATTATTCATATTATTCAATCAACAAGAGTAGTTTGTAATATTGTGCCAAATTTGAGAAGTTAAGAAATCTTTAGTTGGTGAAAGAAATTAATTAGTCCATTCAAAAACTTTCAAATTAAACTTTCAATCATACCTTTTGTGGGGGAAAAATTATACATTATTATTTAAAATAGCATAGGGAGAAAGATGTTGATGATATATAATTGACTTTGAAAAAGATTCTTCTTTTCTTTGGACTTTCCCACACAGTTAAAAACTTGAATTATTTGCATCCTAAATATGAAACAAAGAAAAAGATCAAATTCAATATATATATATATACACAAAAATGAAACTTCTATTTTATCCTATATTAAAACTAACTCTCCTCTCCATGCAAAAACAAAGCTCTATGTTTTGGTTCCACATGAAATGGGTAAGGAGAAAAGCATATTATATATATACTATTTTTGGGTAAGTGAAACAACCAAACAACCATATTGGTATTGTAATAAAATAAGCCAAAGATGACAGACATGCTTCATGGATTCATGTAGTAGTTCGAGTTTGTATTGTCATTTTAGTTTTAAATTTGTTTTTGAATAATCCAAAACTCACACAAAGTTTCATAATACTCAGATTCTTCTCGAAAAGTATCCATTAATATTTATTTCTCTACCATTATTCTTGCTCTTGATCTTTAGTTGATTAATTCAAAATATATTTGAGGATTCGACTAGATCATCGTTGTAAATGTAACATAAATCGATAAGAATATGTAATTATTATATACTTTTTCAAATTCACAAACTCAATTATTTGTTAAACTAAAAAAACGACTTCATTAATGGTAGTATAATTAGAGACGATTATAATGAGTGAGTAACCAACTTAAATCTTACGAATTTCTAATCATGTGAGTTTTGCTTTTTCTTTTTTTCTTTCTCTCTTTCTTTCTATAATATTAATTTCGAAAGCATAGATTAAATTGTTAATATAAAAGGAAAAGGGTGTTTGTAAAAACTAGGGAGTATTGAAAAAGGAAAAAAGGGGTAAAAAGGTACTTGAAACTATTATTTTTCCTTTTACACATTCAATTTGTCTAAGAAAAGTTTCACAACTTTTTCTTTTGAGTGGGTGTCTAAGTTTAGGATAAGCCATCATATAAAAACACTATTATTTTTACACAATAAACCAAAACTCAAAATTTCATACTACTTAGATTCCTTGTTAAAAAGGAAAAGTAATAATTAATAATATAGGGCTAACTATAGCTCATTTCTATCTTATTAAAAAATATATATATATCTCCTTTTGGTGTGTCATGATTTAGTTCTACCATTTTCTTTTAGAAATGTATACCTAATTTGATATCTATATATATATATATATATATATATATATATATATATATATGACATCAACTTTTTTTTTTACAAAGGATGAATATTAGGGTTACATTGTAGCTCTAAATGTAAAGAAAACAACATTGATAACAATGTTCTTCTTCTTCTTCTTTTCCCTAAATAGAGGTCAACTTTTCTTCTTTTTTTATTGGAATAGGCATGGGTTAGCCCAAGCTCAAGCATGCATGTGTTTAACACACAAAAGGGAGAGTGGGAAAATAAAAATAGAAGGGTGAAAGCAAAAGTAGAAGTGAAGTAAAGGGTATGTGTTGTCGATAAAAGGTATAAATTGACATATATACTTATAAAAGTTCAAGAGTTATATCAATACAATTATTAGTTTATGATTTAAAATGACACAAAGCTTCAAATTTTAGAGATGTAAATTGTGATATCAAGTTAGTTCGAACGAATGGCGTAAGTTTTTGCATGTGTTTAACCTTCGAAACGAGAGAGAGAAATGTAAAGAAATGCATAAAAAGTTAACAAAAGGTGAAATAAAAGGGTGTTAGTGATATATTTATGAAAATGTAAAAAAATATACGTACTTATAGAAGTTCAAAGTTTCATAATTATTTGATAAACAATAGTAAAGTTTTGAAATATTGTCTCTCTTTTGCTTTTTCTTTACGGTGAGTATTGGATTGGCCGAAGTTACACGTGCATATGCGTTTAGTTTAACCTCTACTAAGGAGGGAAAGCAAAAAAGGAGAAATAAAAGGGTGTTAGTGTGATGATGAAGAGGATTTGGTAAGAGTTTTAGTTGGAAATGAGGAATAAATGAAAAAGTTGAGCATTAAGAGGAGAGGGGTTAGGGTTTGAGAGAGCTTAGAGAGAAAAACAAATGCAATATATCCAAAATGGTATAAGGAATCTTTTGAGTGCATGAGTAAGTAAGTATGAAAGCCAAAGTCCAACCTCACACAAAAGCCTTTTAAAGAGAATTAAGAGAGTTGAGAGAGATAGATGAGATACCCTTTTGGATATGATTGGCATTGACTTGTTTGTCCAAATCCCTTTGGAAACTCTCTCTTTTTCCAATTCCCACATCCCTTTTCCCCTTTTCCCTTTTTTACTTTTCTCTTTTACAATTCTACTTTCAAAAAACTTTCAATCTAAATATAGCTTTATTGCTACCCATATATAGATAAATTATTTACCCAAATCCAATCTCAAAACCACCTCTCACACATTCTTGGGTTTAGTTATATTAGAGTTAAAAAAAAAAAAAAAGGCTTTCATTCCATCGTAATCTTGAGCATATTTCTTCTAGGGTTAATCTATCATTTTGATTCATAGACTTTGAAGTTCATTACTTTTTGTCCTCCAATTACTTTCAATTAATCATACATTTATTTAGTTTCTCAAAGTTTGTTTTTTTTTTTTTTATTGAAATAATTGATTGAATGATAATAACGATTTTCCTAAGAACAAATATAACATATTGTCAAAATTTGTTGAGCAAATGCTTATAAGTAATAACAAAAAGTTTTTAAAAAGTCAACCAACAAATTAGCATTGAGGACTGAATTTAAGGTTTTGTTGAAAGTATCGAAACTAAAATTGAACTAATGAAATTATATAATGACTAAAAATTGAACAAATTTGAAAGTATATAATGACCAAATTAGAAATCTTTGTAATTTATACAAAAAAAAATGGAAAAAAAGGTGTTGTATGATTGATGTTGATAAAATGTGTTTGGGTATATTAGGTAGATAAGAAAAATAATTAAACAAAACCTAGGGTGGTTAGTAAGGGTAGTTGGAACATATTTATAACCGAAACTTTATCCTATAGTACTTTGCAATGTGATAACATGTGATCGTTTTGTTTCCTATTTTAAATACTAGTGACCTTTTTCCTAGTTCAATTGTATGATTAATCGTTCGATTTCAATTGATTAAATTCAAGTGTTGAGAAGACTTGATAAATAAATGAATATCACAAACAAATATATGGTATAGGCGTTCTTATATCTTGACTCGATCTTTCATAGCCGTGTACTAAATCAACTTTATACGTACGTACACGTATATAAAACATTAAGATGTGTTTAGGGGTAAATTTGGACTATAAAGGAATGGATTTGATTTGAAAATAGTGAAAGAAAACAAAGGTGAAATGATTGAAAGTTAGATTTAAAGCAATTGGGCCAAAAGGAAGAGAGATAATTGGGCCATTTGGCCCAACTTCAACCTTGGCATTGAAGTTCAAGCCCATTAAAAGGTCCAGACTGAGGTACCCAATAATTATGAAGAAAGTCCACAAAGACTCCAAGTTAGTTCTCTTAAACTTCAACAAACCTAAATCTCATTCTCTTAAACAAACTTCAAAGTCATACTTGTGCTCCTTTTCCTTTTCGCTCTCTCGGTTTGCATGACAATCACTATTTTGGTACGTAAGTTTTTTTATTTCACATGACATTTCTTTCTTTTGAAGAAATAGAAACCACCGTCAAACCTCGAGAATATATTGGATGTGTTTTGATTTACTATATTGCGCCAAAATCGATAAACCTCTAAATGAAAAGGCTATTAGTCTAGTGTTAGTGTATGTTGTCAAAATAAATAGTATATAGTATTTCAAGCATTTGTTCTATCCAAAAGAACAAATCTATAGAAGATACGAATATTTTACACTTCAATACATCTTAAGATATGATTAATTTAATACTTAAGACTACTCGGATTTAAGTTGTGATATTTAAGTTGAAGGCTTGATTATGTTGTAATCTTCATATTACAATTCGAACTAATGATAATATACTATTAAGTTACATCATTTTGAACTATATGCTCCATCTATAATATATATATATATATATATATATATATATATATATATATATATATATATATATATATATATATATATATATATATATCATAGAAAATAAAAAAGGATAGAATGGAAAATGTTTGACTTGTGTTGTGTGTATTTAATGGATATAGAGAAAAGACAAAAAAAGTATTTGAAGTACTATGAAGAAATGAATGAATGATTATAGTATGAAAAGGATTGGGTTGGTTAATGGGCCTTAAAGAGCCCTAATTATCGGCCCACGTTTCATCTTCTTAACAAAGACAGCCCACTGCTAGGGGTCCCTCAACCACATTTAATTTCACATTACCTTCATATTCAATTTAGACCAACCAACCCCTCTATTTTTCTTTTCTCTTTCTCTTTCTTTGGCATTCAATAAATTTATCCAAACCCTACCATATAAATTAAAATTAAAATTCACCTAACTCTCTCTTCTCTCATTCAAATTTTCATTCCTTTCAAGCATATATAAACCTAAATTTCGAGATGGATTAAAGTCATATTTTACGCCCATTTTTCACGTTTCATCGAACATAATTAAATAGAATACGATATTGTCTTGTATTAACATAAACAACTATAATTGAGAAAAGAAAAAGATTAAAATCGTACTTTACGTGAAGAATTAACAAACGAGGTTTTTCTTTTAGTGCAACAAGTGAGAAGTAAGAGATTCAATGTTGAGTTATGGTTTCTTTAAGCAACTAGAGATATATTTATAACATAGGTCAATGAATTCCTACCTCATCTAGTATGATCCAACCATATTAATAATTATCATACATAGAACTCCACAATTGACCGATTAAATTTAGGTCAATTACTTTGAAGAATGCCTTTCCAGATAATAATTAAGCGCATATATAACAACATTTATGTAAATACAAAAAAAAAAGTATGATAAAGTTTATAGTTATTTTTTGATATACTTCTAGTTATGATAGCTTAATCTTTTCTAGCTCTTTTTTTTTTTGTCGACAATTAGTATGAATGTGCGGCCAATAGTATAGTTTTTACGTTAATTGAGTTATATCCATTTTAACTTTTAATTTGTTAGGTTGGTATTTTTTTTTTTTTTTTGACAGTGAAATGATCTTTGAATAAATTTTTTCGAGCATTGATTATTCTTTCTTTATAATTATGGGTGATGGATCGTTATGCATCAAGAACATAAGAGGCCAACAGGACCACCTTTGTCTCTACTACACAGTAATTGAATATAAGATGCTTTCTTTTTTCTCTAATTAATGTTGCAATTAATATAGAGTGAATTTCATCTATAT
Organism: Cucumis melo; assembly: GCF_025177605.1. NCBI lineage: Eukaryota > Viridiplantae > Streptophyta > Magnoliopsida > Cucurbitales > Cucurbitaceae > Cucumis > Cucumis melo. Next base: position 2,012,963 of record NC_066867.1, read on the forward strand.
ACTTTGTATAGAACCAAAGATATTAAATAGGTTTTTGATGTTCAATGTGACATATTTTTATTCTATGAACATTCGTTTCCTTAAGTCCTAAATAAACTTAATATATAAAAGGACCAATCAATCAACCTACACCTTGAATTAGGGTTTACTTTAAAAGTCCACATTGTAAAATAGTGCGAAATATTTTGTTTGAAACAAACTTAGTACCCTTTCCTAATTTCTCAGATCAATTAATATACACACTCTAATTACGATAATTTGTCTATTTCACATTACCGTCATCTAAGTTGGAAGGAAAACGAAGAGTATAGCATTTATACACATTTCGGTCTAGGAATAATACGTACGTCATAGTGGGAGCTTTGGGGACAACATCTCCGAAACCTAAGTCGAAGATTAGAAGTTTAGAGAGACGTCACATGTAAACCTCCAAATCTTATTGGTGCCTTTCCATTATGTATTGTTTTTTTTTTTTTTTTTTTTTTTTTTTTATGTCGATCTGTATTGTTTACGTTTTCATGCTTTCTATATTATTCATAACCTAAGTCTAAAAAGGAAGCAAAAGGAGATAATGATACATATAGCACAAAGCTAAAAATTTAAAAAGGAAGTGAAATGTTTTTGTCTGCATAGGTGAAGAGTTCTTGTTGCTTGAAATTTTATTGTTCTGATTTCTAAGCTAACTCAAATGTGCTGTGTGCATATAACACACTACTATTTTCCAACAATATTTCCACTAAGAAAATGCTTTATATATATATATATAGAAAGAAGTAAGAAGAAAAAATATATCCCAAAATAAAATTGAACCTAAAGGTAGCTAAAATTTAGTGTTTAATTAAAATTAAATATTGTAATAAAAGTAGTAAATAAAAGTATAAAATAGAACAAAGGTAGAACACATTTAATTTTCTTTTTCACTATATATAGGTTTTCAAAGTTGTTAATCAATATCTAAATTAATAATTGTATTTTTCTAGTTAAATAATACAATAAAGTACTAAACTATACTCTTTAATTAGAAAACAATCCATAGCCAATACAAGCACAAGTAAAAGAGTATAGTTAATTATGTTACACTCTTTTACAAAAATACTAATTAATTTATATTGTTAGTATTAATTTAAATCGAAAAATCTTCCTTAAACCTTATTATTGTATCAATTTATAAGAAAAATTACTTTAATTAATTGTCTATTTATAAAATTGAAATTTAAAAAACGACATATATTTATAAATTCATGAATGATCGATCTACATATAAAATTTTATTAATTTAACCGATTCAAATTATAAGCTTAACATAATATTTGGAGTAAATATAAAATTGGCAATAAAGAAAGAAAAAAAAAAGGTAATTACTTGTTCTATAATCAAACTTCAAGGATACATCATCAACAATTCCAATTACTACTTCAATGGGTTCCAATTAATTCAACTAATATTTAAAGAAAAAGAATTCCATTGAAAAAAATATATATACAACAACAACCACTATATGAAAATAGAATATAGCTACTAATAATAACATATAATGAACATATATTTAATTAATATATGGTCACCATGTAAAATCCCTTAATAAAATGACTAAATTTTGGGAGACAAAAAAAAAAAAAAAAAACTCATGAAATAAAAATGATTAATTATTTTCTCTTTTTTTTTTTTTTTTAATTTTTAATTTTCTTCTTCTTCCTTAAATATATATGAGAGAAAATAAAAGGAAAAAAAAATAATAAATAAAAAAGAAAAACTTAATTTTAAACTATGTCTATATTATTATTATATATTTAACAGCCTCCAAACTCGGATCTGAGGGTGAAGGGTGAGGATTGATCGGGGATATTTCCGGCGTGGCGTAAACCTAGTGTGAGCGACACGTCACCGGTGGTGGTGGTGGTGGCGGCGATGGTGGTCCCGAACCTTATGAGAGTGGTGGGCCCTTCCATGTCAGACGTGGCAGCACCATTTGTGGTCCCGAATTGAAGATCAGGTGCAGCCAGAACGCTGACACGCCGACACGTGTCCTGCAGCTCTGTCTCATAATTGTTCGCCGGATACGACTGCCCCACCGCGGCGGAGGACGAAGGAGGAAGATGAGGCTGCGGCTGCGGCTGTGGCTGTGGCTGTGGCGTTGGAGTTTGTGAAAGGGGATTCATTATTTGTTGATGGTTGTTGGTTTGTGTGTCTTCTTCATCATCGGTGGTATTATTATTGTTGTTATTATTATTATTATTATTACTACTACTATTGTTGTTGTTATTATGATCGTCGTCATCGTCATCATCTTTGGCTTCTTGTTGGTACATTTCTTCTACCATGGGTTTCCACAAACGAACCCTGGCATTAATGAACCAATTTGATACCTGCAAAAATACATATAAATATATATCAACACAAATTTATTTTTCATTTCATTTCACTATCAACACACCAAATTACAAGAAAATTACCCTCACTGGTTAGTAATCAATTGCACATCATACAAAAACAACCTTCACACTCTAAAACCCCGTTACGGTGTGGACAAAAGAATCAGTAGATAGAACACATAATACAAATTTGTAACTTAACTCTATCTATTATAGTTTTTGCTATATTTTTATAATTAAAAATATCATTATGTATACATTTAATTGTTAAACCTAAAAGTGTTACTTGTTATAATTATTCTAAGTTAGAAATGGTTTTCTAAAGAAACGAGCACGGAAGTAAACTATTAGTTAAATATAAAGATAGAATCAAGATGCAAACTAGAACATTTAAGCTAAGCTAGGTTAATATATCATTAATATCCTTAATTATCATATCCAACTCCTAAAATGACCCATTCATATCATGTATAAAACAACAGCATCGAGATTGTCAACTATATATATATAGTTCATCAGCTTACAGATTCATCTTCTTCTTTTTAAAAGTATTTTAATCTTTTTTTTTTTTTTTTTTTGTTATTATTCAAGATACAACAAAATTTAAGAGTGAAAAGGGGAAGAAGGAGGTGGTAAAAAAAAAAAGAAAAAGAAAAAGTAGGAAAATGGGTGTCTTAATCAGCCACCTTTTAGAACATAATAATGGCAGAACACACAGCAGCAGCAGCTGAATGCCGATGACAAATACAACAGTCTGACAAATATAATATCAACAAACAATATTACTTTTTAAAAACACTTTTCTTTTTCCTTTACAAATATTTACCATTTCATAAATAAAATATATACTTAAATACTGCATTAATGAACCCACACACTTCACTTCTCTAACCACTCATTATCCTATATACAAAAACCAAAAAAAAAAAAAAAAAAAAAAAAAGAATAAGAAAGAAAGAAAGAAAGAAAGCAAAGAAAGCAAAGAAACTCCTTTTTTTAATGATTAACTCATGCATAATGTTTAATATTTAGAACAACAGGTGGTAGTAGTACTATACTATACTATCATAAAAAGGGTTTTGAATTTTGATCTTTTCCTTTGCTAACTGACATATTTATTTATTTATTATTATTGTTTAAAAGTTCGTCTTGTTTGCTTATAACAACACTCTACTCTCTACTTTTGCTTTTACTTTTCTATTTCGTACTAATTCCATTTCTGAAAGCTACAACTCCTTCCCATGTAACAATTTAAAACTACACACATATATATATAACCATTTTATAAAAGAATTATAATCTTTTTTTATTTTTTCAGTAAACTAAGCATCGCATAGCTCCATTGATCTAAGAGAGAGTTAGTGATTGTGGGGTGTGGGGTTTAAATATCTCCCTACCATAAATTTTACTACAAGAAAAAACTCAGCTTGTAAATGTAAGATTTATCAAATAAAACATAAAGTATCCAAAACAAAAGATGTATAAGCAAAGTTTAAAAGAGGACCCCAGCATGGGAAAACCTGATAGTTGTGAGACGGTTACCTTAACAGTGAAACACAACCTTGTTTTTAACACCAAAATATTCTCTTGTTTTTTTTCTAACTATATAATAATTATTGATATATATATATATATATATATATATATATATATATATATATATATATATATATATATATATATTCTTACTATTCTCTTTTTATAAAAAAAAAAAAAATTCTGTCTTACTACGAATCTATACAGTGTCATCATGTTTTCTTATCGTGTATGGTTGGATATTATTATCTGAAACTGGAAAGAAAAAGAATTAAAAGAAAAAACTATATAATATATATATGCATGTGTTTGTAAGTAGTGTACTTAGTGCTACACATTTATTACTCTCTTTCAAAATTTTATCAGAATTTTTGTCTTTGTAGTACGTGAAATAAAGAATCCAAAGTCCAGACACACACCAATATTAATAATAAAATAAATAAATAAGAAATCTAATTTATATACTTACTTGATTTCTTGACAAACCAGTCTGTCTAGCTAACAAATGTTTATCAGCATCACTAGGATACCTAAGAACAACAACAAAAACACATAAAACATAAAGACATTAGTTTAAGGACGTAACAATCTATGACATGTTCATAATAACTTGGAAAGAGCTAGAACTCTATCAATTTCATCCATCTTTATCTATGAAAGAATTTGAAATTTTTGGTGTATTTTGTTAATTAAATTTGTTGACAATTATGTCAAATGATTTGAATAAGTTATGAGTTTTTTTTAGTGATATTCTATCATTTTCATCATCATGTTGTTGTTGTTTGTTTGTTTGTTGGGTTTTGAGAGAGTTTTTAATGAAGCTCACTTACTAGGCTTGCTTTTTTTTTTTTCCTCCTTTTCAGACAGCTTTTAGGGCTGACCAATTTTTTGACATCCTAGGACAGTGTATCACTGTTTCTTTTTTTGTTTTCCAGCTTTAATCTTTTGCTAATCACTTACACTCATTAATCTTTAAGTTGACTAATTAATTCTTTCTTTTTTTTCTTTGTCTCTCTCTCTTATGGTCTTGCTATAATTCCCCACCCTACATCTAAGTTTACCCCTGCCCACCTATAGATATACCTCCTCAAAGTACTCAATGTTTTTGTGAACTTCAAATTTATACATGAAATCTAATCTGTCCAATATATTTATTAATGATCAGAAAGGGATTGACTTTACCCATCCTCTTCAAATATCCCTATCCCATTCTCACTTGACACTGTTTTAAAATTGATAGTTGAAGATAAAAGTTGATAGGTTAATTATTGGTGATTTCATAACAGGAGGTTTAAGAGGTTATATGGTTAATGTTACTTATTTCTTCGTTGGTTTTTAGTACTTTTCACTTATTCAATTTTCTACGTATTTCAAATTTATAGTTGTGACAAAGTATTAGAGTATTGATATAATGTTAAATTTGATTTCATCTATTAACTTAAGGACATAGTTTTAGAATCATTCTGAAATTGTTAATATTTCTTTTATTATTTTCAAGACAATTATGAAACATGTTTTTAATGCTTCAAAACAAATATATGTGAAATGTAAATTTCATTCAAAAGTGTAAAGTTATATATACGATGAAGTTTGAGTATTAATTTCTATGTTTAAAAATGATTTGAAGTGTACATGAAATGGTTTTAACGATTCCAGAATCATTTTTAAATATGCATTGAGTTTTTGGGTCAACTAGCTAGTAATTGATAATCAGAATGAAAAATGTATAAAATAACCATAATGAAAATTGATAGATTAAAGTAAGAAAGATAGATACGTACGGATGAAGGAAATGCTCGAAGAGCCAAGCTCGTAAGATATTGACAGAGCGTTCAGGCAAGCCGCGTTGAGGACGCCAAGCTTCTTGTTCCATAATACCCATTTGATGGAACGCTCGTTGCTGCCTAAGGCTTTGCTCCAAGAGCTTAAGTCTAGGAGTCTCTCCCTTTGTTATTCCCGAAGCTCTACCAGTTACTCCCCCATCTTTCTCCCCCAACATCTCGCAACTATGCCTCAGCTGTGATGATATTGCATCCTTTAAACATCGAAAATGCCTCGACATTGCCTTCTGCGCCAACGCCGTGTATGGCACTGCTGCCCTGAATCCCATCACCTCGTCGAATGAATTCACCACCATTTGCATTTGCTCACAATAATGATTATATCTTCGATCAACCTGAATAGTTTATCATAACCATATCAATATCAATACTTGTACTCGTACTATTTAACACCCACCACACACACACAACCAACAAACTATAGTCAATTTATAAACATGAATAAGAAAATATAAAAATATATACAAAAGAAATTTCTTGAAGCAAAGCAATTTTATACAAAAAGAAAGAAAAAGTTGGTAGTGCATCACCAATTAAGTTGGTCATCTTATAAAATAATTTACAACAAAATCAGCCGGCTTTTTTTGGATTTTAAAAAACCGGCCGGATCATTATACAATTTCCTAAAATAATGTGTAGATTAGTATATACATAAAAAGAGATTACTTGCCTCATCAAGCATAGATAACAATTTGACCTTTCTCCTTTGATGTTCAATCCTATCAGTTGCTGACAAAGATGGTTGATGATCCTTTGTTGAAGATGAAGAAACTCCGGCACCGTCGCCTCCACCGCCACCATGAGAGTTAGAATTGGAGGGCAAATTTGATTTATTATGATGATTGTTCTTCTTAAATTGACCTCTTCCAACGCTACAAAATTCCTCTAATAATTCTTGAGTAGCTTTAATGTACTTTGAATTTCTCAATAAGTTGACAACTCCCAATGGATTGGAGGACCCAATTCCGACATGAGGGTGATGGTGGTGATGATAAAGCAACCCATTGGTGCTGTCGCCCATTCTCAATTCCTCAGCTTTTGCAGCTTCCAAAGAAGATGACAATGACAATGAAAGACGACCTTCATTAGGGTTTGATGAAGAATGGTCATTATTTGTTTCTTGCTCCGGCACCACCCCCCATGTGAATTGTCCATAAGACCCTCCTGAAGAAGGGTTTGGAAGAAGCATGTGGAGTGTCGACGACGACGGTGGTGGCGGAGATGGCGACCGAGGATTCGGGTTCATTAGAAAAAGCTGCATGGCGACAGCCGAATCCGTGGCGTTGATTGTTTGTCTGTTACTGTACCAATCAGTCTGCGGAGGTGGCGGTGGCGGTTGTGGTGGAAAATTGAACATTTCGGATAAAATTCCGGTGGAGTCGTAAACGTGATGGACAGCGGATTGGTCGTCGTTGTTGTCGTCGTCATCGTCGATTCCAACTAACGACGGTGGATGCGGCGGCGCGTCGTAGCCGCCTTGGAGGCGGAGCTTCTCTTTACGGATCTGGTGAGCTATGTGTTGGTAATGTTGTTGTGAGTCTTGGTGATGAGTTGTGGAAGATCTATCAAAGCCATTGGAAAACGGCGTGAAGAAACCTGCCGCTGCTGCTGCTGCTGCCGCGGCCGCCGCCGCCGCCGCTTGTTGGTAGTCTTGTTGTGACATAGAATCACAATTATATAGTGGTTTTTAATCACTGAAAATTGGGTATCAAAATTCTCATAATTTCACTACAAATTCAATCAACCAAGAAAAAACAATCAACACCCACAAGTTAATTTGAGGTAATTATTGAAAAAAATAGCTAAAAAATCAAAACTTTTCGCTAAAAAAATAAAAGAGATACCTGTTAGAGGCAAAGGATTTGGGACATCATTTTCGTTTGAGTGGAATTGAAAGAGGTTGTTCTTCAATTTCTTTTTTTTCTTTTTTTCTTTTCTTCTTTTAACTTTGTTTTTGTTGTTGTTGTTGTCCTTCTATCTCTCGTCTTTTTCTTTCTTTTTCACTCTATTTTTTTAGGGCTGCAAATCGCCTTCTGGAAAAGGAGAGCTGGAGCTTCAATATCTATATATAATATATATATATATATATAATTGAAGAAAAGAAATGGAGACAGGTTTTAAAGAGTGATATCTCTCTCAAACAAACCAACACTGTTTGAAGACACAAATCATAAAGAAATAAGGAAAGAGAATGCCTTTCTATTATATTCCCTCTCTTACTTACTTTCTTCATTGTTTCTAATTTTATCTTCATTGGACAACTCCTTTTCTCTTTTCTTGAAAAAAAGAAAAAAAAAAAAACAATAATAAGAATAGTAAGATGCTTTCACCAAAATACCCTCATAACTTTCCATCCTCTTTAGAATGTAACAAATGAGACTAAGGTTGAATAAAAAATTAACTCTTTGTACATGTGATAGCATGCATACATCGAGATATCTATTTGGATCGATCATGATCTATTAAAAGTAAAATTATTTACTTCAAAAAAAAATTGGATCTATCATTTTAATTTTATTGATTTTATTTTTTTGGTGGGGGGGGGGGGGGGAAGTCCTTTGGACAAAACACAAGGAAACGAATAAATTATAAAGAGATAAGGATAGTACACAAAGTCACCTCAATGATCGGAGTTATGGAATGTCGGTAATGCCCACAAGAGTCATGAAATCCAGGGTTTGAGTCCGAGGGTAAATGAGTAATTAGGGGAGGAATAATTAGGAAGTCCCGGAGAGAGACAAAACTCAAAAAGGGATTGTAGCAATGAAAAATTAATTAAAGGTTTTATTTTATTTTATTTTGTTTGTCGCACGTGTGGTAGATATGTGGCACGTGCCATAGGGGTTGAGCTGAAAATTACAAACTTTAGGTTTCTTAGGGTAACGTATGGTGTGAAAGGCCACACCTCAACCCTTTTGTGGCTTTGCAACTCTTCATAATTTCACCATATATATATATATGGACCTATTTGCCCCTCTCCCCTGCACCCTAGTTTTCCAACCCTTTTTACCTCCCAAAAATATTGGAGTGATCTCGAGGTTGATAGTATGATTTCATGTTGAGCTTAATTTTTAGGTCAATTGGTGATTTAAGATGATATGATATAACAAGTTGGTTCAGGAACTACTCTGTTCAAACTACCATATTAAGCATGACCTTAGGCGACTCGAGTCTCCTCTCAACTTTATGCTCTTTATATAATATCAAATGATTATAGTTAGGCTAATAGTAAATGCATGTCCTAGCCTCGTTTAGTTTTAGGTTTAAATCTCAGATTTTTAGAGTTTTGCGTTATGATATATATAGCAAAATTTCCTTCTAAGGTTGTAAAAGTAATACGAAATAAATTAAATTTTATAAAAGAATAATGTATGAAAACACATTATATATTTTGGTGGCATTTTTGAAGTGTCTATGACTTTAAGTCATAACTATTCACTCTCGTTAATAGTTATATATTTGTATGTAATGGTTAATAAATTGAGGAATTGTAAAAAATAGTAAATTTGACGATATTTACGATTTATTGCAAAATTTTAGATTCTATCCATTATAAACATTGATAGACACTGATATTCTTCTATCAGTAATATTAATAGACAACGATAAAAGTCTATCAGTGTCTATCATCAATAAAATCTAAAATTTTGTTATATGGTGTGAATATTTTAATTTATTTTACTAAATTTAAAAATGTCCTTAATAAATATGTACGTAATTAGCTCTTTGATTTATTACTTTAGTTAGTTGGAATTTTTCAAATAAAGAATTATTTCAATTGTTGTTTAATGTATTATATCAATATTAGAGTCTATAAACGTAAAATTAACATTTTCAATTTGTTCGTAGTAGAGAATATAATTTTATCTTATGATGAGAAAGAGAATTATATGAAAAATGTTTTGTACTATTACTAAACAATTTATTAATACGATAACGGGTAATTTGTCGTTTACATAAAGAGTAGAGATCAAATCGAGCAAGAAAAGAAAAACTTTCCAAATGTGTGTTACAAACAATAATGTGTTGTATATATATATATATGTATGTATTAAAGAAAAAGAGAGAAAAAGAGAGAAAAAGAGAGAAAAATGAAGTTTCTTAAAAATAAAGAAAAGATATATATATGTATGTATATATATTAAGAGGTGTATTTGAAGTGTGTACTACCAAACCCAAATGAAGAAGAAGAAGATCAAAACTACTTTAGTTTCCAACTGCAAACCGGTTTGATATGTGACATTTCAACTACATCAATTTCTCATCTACTTTTTCTCTTCAATTTATTTTTATATTCATTAACATCAAATTCAAATTTTAACCTATCGATGAACCAGGAGATGTATATACGTATCTCAAATACACTAATCATATTACTTTCATTACACTTTGATCCAGAAAAAGTAATCAAGGGAAAGAAAAGTTCAAAGTTTCAGTATACTCGAGAGAGACTAAAAAAAAAACAAAACAAAACAAAACCCTTCTAAGTTAGCGTTAAAGAACTGGAAAATTTCAATCTTTTTTTACGTGTAATATAATAAGTTGTGTGAGGGTGTATACACTCACTTTCAATTTTAAATCTTACCTTTTAGATAAGCGTTGCAATTATATCTTACGTATGTTCCACTTTTACTATCTCATGATCTTTCGGGTAATTTGAACAAGAGCTTGCATATACTATTCAAGTTTGCATATATATTTTAGCAGGCTCAGTGTAAAATTTGCCATACTTTTTTTTTTTACTCAAAATTAAATTTAAAATATTTACGATAGAATTCGGTGAAGAAATTAAAAGTTTAGAATAGACATTGACATAACTATTCAAAGAAAAAATTGATTTTCTCCGCTACAAACATTACAAAATGAAACATAAATATGAATATTCAACAACTAATTATAACGTTAGTTGGTGGATGGTGGTAAGTTAATCGAGTCTTCAACTTTAAGAGAAGTAGTGCATGCATGGTTAGTTATCACTAAGTCGAACTCACTTAGAAAAAGATCATGTCGTTGAGATAAAATAATATCAGATTGTAATTGTCATAATTTGTTAACATCGTATAGTATTGGAAATAATGGCTTAGGCCCTTTTTCAAGAAAATGATACAACTTCTATGATCTTTAAGTGAAGATTTAGGTGTCAATTTTCTTAATTTTATTTGTATACCAACACTACTTCATATATATGATTACCTTTTTGGGGAATATGAATACTAATTAATACAATAATAATTATGAATAATCTCTAAACCAAAAAGAAAGAAAAGAGGGGGAAATTAGAAAGGGTTTAGGGACTTTGATTTAAACGCAAGTAATAACCCCTTAAGTATACCTTTTCCTCACCCTTTTCAAACCTTTTCAAGCAAACAACAAATCTAAAACTCAACCACACATTATATTTTTGTTTTTTTTGTTTTTCCATTCTTCTTCATAGTAGTATGGATTTTACCAAACTCATGCCTTCTAATATGGAGAGTATTATGTTCAAATTTTTTATTTATGCTTAAGTGCTACGTTTAGAGATGTTCACGGGGTGGAACGACGATGGAGATGGAGAAGGTTTCTCTGTCTCCATCGTCGCCCATTTTTTCACTCCCTATGCATGTGAAGTATTATTCTATGTCGGAAATTATATTCATGGCGTTACAAGTTCCTCTCTTTAATTTTCTTCCCTTTATTTAGTTTTTCGACAACTTAGTTAGCCCTTTTCTTCATCCGATTAATATTATTCTATATATTAAAGGGTTATTTTCGAATATAGCAAGATGAACCAAAATATTTACAAATATAACAAAATACTATTGATAGATGTTGATAGACACTAACAAAGATTACTATCATTTGTTACTGATAGATGCTAATAGACACTAATAAATGTCTATCAATGTCTATCATCATCTAGCATAGATGGACTATGAAAATTTTCCATATTTATTATAGGCATTTGTAAAAATATATAGCAAAAAAAATTATGATAAGAGGGCTCATGTCACTATATTTTTTTAAATTGCAAAAGTAACAAATTTAAAAGCAGATAATCCTCTGAAAACCCTTTGAATAGTCATATGATAATATTAATTACTTTTCATATAGGATGCTTTTTTTTTCTTTTTTTTCTTTTTTTTTTTTTTTGTCATCTTTGATGCAATTTTCCTATTTATTAATGAAAGAAGTAGCCAAATTTATCTCATAAACGTTGTATGAGATGAGATCCCTTGATTTTTCCGATATACACCTTTGACCTCTCGCGTAAATTTCATCTCTTCCTTGAAAACGTAAGGAAAAAACAAAGTTTTTACCCATTTTTTTTAACAAAATATTAACTTCAATTTTTAAAATACTTAAAAATGGGAAGTAAATGTCAAAAACAATCCAACAATGTTTATATTACCAATTTTCAGTGAAAGAAGTTGGTGTCTATTTAAATATCAAGATTAAAATCGTCATTGATTATGGTTGATATTATTTAATCACGTTCCATATATTCGACGAACATTCGAGACGATTCAATCCAAATTGATAATAAAAAAAACACATTATTTGAGCCTAAACATAAGAGTAAACTTATCAAATTCATAAGGATAAAAAAAAAAAAACCAATTCAATTACCATTAATTTAATTACCAATTGAATTAATCTGCTACAACTTGATAAATGAGGAAGTGAATCGAGGGAGATGATGAAATGAGCAAAGAAAGCACAACAATCGAAGTTTAATGGAATATCTTAAATTTCTTTACTTTTCAGTGCCAAAAACTGACACTTTTCTTGTCTTTATATATATATATATATGTGTGTGTGTATGTATGTATATATAATTAATGTTTGGAAATTAAAATTGTAATATATGTGTGGCAGAGATTGATGTTTTTTTTTTTCTTTCATAGTGATTTGCAAATTGCAAAATTTGGATAGCGACTCACCGGTCCTCAAGTTGTCTATTGGACATCTAAAATCACTTCTTACTCCAAATGCTTTTTCTCAATTGTTACTATAAATTTTTATCTCAAAATTAATCAAGTCACAATACAATACAATATAAGGAATAATTTATTTAGATTGTAAATCCTTTTAGGTCAAATTAAACAAATTCTTAACATATTTCGGATAGAATCAATTTTATTTGGGTTAGCAAACGTGGCCTTTAATAATTTAGTACCATGTAATGATAAAATGGTAGAAAGAATAAGAAGTTTAATAGCAACGCAAAATAAAGCACATATTGGTAATGTGTATAGTGCTGATTGTTCGGATTGTCGAGTTATTGGAACACCCTACCTATTAGTACGTACTTTCTTCACTGCATCACTCTCGAGTTTAATTCAATTAAATTTAATTTTTATATAATTTAGATAAAACAAATTAACCCCTCCTTTGTTATTGAACTTGAAACATTAAGTATTAAGTTAGATTGATTCTCTAAACTTTAACTTATACTCTACTGTTGTCACTAACTTAAATCGGAACGAAAAGCTAAGTTATTTAGGGTCAAGACCTTCGAAAAGTTTGGACTACGAATAATATATATAGTTTGTTTTTAGTCCATACATGTGATTAACTTGTTGAGTTTATAGGTCTTTTTTTTTCATTTTTGTTTATGTTTAATGCGTTATTTTTCCTGATGAATTTATAGGTTAGATTGTGGTTTATGTTCATAGAGTTTATATTAAATATATATATATATAAACAAACGTTAACAGATTTCTAATGTCATACAAACCTTTTTAATGTCGGTTATTGATTGACTTTAAAGACGGATCGGCATAAAAGGCAATCGAAATTGAAGAAGTTATTGTTAAAGGTTTTCAATCTCTCGATTGAAAAACTTACATTAAAAACTATTTTCATGTATAACGTCGGTTGAAAACTGATATTAAAGATAATCAACATTTAACAACTTTAACGACATATCTTTTCGGCTAGTGATAGTATTAGTAGAAGTTAAAATTGTGTCCTATTTTCATATAATTTTAGATTTTGGCTAGATTTGTGATTAATTCATGATAAATCTTCATATATGCAATTGATCCATATATTATTTTTGTTAAACTAAATTCTTTTAAGATATTAGATATATAAAACTATATAACATCATATCTTTAAAAAGGGTTAAGTGAAACGACATTTTCAAATATAGTAAAATAAACAAAAATGTATACAAAATAAAAATCTATCGGTGTGTCTATCATTAATATATGGAATATGAATTTTTGTAGATATTTTCAATAGTTTTGTCATTTAAAATTATTCTCGTCAAGTTAACACTAAGCAATTCCAAAAACGATGTCGAATAGAAAAAGAACTATATTTATAAATCATCATAAAGTTTTTCAAGTTAAATTAACATGTGGATGAAAGATTTAGATAGATGACCTTTTGATAAAAGAAAAAACAAGAACAAAGATATGATTTTTTAAGTTTCATTACACAATTTTGCAATTTCTTTGACTAAAACGATATTGTTTAAATTTCGATTTTAAATATGACTTTTGAATTTTTTTTTTTAGACAAATAATCTATATTAACATCTCTTCATGATTTTAAAATTTTTGTCGATTAGAATAATAGTTAAAATAATGGTTGGCAACGGTTAAAATAAGGAAAATCATAACAAATGACAAAACCATTGAAAATATTTATAAAATATAGAACCTATATTCATGGCGTCTATCTTGAACAACCAAAGAACTTCATCCCGCCCTTCGAAGATCGAAGAAGAAAGAGGGACAAAACAAACACCAACAATTACCAAACACAAAAGCGGCCTGAACCAATCTATGGGACAAACTATTCGTAAAGCACAAACACACCATCTAAACTGATAGAGAAAGGGCTTCGATGTCTTCAACAAAACCCAACAACGCAGATAAATTCGTAAGAAACGAGACCCTCTAAAGTTAAATTGGAAAAATCAATAAAGAAAATCGAGATGTAAATTAGTTTAGATATATTTTGAAAAGTATGAATATAATTTTGTATATGTTTAATTGAAAGAAGAAGGAAAAAAAAAAGTTGTCGTTCTCTCACACATTAGTCCAAAAACCATATAGATAGAGACAATAAAATAAAGTTGGAAGAGTACACATGATTGCGACAACAATCAAAGAAACATAAAAGCGATATGTCCCTTCACTATATAATAATAATAATGTCAATAACCTGACCCCAAACTTTATTTCCACATTAACACATTGTATTTATTATATTTACATTTTACCCTTTACAATATTTTTTCTTCTTTCCTCTCCACAAATTTCTTAAATTACTACATTTAATTATATATTGTATTCTTACTTTTATTTTTTCAAAGGACAAGAAGTTTCCATATCCATTCATGTGCCAGAATAGTTTAAAGTTAGTCTCGAAAATCGATCTCTAGTAATCACATATCATCTATTTTTTTTCATTACGCCTATTTAAATTAATATTTAAGATCATACCACATGTTAAGTTGTTTGTTGGATATACTCTCAACATCTATATATTTTACCCAAATTATATTCAACACAAAACCATTTTTTGATCAAAAACGGTTGTTTTGGTGCTTGTAGTTGGAAAGAAACAATAGAATCTTCATGTAGTTTATCAAAAGATTATCCTCTTCCTACCAACGTTGGATGGATATTGGGTTGTCCCTCTCACTCTTCTTGCAAATTCAAGGTCTTGAAATTGATAGAGTACTAAGGATTCGACAAGCTAAATTGAGATATATTTGTATATGCATCTACCGATAAGTTTTTCTTCTTAGTTTTCTTGATAATTCAAAACCAATTTTGTTAGTATAAAGATTAGGTTGATTATGAGGGATTATATCCAAAAGCACATTGGATGGTGATTATCAAGACTTTGCGAAGAAATGTTATCATTTAATAATGTATACAACTATATATGAAAAAGAAAACAGTAAAAGAAAAGGGAAGGAAAAAGGAGAGACAAAGTGTATATGATCATTATATATATATATATATATATATATATATATATTAAGTGATTGATGTACGAGGAAGTGTCAAGTCCCAAATTCTATGTCTTGTTTTTGCCCAATTGAGTGTTTTGAAAAGGAAACTCCAAAGTGTATATATAATATATATTTATATCAAGGATAAATAAGGCAGCATATGTAAAGCAAATTTAATATGGTCCCTCATCCCTAATATTTGTCCCTCTCTTCTTTTCTATCATCTTCTCTTATATATATATATATATACACACACATTATATTATAATCAAATTATCATCTTTTCTTTTCTATTCTCCTTTCAACCACACCTTTACAAATTTCTTTGTTTGGTTTATATCAGTAAACATTATACTTTCCTATCACATTCCTTTTTCTTTATTTTTTTCACTTTCTTTTAGGAAATATTCAAAAATTATGCCCAATTTTAACGGTGTTGTGGTAGATTTGACGAAATAAAAATTTAGACCTATTGTAACGCTCCGACTTTAGGAAGGAGACATGAATGAAGCGATATCACATTTGAATAAGAGGAATCCTAATAAGAACATGAAAGTAAATAAGGTTAAGAAATACTTTAAAAAATTAAAAGTTACTACATGTACCAGTATAAGATGTATCTTTCTTTTTTATGGCTCAATTATAAAAACTTGTTGAATGTGCTTAATTAGTTTGGAATAATCCTATGTTGGGTGACCTAATTCTGAGAATTTTCCTATGACACATGTGAGTGAGGACAAAACATACCGAACGAACTTGTGTTGGTGTACGTTACACTTACAGTCTAGACTTATTGATTTTGCACCCTCATTACATTGTTGTTTTGTGGAACAACTCTTACTCTTAATTAGATGCATGCCTTCAAGAATAGCAAGGATGACGTTGTAGGAGAATGTCGGGGTCATCTGTTGCCAATTCCAAATTTTGAATCTTGAATTTGGGACGTTACTACATTCAAATTTGTAATAATTTAGTCTTTAAACTTTAATAAGCTATCAAATTCAAAAGTACATATACGAAGTACTAAACTTAAAGAATCAACTAGATCGTTACTTTTCTAACAGTGAGTACTAAACACTACACGTTGTTTAAATTTTAGATCACTTTTAACATCCAGGGTTGGAATAAAACCCTACAAGTTTATGAATATATATGTAAAAAATTTATTATTTTTTTCAAAATTAAAAAAAAAAAAAAAAAGTCCCAATGTGTTTGGGTTATTAAAATTTCAAATTTGTGTGTTTTTTTAAAAGACAGAAATACAGTTGGTAGTTGTGTGTCTGTTGAAGGTTCACTTTCAAATGGTAAGATAGCCATGTGGATGTGTGTGGCTCATATAACACAAACCTGATACTATTACTAACTGCTTTGACACCTTCTTTCTTTCTACTTCTCATATCATTATATATATCTATCTATATATATCATTTCAATATTAATATTGTTACTATTTTTATGGGCCATAGTTGTTCAAAAAAATAGAGAACAAAATAATACACCTTCTATTGACCGAATCATTATTGTTATTCTTGTTTTAGTTCCACCATCTTCAATATTCAATATACTTCCTTTTTCCTTTGTGATGTAACACATCAAAATTCGTCTATTATATATGTCCATTGCTTGTAATTAAGCATCTACGTTAGGGGCCACTTGTAGACAGAGAATATGTAAATATGTGATGTTTACGTTAGTCGTAAGTTCAATCTTTCACTTTGAAGTTGTACTCAATAGAAAAAAGGAAAAGAAAAATAAATTTTCAAATGTGATTTGTTTTTTCTTTCTTGAAAGATGTGATAATTGGGTTAGTAGATGCATTAAAGAATCCGGATTTTAGGTTGACAACTTCGTTGCACCCTCAAAATAGCCGAACTTCATTTCAAATGATCTATTGGAGGTAGTTCTTAGAAGAACGAGCAAATTATAGAAAAGAATTTCAATAATGTTAGGAACTCTATTTTTTTTTTTAATTTAGGGTTCTTTTCCAATATAATAAAATGAAATGAAAAACAAAGAGTATTTTCCAAAAGAGTAATATGCTAGCTAGACCAAACGTAAAAAACACAACGACAAACAAAGTAAGAAATAGTAGAGAAAAATAGATACAAACGACGACTTGTTAATCCAGTTCGGTGCAACAACATCTTTGTCTGAGGGGCATGTTCAAATGAGAAGAAATATTCACTAGAGTTTGAAAGGATTACAAATATACAACTTATCTATTCAATATTCTATCTTAAATTACAACAAGATCACGCTAGAAAAGTTACTTAAGGTCCCCTTAAATACGTTGATACAGTAAGATCAGGCTCCATTGAACAACATATCAAAAGTCAAACAACCATCACAACAAGATATATCAATGTTGTTTACATTTTAAATTACCCACCAAGAATGAATGTGTATATATAATTCAAAGCTAACTAATTAATTTGACTGCCCACTAATTTGATTGATGGGGGCAATATTGAAAAAATGGCATTGCATGCAATTGTGTTTAATTAGACGAAGGTGTGTTGAAAAGAAACATCAATAAAGGCCAAATTATTATTAGATTCAATATGATAATTAATGAGCAATTTGATAAGGTAATTTACACACACATGACGAGCAAAGTTGGATAATTAAATGCCAAGTAAACATTATAGTATAATTTAATGTGATTGCTTAAGAACTACTCATCCAAATTAAAATAAAACAATTATATTATTTTTATTTTTATTTTAGAAAATAATAATATGTCAAATTTAACTCTCTCTCTCTCTCTTTACCTAATGAGATGTTAAAGCTTTACCAATCATTTTCCTTTCAATAATGTTCAAAGCAACCAAAAAAAAAGAAAAAATTTGTTCAACCTTTCATCATTAAAATTGAATTCTTTCCCTACCAAAACCCTACTCTTTTTATTAGAAATAAATTTTGAAATTTGACTATATTTACTAATTTTAAATTTTTATTAATATCCAACAACATCGACATTTTATTGATATTTCTAAAAATAAAGACATCGTTATTTCCATCGATTTAGATATTTTAAAGTAGACCAAAATACAAAGGAACCAATTGATAGAGAAGAGAGATGAAACAACTTTGATTTTAATTTCCTTGACTTTTCCAACATGAGTGCCTAACTTTTGAAATATGATACTAGATAACACGAAGTTCCATTCTCGTAACCAATTGATTCCTTGTCAATTTCATGTAATCTTATAAATAATGGTAAGATTATTCTCTTTGTGTGAATTAATCTCATCACATATACATAATTTCTTAATTATCAATGTCTAAAGAATATGGACATTATGTGTATATATGTCATTGAATTATAAACCCATTGATGTATGTTTAATGAAAACCTTAGTCTCTTCTTCCCCTTATTGAAATTGAAAACCCTAAAACTACCAAGATGGGTCACTCTGAAAATTCATAATAAGTCCAAAATTGGGAGTCTTTTATGGACCACAGTCCTTTAGGAACCTCAATAGAACATGCCAAAACCCTATTTATATGAACCTTAAAGAGACCCAAATTTATTTAATGAAATTTAAATTAACCACTTTTAATTTTTTCGGTGGGGTGGCCATTACAAATCGAAAAACCGATCCGACCAAACTTTAAGTGTTGGTTTGGAAAAATCCAAACTAACGTTTTCTAAAATTTTCAAAGTTTAAACCGATTGATCGACCGACCAATGACTAAGTTGTATTTCTTCATGTCGATGTCGAGATTTGAACATTTACTAAATCGAACGACACTCACCCTACTTTTTGTTTATCATACCAGGAAAAAGAAATTAGTTAATTAATATATGTTATAGGGTAATTAATTGAAAAATCTATAATTGTACCAAATTTTAATCACATAAAGTTGAAAGGGCCAATGAGAGATAGTGAAAGATTGAGTGAATATTGTAATTTCTTGGGACTTGGGAATCAAACACAGCTGTGTCCTTCTCAATTGGGTCACTTTCCTTCTCTATTTTTGATACCTATCTCTATATATTAACTTAGGGACCAACATTCTCATGGTCTCTGATTCCCCCAATCTTTTTCCCACACAAAATTTTACTTTTTTTTTTCTTCTTCTTCTTCTTAATTTCCCCTCTTCTCTCTATTGGGAATACTATACAATATTATTTTCACTTTAACATAATCATATTTCAATTTCATTGATAGGTAGATTCATTTGCTTTTCAAATAATGGACCCCTTGAAACTCATATAGTTGGAGACATTGTGGGCATTTGAATTATGAGAATTGAAAAAAATGTGGATAGGATAGAGTGAAGATGCCCCTTTGGGGTATATATATATATATATATATATATATATATATATATATAAAGAAGAAAACACTAAACATCATGGGAGAAATGGAGGATTTTAGGAGGCTTTTGATGCATGGTGTGGCCCTTTGGATGAAAATGAGGTCCTTTAAATAATTGAAAGGCAAAGGGGCATTATAATTAGTTAAACAAATATATTACACATAAAAAAGAAAACTAGGTACGTACCTAAGGTTTCGTCTCGAAACCTTCCCGTCATTGCTCAATCATCTAAATGTCCAATCACAAATTGTCAACGGTGTCAAACTTTTCTTTTTTAAAAGTTGGTGATTTTTCTTAATATGTTTTTTCTTTGACGATAGAAACGGATCCATTGAGATAAATGTATAGCAAAAGAAAAGAGATAATTGTACACAAAGTATTAGCATATATACTACAATACAAAAGTATTTACGATACTAAATACTTAAAATCTATAAATCGTTATAAACTATATTACTCAAATCACTGATTAACCGAAAACCTTAAATGTTAAGAATGATATGATATGATATACGAAAGGAGTGGTCCTTTGAAAGGGCATATTGGGGTCCAGGTGGCACAGTAGGCAAGGGATGGTCAAGGCCACATGGGAATTGTGGTCCTTCCCTTGACCCTTTATTAAATTTTCCTTTTTTTCTTCTTTTTTTTTTTTTTTCTTTTTTACACTAAATAATAATAATAATAATAATTTCTTTATGAGAGAGAGAGAGAGATGACAGGCTGTTCAGCAAAACACACAAGAGATGAGAGAGAGAGAAAGAGAGAGAGAGCTTTTTCTAATTTATTGAGATGGGAAAAAGAAGTGGGCTTGGACATGGAAGAGTATTTGGCAGCCTTGTTGTTGTGGTGGTGGTGGTGGTGTTGTGGGGGATGGGTGGGTCCATATTAAAAGAACAAAAAGCCCTTTTTTACCTCTTTTCTATGCACTCTATTTTAGGCTCCCTCTTCTTACAAAACTACTATACGTACGTTATATTTTGTAAATATTTTTTTTCGTTGTCTTATATTTGAAATTTTATCTTTTATAATTGATTAAATCAATATATTTATCCAAAATATTTACGATAACATTTTTGTCAAAGCGAGAGCCAAACATATCTCGAAAAAAGAGATGTATCTGTTATGATACAAAGTAGTTTGAATTCTTTCGATTTTATTTATTTATGTAGGATTTTTTGTTTTTACTTCTCTTTGTTTATAATTTAAATTTATCGGAGGTTTTAATATAATAAGTTTATTAGATTTAGTTTGTTTAGTAATAAATATTTTAATAAGTTTTCATTTAAAATAACTTTTCTTAAATTTAACTATTTGACTAATTAATATAGAAATAAAATTGGTCTCTTCACGTTGAAAGATTGAACTGGGCTTGGGCTTGCGCTTGGGCTTGGACTTGGGTATTTTGTTTCCTTAATTTAGGGGAATTCGTGGAAATGGCAAATATAAGAATAGAAAATAGAAAAATAGCAAAATATTATTCTTTTTTTATTTATGGCAAAACTAACTGCCTTAAATATATTTCCACTTTTTTGGGCTCAAATTACCTCTCCACGGATGAGAACTGTCTAGGTACAAATACAGTATATTTCATGAGATCAAAAAATCAAATAAAATATCACATATCGATTACAGTATATTTGTAAACACACTCACTTATGATAATTATTAACTAAATCAAAAAATTATTATATTATATTCTTTCAGAGATCTCTAAACATATTCAATTGGTTTCAATATCCCCTAATTATTCTGATTTTTTACCTTCAAATTAATGAAAAATAACTTCAAATATTTAATTTTGTAATGCAATAATTATAGATTCAAACTATTATAGATTCCAAACTATATAATGCAGTAATTATTTCTTATCATAAAAGAATAAGAAATTAACGAAAAAGATATTCAAATCTTCATTTTTGAAATTTTGAAATTATACATTCGAAAGTGAATACGTCCAAAAATAATGGCAAAAATAATGCAATAATTTATTATTAACAAAAACATTAAAAAAAAGTAACGAAAAATCATTTAAAAGATTCAAATTTCAAAGCTTACGTAAATACCAATCATTCCCTAAAATTATGGTAAATATAATGCAAATAGTTAAGTTTAAATTCAAATCTCAACCCTCCCTAAAATTATGCCAAATACAATGCAAATATTAATTATCTAGGGGAAAAATGCAAAATTAAGGGAAACGAAATTAAAAGATTCATCGGAAGACCATATTGGCAATCAACCGGAACGCTCATGGCCGCAGAAACGTAAATTTGAACGAATAACGTAGCAAAGGATATTGTTTTCGAAATTTTAACTCCAAAAATTCAACAGAAGGTTGAAGAACGAACACAATGGTACAAACGATCAGAAGGTTGAAGATCGGTGGAAAGAGATCTGGAAACAATTCTGGTAAAATGCAATTGGTGGTGCAAAGCGATTAAGTGGAGAGCGATTTTGAAAGTTCCGGTGTAAAGTAATTGGTGGTGCAAACCAATCAAAAAAGGAAGGTCGCGCGTATTTGGAGCGATGGTGAAAAGCGATTGTATTTTTAAGAAGAAAAAGGGAAGGAAAAATTAGGGTTCTCTTGGAGAAGTGGAGCGGTTGTATGCAGAAGATGTGATATTTTACCGAAGATGATTTCTTTTTTTAGGGAAAAAATTAAAAGATTAAAGAGAGTGCATAGTATGTATTGATTATAGAGTATTTATGGTTTTTCTTACTATTGTATTTAGGAATCTATATTGTCAATTAGGTAAGCATAGTTGTCTCATTTATTATGTGAAAATTAATTATTTTGCTATTTTGATAATTTAAAAATAAAATTATTATTTATCCAAAGTAAACTTTATATTTTGCTATTCTTTTTGTCGCTCCTTTAGTTTAACTAATTTCACATCCCAAGCTTTTTCTAACACCTCCTCCAATTTCAAATATTGTTTGATTTGATTATATAAAGGTTAAAAATTTGAGATTTAAATCACATGTTTGTGTTATCCATTTGTGTTTGATTTACTAATTTTTTTATAAAGAAACCAAAATTAAATAATTTTTTAATTTTTTAATTACAGTAGCCATCTAATTTTATCTTATAACTTTTTTTTTAAAATATAGTATTTTTAATAATAGATAAGATTTATTTATTTATTTATTTTGAAAAAAAAAATGTAAAATCTTTGTAATAATATAAAATCTTATGATAATTATTATTTTTTAAAAAAATCTTTTATTAAAAGGAAAATAAAAACCATTAATGGAAATATCTATCAATTAAAAAAGAAAATCAGACCAATTTACTTCCAATTATCCACACCTCATACAACAATTTTCTTTGGGATTGAATCTTTTTTTTTTTTTGTTCTTCTCTTATTTAAACGTAGCAAGAAAGAAAATTTCCTACATATATATAGTTTTTTTTACCACTTTTTTTTATCGTTATTCTATAAATAAAAAAATATTTTAACCTTTTATCTTTTGAAAAAGTTTTTGTATTATTATTACATTTATTTATTCATTTATTATTATTATTATTATTATTATTATTATTATTATTAAACTTAATATCTTACGTTATTTGCTTAATTTCTTGTATGGTATATTTGATTTGGTTTATAATGTATTATTCCTATTTGACCTTCATTAAAAATTGTTTGGAGTTTTTAAAATATTTTTTACCTAAATGACAGGTGCCTTAATGACAGGTGGTTTTGAAATCTTTCTTAAATTTTCCTTTTTAAACCATTTAGATTTTTTTTTCTTACTTTAAAATTATTTCTTTTAAACTCAAAATTAAATATATATTTCATAAGATTTCTAATCAACTTTTTTCGTAATAACGTACAGCGCTAAAAAAATCCTACAATGGAATCTGAAAATTTGGGTTCGTTATTTCTAGATTCTTGAGATGAGGGATCAATATTTTTGGAAGTCCGAGATTTGATCCCAAGAAAAAATGAATTTAATCAAGGTTAAAAAAAATATTTATTCGAAGACTAGTCTATGATGAAATCTGACAAATTATAATAATTTATCATTCTGTGAGAAATTTTTTCTCAATATAGTCTAATTAATGGAACGTATCCTAATTATTGCTTCAAATATTGGAATGGTGAGCAATAAAATAAGTCATTAAAAAATCTTTCTTAAAATGAATTTTATTCAAGACATTAAATTTGGTCACCGTTTTCTAAACGGATGTTACGGGTGCTAACATCTTCCTCGTACACAAATGACTCCCGAACTCAACTTTAATTTTTTCGCATACCATTTTTATTTTATTTAAAATTATTTACTTTATTTCCGTGTCCAATCACACCATACAAAAAGATTGGTGGCGATTCCTTTTTTCGTTTTTAAAATTAAACCTTTTTTAAAGACGTTGGCCGCTCATCGTCTTAGATACGTGATGACAATTATATTCGGCATTATTGTTATATTGCATTTACTTAAGTACAGCATAGTTCTAATCATTCCTACGTAGAATTTAGATCTTTTTATTTGCAAAATATAGAAAATCCATGGCTAATAGAGTTAATTATGATCATAATTAATTAACATAAACTTTATCAATCAACTCAACAACAAAAGAGAAAAAAACTTCCAAATGCTATTATAACATTTATGTTTGTCGCAACGCGGAGCGACCGATATCACCATTTATTTAATCTTTAATATTTAAAAAGTTTGAAGTTGCCACCAATCATATTAAAGTGTGATTGATCACAAAAAAAAATTGGTCTACATAAATTCAGATTTAAGGTTCGGAAGTCAGTTGTGGGTAGGGAAGGTATTAGAACCTACAACACCCATAAAAATGATTACCAAAATTTATCTTTTAAACTAAATTAAAGAGGTTCACAAAACAAAGTTTTTTATTTGATATTTTTTAAATGTCTCATGGTTATCAATTCATATCTAAGAAAAAAACTAAGCATAAATTGATGATTATATGAGTGGTGTGAGAGCCATTAGAAAAAAAGAATTTAATTTTTATTTAATTTTTTTTAATTTACCTCAAGAATATTAAAATATCAAACTTTGATATTTTGCTCTCCATCCTAAGCTTTTAATGAAAACTTTCATGTATCTAAAAAATTAATAAATTCCAAAGAAAACATTACTCAGTCCCATTCTAAAATATAAAATTGTTATATATACTTTGTTTAAAAAGAATTTATTAATTAATTTTTAAAAATTGAGAAATTTCATGTATTTATGGAATTTTAATCATAAAATATGAACATTACTCTTTTCCATAAATAATACAGTATAAGACAGTTGGCAAATATGACAAATAATACGACCAATAATGTATGTTGCCAAATAATACAAGTGGGAGATAATATCTACATATTCAAAAATAAAATATTGAAAATAATATACTACATTAGAAATATATACCATTTGAAAAATAATGTTTGGAAAATAAATAATATACAGTGTTGAAATAAGTACTCTGTCATTCAATAAATCTAATCAATCAATATCAAACATATTTAATAAATAGTAAAAACAACCAAATTAAACCCTAAATTTAACAAATTTAAATCAAATTGCTTAAAAGCTAGATAATTTGTGGTAATTTGATGTAACAATTTTCAAATGACCTAAACCTAACAAAAGTAAAACACAAAAGATGATATAGGCCTAATAAAATTAAAACACCTTAAACCTAACAAAATTAAACACATTAAGTAAATTTTATGCAACAATATTGTATTGGTATCCAATTGGTTTACCCTAATAAAACTAAAACACAAAGCAGACATAATTTAATGAAAAATAGTTAGTCTAAAGTTAACAAAATTAAAACACCCTAAACCTAAAAAAATTAAAAAAAAAATTAAATACAGTATAACCTAGGAAAAATTTGAATTGTAAAGGAATAGATTTAATTAGTGTAAAGGAATAAAGGAATAGATTTAATTAGTGTAAAGGAATATATTTAATTAGTCTAACCTAACCAAATCAAAGAATCGTGAAGAGGTAGAATCATGGAGAGGGAAGGGAAAAACAGTGAGACTTGTGGTCGAGAGAAAGATATAAAATTTAATTATTGTTTTTTTTTTTAAAAAAAAATAAATTTAAATTTAAATCAATTTAATTTAATAAAAATAAATAAATAAAATAAAGTAATAAAATATGTAAAATAAATATAAAAAATAAATAACCAAAATAGGGTATCTACACAGTTCTCTTATTGCCGATTATTACTTAATTGACATTGCTATTGACTTTAATTTAAAAAAATTTATCACCTTTTCAAAAGGACTTGTTTTTTGAACCTCAATATCATCATCATCGTTATGATCATGATTAAATTTGTAGCTTCTCAAATACCTTTGTCTTGAATAGTTAATAATATCATTACTTCTATATTTTTCAAACCCAAAAATTGAAGAGGAATAACCCAATGTCTCATCTTTCTTCATCTTCTTCTCCTTCTTGTTTAAGCTTAGTTTTCTCAAGAACATTGCGTCTGCTTCTGCCCATTTTTGTTGCTTTGACATTACCTTTCCAATTTTGAAACCATTTGAATAATCCATTATATATCTGACAAATTAGAGAATATCATCAATCAAATTATTCTCATTAGCAAACAACTAAAAGTAGATAATTAACACAAAATTAACATTACCTTTTCTTGAGCCTTTTGATTCTCGTGTTAATTACTTTGTTTTTCTTTTTTCTTCTGGTTTTCTAATTGTGTGTATGAAACTAAGAACCCTCCTTTTTAAAACCAAAAAAAAGATGTCAAATTCTTTTTCCTACTCCAAAATGGATTTCTCTTTTTTTCGTTTTTCTAAATGAAAAGTTTCCTTTTCCTTCTCCTTTTCCTAATTCTCCGAATAAAATCCCTAAAAGATAATGTATATATTTAATCAATTTATATTTTTAAAATTTTGAGATATTATCTAATAATAATAATAATAATAATAATAATAATAATAGAAATAATTAATAGTTAATAGTTAATATAATTAATGTTAATAAATAACAATAATAATGTTTAATTATAAACGATTATAATAAAAATCAAAGAATAAAATCATATATATCAAATAGAATATTTATTCCCAAAATTGTTCTAAATATCAAATGAAACTATTTACAAAATTTTCAAACCAACTACTTTCTATATTTTCTAAATAGTTTTAATATCTATTTATTAAGTTAAATATCATTAATTGTCTCTAATTTAAATTTTTTTCGATAATTTCCCACAAGATGCATCAATAAATTTGCAAGTTTTTAATTTCCTTTTCATACCTTTGTATTGCTGATAATTTGGATGTAATTTTGTTGTTTTGAATGGTCATCTTTTCTAAAGTATATTAAATATGGTCTATGAATGTAGTGTTGAGGTTGCTACAATGTCTTAAGTTAGAACAACAAAAGAAGTAAGGTCGTTCTTTAATCTAGAGATTACTCACTTTCCATTTAATTTTGTGATGGTTTGAATGGAATTATTTGTAAATAATTTGCTTTGAGATGCATCTATGCTTATTTGTTATAGTCATGGTGTTCGAGGTTACAGGGTGCTAGTCCAAATAATCCAAACTCAATTATGTTCGGAGGTGTTCACCTAGTAAGATGTTCTGGTGCACCCTTACTAATCATTAATTGGGTATTTATCAACTCAGCTAATTAATCCAAACTCAAAAACACACACTTGTATTTTTCTTTCAAGATGTGAGTTTTTGTTTGCTTGCGCAGCTTAACTCGGAATTGTTATGCTACTTAATTAATGTGTTTAATTATATTAGATATTTTATAGGCATCAAGCAATATGGAGGTAGAATTCTTGGGAGACTAATCGTGCAAAACTATAAAATCTTATTGTATCTACATTTTGTTTGTGAATTTTCATCTTCAAATTATATTTATGGTTGGGTTTCTATGAGATTGTCAATCAAACTAGTCCAAGTTACATGGATTATTGCCTCCTATAGATTTAAACTTAATATGTAATTGATAAGTCCCTAAATCACCAAATTGGAAGTAAAGTTAAACTTGTGGACTGTATGGTACTCACTTTGATTATCATTGTTTAATAATTAACCTATATTAAAATTGTATTGAGTGGCAGCTAATGAGGGCGCATTACCTATTTGTTTGTAAACGCCCCTGAGTGAAAGAGGAGAACATGAATAAATCTATATCACATAGGACATGAAAGTAAGGTTAGAATTGGGAGTTACTGTCTATACCAACAAGGTGCACCTTCATTTTCGATAGATCGATCATAAGAACTCCAAAGCATACTTAACTTGGAGCAATTCTATGTTGGGTGACCTCCCGAGAATTTTTGTAGAATGCACGTGACCGAGGACAAAGCATAATTTCTTTATGAATGGTTATATATTTATATTATATATATTAGACAGAGTTTTAATATCTACCTAAAAGGACATGAGTTCAATTAAGAATTAATTTGGTCTCTAATTTGACACACATATATATAGATTAAAAAAAAAGATTTTGACCTAATTTTTCTCATACTTTTAAATTTAGTACCATTTAAATAAATTTATAAGTAAGGGAAAAAGGAAAAAGAGATATATAGCAAATTTTAGATTTGAAAATTTTTAAAATAATTAAAAATTTTCAAAACAACACAAAGAATTTCAAATTTTAAAATTTTTTTATCAAACAAACAATTTGAAAAATTCATAAAAAAATAATTAAAAAATCCAATTAATGAGGCAAAAGAATTGGCATTCCTAATCTCAAGTAATCTGTTGGATCTTTTTAATCTTAACCTTAATTAAATTTTTTATTTATTTATCTTTTTGATAAAAAAAATAATAATAATAAAAAAAAAAGATATCCATTTATTTTGAATTGGCCTTCCTAATCTCAAGTAATCTGTTGGATCTTTTCAATCTTAACCTTAATTAAGTTTTTATTTATTTATGAAAAAGATATCCATTTATTTTGATTTAGATTTATTGTGTTTGTAGAGATGAATTGAAACTTCAAAAAATGGATGACAAATCTCTTCCTTATAATCTTCGACTTAGGAAAGATCACAAGTCTTCTTCTCCAACAGAACATTCCAAAGCTCATAAACAAGACACAGACTTTCAGGTTTTAATTATTATTATTACCTTCTTTAATCTTTATTATTGTTTGAGTTATTATTAATTATTATCATCAAATTTAGGAAAAGGCAAGTGATGAAATATATGTAAGTCATTTAATTGTGGATTATCGATGTGATAAATGTGGATGCTCTTTTGATATTGAATCCTCTCTTAGTTCACACCATTGTAAAGTAAGCTTTTTTTTTTTCCTTCTTCTTATTAATTTTATAATTTTTTTTTTTTTGAAATTTTGATATATTAATAAATTTAGTATACTAACTTTTTTGAGCAGAATAAAAATGAGAGAGAGGCAATGGAAATTGAAGGACATGAAATTTTGGGAGAGAACAAATCATTCAGAAAAAGAAGCAGGAAGGGGATACCAAGAAGAGCACCTTTCTTTTAGATCAATTTTACTCTAATATTATTGATATTGAAATTCATTTTAGGTTTTTTAGATTTTGTGAATCTAAAATTTCATATTTAGAGTTCATATCTCAGTTTTGAAATATTTATATATATTGGAAAGTTTTGATAAAAGATAAATACATAATTAGTGTTCAACATCTAACCCTAATATTATTGATATCTCAAATAGGTTAAGCCTTTTTTTTTTTCTTTTTTTAATAATTCTTGTAAATATGATAAAGAGCTGGTACGATCTTAATGAAAATCAATGGAACGTGCTTTTATGTGTTTATGTAGTTCTCTTTGTTATTAACTCATCGTATAACCAAACGATACATCATTTTTTAAATTAGGATTTGAAAAGGTTGATTTCGATTAAAATTAGGGTTTACCTAGAATGTCAATAAAACACAAAAATAACATACATCCTTTTACTTTGACTTAATACGATTATATAATACCCCCACGAGTTAAAAAAATTATTTCAATCCACTTTTAGGGTTTATTAATTTGAACGATTGGATGATTTGTAATGATACCATATTTTTACACAGGCATGCAAAGATTATAAAAAATAACTACAATTTCCATCTTCACTGACTAGAAATTTCATTGAAAACCACAATATTACAAGAGATTGGTCCTTTGAAATTAGTTCATGGAAAAGAAAAATGTAATGTAATTTGTTCTTAGGAATGATATACTGACAATTTTGTTCAGGTAAATGTATTTCTTACATAAGATATTATTTCTTGGGGAAAAAATGAAGAAATATGAGTATACACTCCCATAGGAGCAATCAAAAGCAAACCATTGGTATCACATGAACTGAAAAACCAAACTCTTTTTGATGTGAATGCTTTGTAAAATTTCATTGGATAAAGACTAATTCCACATTTAATTTCTTGTCCTTCTTCAATACCTCCAATTATGCATTCTCCTTCCTACAAAAACAATGCCCATGCAAATCAATTTGTTCATACCATAATTTTTTTTAACATCAATCTAAACGCATATCAAAAAGTTATATTTTGACTTAAAAGAACAAAATACCTTTGTAGTAAAACTAGTTTCCCAATGATCAATTAAAGCGACAAATTTGATTCGTGAACTCGTAATGGTAACAGGAACTGCAACACAAATTAACAAAACATACAAAAAAATCCATAGAAAACTTGCAGAAGAAATTAAAAGACTTTCTTTCTTTCAAGAAATTAAAGGAAAAGAATATATTTACCATAAGCAGCATTTTCCATGTCATTGACAACACATCGAAACTCCTCTAAAGCCATTGATACAAAGAAAGAACCGTAATCAACATCGCCAACATCCACAGGTTCTGCAACTATGGACATTGGTAGCTCTTTCTTGTTAAATGGATCTTCTTGACCTAAAACCCAATGAATATATATATATATATATATATATATATATATATATATATATATATATATATCAAATACTGTTATTGAAGAAAGATATATCAAGAACAATAATAACAAACCAAAATTAATGAAAATTACTTACAAGGAATACGATATTTAAGAGTGATACAACTTTGATTTGTAGGCGTTGTAGGCATACAGAAAGAGAGTGAAGAAACTCCCATGCGACGAAGATAACTCATTATAACAAAGAAATCAGCAATATTAAATGTGACTTCATAACATCTGCGACAATAAAAACGAATGAACATTTTAGGCAACATTTTGATGGCTGAGATGCAAAGAGGTCTATTTCGGGAGACTACAACGGAGAAAGATAATGGTGTCCATTTGAAATGGCATTTTTCTGAAAATTTAGAAAGAATAGAGACTGCATCTGCAACAGGTTCAATGGGGTCAATTTCAAAGAAAACCATTGCTTTTTTCGTGTATTGGGAAAGATGATGATGATGATGATGATATGATGAATTGGGGAAGGAGAATTACATTAAGTGTTTTTATAACTATAATGAGGTTAGTTAGATTAAACCAACGGTTGAGTTAATTAGATTGTAATGATCTACCAACAAGTTTACTAATCTTTACCTCTGATTATTCTTCTATCTAAATAGAAAATTGAGAGAAAAATAAATTAACGTGTCCCATCAATATCTATTATTATTATAACATGAGCGTTTTTAAGATAGTTAACGTATTTCATTAACACATTAACTAACTCTCGTGCCTTTTATTGCGTCATTGCTAATATCTTTCCTTGACAACGGGTTTTGCTGTTTTGGAACATCTTCTTGGACGTTCATTTTCAAACATGTTATAAGATAATATGAATCACGTAACCACTAAATTAGAACAATGCAATTACTACCGTATTAAAACGGAATAATGAGAAATTGTTAGAAACATCCCATCTTAAGGTTTCGCTATAGAATTAAAAGTAGGATCCTTTTTCAAAAGTCGTTCAGATACTTTTTTTCGACCCATTTTAGACGAGATCAATATTGTTACTTAGGTTAAAGACTTTTTTTTTTCTTTATTATTTTGATCTTCTTGGTACATCTAGCCATATTATTACACCCATTAAGATTTGGATGAAAAAAAAAATCTAAATGTTATGTAATCTTTCCAAAACTTAAAAATCACACTACCAAATATTACACAATTTGAAAATATTTAAAAAGATAATTTGTATATTATTTAGATAAGTGTAAATATAAATTGTGCAAGATTCTATATAAGATCTAAAGTAAGAATAGTTTAGAGTATGTTTGAAATATTGACTTAAAAATTTTATTTTTATTTAAAAACTTCTGATAAAAAAGTGTTTAAACTATTTTTTAAGTGGTTTTCTTTAAATTTTTTCAAAATCACTTATTTCTTAAATTTAAAGGTTGAAAATGTATTTCAAATATATATAAGCAATAATTTATATTTAAAATTAAAAGTTTTTCACGTAACAAAATATTTAGTATAGTTCATTAATAAATTGTGCTTTTAATTATCAATCCAACCTAAAAAAGTGTAAATCCATTTTAATAAAAAATAAGTGTAAAGGGTGATATATATATTTGAATGATCATAGTTTAATTTGAATAAATGAGAAAATATGAAAACTAAAAATCAATAATCACAATTTCCAAAGTAATTTGGAAGTAATATTTAAGTTCACCAAAAAAGGTTGCAATATATCTTTAAACTACTAGACAGTTATTGTAACCTTTCACCGAAACTCCAATATCCTATCTTCAAATTACCTAATGTAATTTAATTAGTTTAAAATGTTAACCTAAAATGTTATGGAAAAGAAAATGTTATAACTCTCTTAGGTTTATAGTATGTTTGAATTGACTTTAAAAAAAAAAAAAAAACAAAACAAAACTCATTTTTAGGTAAAGACTTTGGATAAAAGGTGTTTAAAATTCTTCAAAAATTCTTTTTGCTATACCACAAACCCAAAACGCAACCATCAAGGAGACTTGAGATAACGGTATACGACTGGAACGTAGCAGAAGAAATATCATCAGAGACTCTACGCAATTGTGGCTCTTCTATTGACTATTTGGAAAGAAAGAAATGGTCGAATCTTCAGAGAAAAACAAAGAAGTACGGTCCTTGTTAGAGCTTTGTTGGAATAATGGTTTTGTATTTAGGGCTTTACTTTAACCTCATTTAAGTTATTTATACCATGTTAACATACTCTTTAATGAATAAATTCCGAGTCTATGATGGTTAAGGGGGTTCTCTCTTTGGAGACCCCATTAGCACTATAACATTGTCGTTTCCCTTTAAAAATAATTTTCGAGTGGTTTTCTCTCATTTTTATTTTCAAAATCACTTATTTTTTAAATTAAACGCCTAAACATTATATTTCAAATATATACCGTCTACATTTATAAGTTGGGTGAGCCATTCAATAATTTTGATTTAAAATTAAAATATTGTTTTTTTTTTCTATTTTTCTAGTAACAAAATATTTAGTATGATTTATTAATAAATTGAACTTTTACTCACGTATATTTGTGTGTCGAAATCCTCTTTACATTTTTTGTATTCCTTACTTGTTGATTTCATAACATATCATCAAAACGTCACCTAAACATTTTTAAACTCCTAGACATTCGTAACCTTTCACCAAAACTCCAATATCCCATCCTCAAAATACCTAAACTAACTTTATTAGTTTAAAATGTTAACCTAAAATGTTATGGGAAAAAAAAATGTTAACCTAGAAACCGACAATATAACTCCAAAGAAATTTACAAATTCACTTATACCCAAATTTACAAATGTTACAACATTACTACTTTCGAGTAACAATTAAAGGTAACTAAATCATGATTAGTAAACTTAGAACAAACTTTCGAGATCAAATAGAAAAATCGATATGCACAAATACTAAAGCATAGAAATAATAATCCTTTTATAAGAGGATTATTTTTTATTTATTTATTTATTAAGGAAATAGTAATAGGTAGAGAGAATATTAATTGTTGGTAGAGATGAATCAATAAAAGAAGTGGGGAAAAAATATAGAAATATTAGCATATAATCCAAAAGGAGCAACGAGTGTGATACCACTTGGATCATTACTTTCAAATAACCATAATCTTTTTGATGTGCAATTAAAGTAAGCTTCCTTTGGACTTAGAGTCATTGCACCTTTCATTTCTTTCCCTTTTCTAATACCTCCAATTATACATTCATTCCTCTGCATATTATAAAACATCATCAATTAAAATTATATCAATCATTTATACTAAATTGCTTATTTTATTATTTTTTTTAAAACATGATTTCAAAATTTAACCTAATTTTTAAAAAACTTGAAAAGAAAAAAATTATAGACATAAATTGATTCCTTAAATGCTTTTTTAACTTCTTAATTTTTCTTTTTCATTTTTTATTTTTTATTTTCTATCAATATTTTACCTAAATTTTGAAAACCAAAAAGTATTTTTAAATTTTATTAATTAATTTTATTATTATTATTTTAACGTGGTTAATTATTACAAAAAAAATGAGCATTTTTAAATAATTCCAGAAAACTGAAATTATTTTTAGAAAATAATAAATTTTTCATAGTCCGTTTTTAGTTCGTAAATAGTTTTTAGTTCTTAATTAGTATACCAAATATGAAAAGAAAATAGCCGTTATCTTACCAAAAAAAAACTAAGTCAAGTTTTGAAAATAAATTTAAAAAATTAGTTTTTCTACTTATTTAAGAATTCATTTACTCAAGAAAAAGATTCAAATTAACAAAAGAAAATTATAGGTTTGATTAGAAAAACAAAAAAAAACAAAATTACCATCGTTATAAAAAACTTATTTTCTTTTTACCATTTGACTAAAAATTCAAATAGTAAAAAAATTAGAAAAAAAATGCACATATAATTATAATATTTCTTTAATTTGCATGATAAATATGAAAACATAAAATACCTCCGTACTAAAAACAAATTGCCTATCGTCGATGAAGAACTTGAATTCTGACTTGGACACCCTAAACGGAACTATCACAAATCACATAGAAAAAAGAAATTAATTAAATAAACATATTTAATTCAAGAAATACAAGAAGAAAGATTGAGATAGATTAGATATAAAACTTACTGTAGGTTCTAGTATCATTAAAGATTACTACAAGACGTCGAAAATCATATAATTTAAAAGACACAAATGATTTATAATTGATTTTTCCCATAAGCTGAAAAGAACAACGTTGTTGCCATGTATGTAACAATTGTGGAGAAGGAGATTGTTGAATACCTAATGGAAAAAACCAAGAATCATTACTGTTCTTTGACCTTGAAAGTAAAAGCATTAGAATCAACTGATTAAGAAAAAAAATAAACTTAAAAACGACTTACTAGAAGAATGAAATTCCAAGGCCATATGAAAACGAAACTCAGCTAGACAGATTAAAGTGAGGGAGTCATAGCCACGTCGTTTGTGGAGCATGAATTTGCTATAAAATTCACCAATGGAGAATTGAACGTAAATGTTTCGGTCACAAGAATAACGAGTAAAGGATTCGGGTAACATCGTCAAGGTAATCATAGAAGGAGGGTAAAAAAGAGGGATAAAGATTGAAAACACAGTGGAATTACATTGACAATATGCATAGTAAGCGAATCTATGCATTATTGAAACAACGTCGGAGAATGGTTCGAAAGAATCAATATCAAAGATCAACATGGTGATGTGACTGTGAAAACTATGGAAAAGAAAGAAGAAGAAGAAGAAGAAGAAAGAAGAACAATGGAAGTACAGAAGAAGTCTTTTTCTTTCTTGAAAACTTTGAATAATAACTTCACTACACCTTCTTATACTATTTTTTATACTTAAACTGAATTTTAAACTAAAATCATTGTAATGGATTATTTAAAATAAAATAAAATAAAGATTTTTATTTTATAAGTTTCATATTTTTTTCTAAAAAATGCATTTTCATTTAAACACATTTTCTAAAAACTCCTCGAAAGAAAAACACGTGTGTTTAGCAATTTTTTTCCACCTAGTTTGATGTGTAATAGAGTAAAAGATTGTGTGTGTATATGTAAATATAATTTGTTCGTATAGATTTTGATAGAAGTTCGATAACGATCATTGAGGATGATGGTTTGAGGTGGTCGGGGACCGTCACTGTAAAATGATAATTAGAGGTTGGCGACAATGGTCATTGGAAGTCAAACAATGACAATCTCCTAAAATTAAGATAATTTTGAAATTAATTATCTTAATTTTGTTTAATTAGACTTAATTTATTGGACGTTATTTTGAATTCATTTAATGAAAATTATTTGAGATTACGTGGGAATTGAAATTAATTAAATTACATTAAATTCAAACTCTTGTACTTAAAAGAAGACACAAGTCATCGTAGGAAAACTCAAAGAAAATAGATTATTACGGTGTAGTTTCGTTTACAAATTATTTATATTGTTCATACATTTTTGTGTTTTCTAATTTCTCAATATTCCTCCATAAATAATGAGAAGTTTTTCTAACATTATCTTTCCTTTTTAATTTTTTTTCCAATACAATGCTTTAAGTTGAGGTGTTGGGTTATATATGGTTTCTTTTTTCTTATTGATTTAACATACTTAAATTCAATTCTTGTACTCGAGGAAAAACAAAAGTCATCGTAGGAAAATGAAAGGAAATAGATAGTTACAGTGTCGGTTCATTTGCTAGTTTATATTGTAGAATAATTTTGAATATTTTTTAAAAACAAATCATTTGGGAGGGATAACGAAGGATCATGATGGAAAGTTCCAAAAAATTTTGATTTTTTCTATTTTTTATATGATATTTTCAAATATAGCATAATGATCAGCCATAATATACATTCATATATGAGATCCAAACTTTGATTAATTCCAAAATGTTGTTATCAATCTTTATATATTTCTTGAATTCATCTAACAACAATACACAACCTTAGGATCAATAGAAAGATATTAACGTTAGAGTATATAGATATAAGATTGATGAATTGATTATTTATGCGTCATTTATTATTGTTCTTGTAGAGAAATATACTCATATATTATTGATATGTATTGTAGTAAAAATACATTTCTTTCGATTTATGAGTTGTGTAAGTAGATCTAATTTGGGAGTAGAGAATATATGTTAATATTTTCCATTCAGTTTTTAAGGAGCGGTGTTGTCTTTTCTTCTCCCAAATATTCAGGAGAGGCTTTATGAAAAAATTTCTTTTCCAATCCATGTGGGTGGCAAAAACATAGGTTGAGCTTGCAGTCACAATCCCATGGATCAGAACAATCAATACGACTATTGCATGGAATGTTTACGACATTTCTGGCATCTATCACGAACGTTTCTGAAATATTTTAATTGTTAATCGTCATACGATAAGATAACAATAATTACGAAAAGGAAAAAATATTATTCATAAACGATTGAAATTGATTTATATATATACCTGAGATAATGAAGAACATTAAGAACAACATAGCGAACTTTGTCGAGGACTTCACCATGTTCAAATGTCTAGTGGGTTAGTATAATTATGATTTGGAAGATTTGTATTTGTTTGTGTGCTTTTGAATGAATAATGTATCATAATTTATAGTAAAATGTTGTAGCTTAAAGTGGAAGAAATTATATGGGATAGTTGCAAACAATTAATAACAAACTAAAATTGATTAAAATTTAGTATATGTTTTACCATTTTTAGATTTTAGGTTTTGCAAACTTAGCAAAACTAAAGGGAGTTGGCCCAAAACCCAAAATTAAGAAAGTCATAAAACTAAATGCAACAAAATTCCCTGTGGGCAAACATAAAAGTAGAATTTCTCTTTCAATACACTTTTAATTAAGGATGTAAGAATAGTTTGAGTAACCGAACAACCTGGACGACTAACCAACTCACATTGTATGAGTTAGGTTGGGCTAGTTTAAAATGTGGGTTGGATTGGGTTGAAAATTTTGATTTTTGTTGAGTTGGGTTGAGTCTTGGGTTGGAGGGTTGAAAATTTGGGTTAACCCAACCCAACCCGAATTAATATATAGAGAGAGAGAGTTTTTTTTTTTTTTGGCTTAACTTGATGTGAAACGTATTTAATTTATGCTTGATGATTTCCATTTACAAACATTAAAATTTAGAAACGAAAAATAATAATAATAATAATAATAATAATACAACCCAACAACTCATATTTTATGGGTTGGGTTGGAATCTTAATTTAAAAAAGTGTCTCTTATTATTGTTTCTTTTTAGTAATGGTCTTAGCTTAGTATAAAGAGTTGGGTCGTTACACTCAATCTCGGTCAAGCCTCGAAATTTGATGAACAAGGCATGCCAAATGTGTGTCATGTCCCATTTAGCTTAATTAGAGATAACCTAGCTTATTTAGGATTGTGAAACTCATATCCTAATCCTAGTAGGACTAAGATATACCCCATATCAAGTCCCTACAGATACATCATTATGACTCCATTTGATATATCTTAGAACTTCTAACTTCTTCTCTATTTTGTAGTTCACATTAGCATCAGAACCTATCTTCCTTTGTTTTGTAGGTCCTCTCTTATCCAAATTGTAAATTATAAATTTATTTTGTACGTTTACCACCATTCAACATTTCAAATGTATCATCATTATATCTAACGACAATCAACATTTAATCAGAAATAACTTACTTTTGAAATAAAGCATAACACATGTTTCCTTTAATAAACATAATATTTCAAGTGTATCAATCATATATAAGATATAAAACATGGGTGTATCAAACATCAATGAGTAAATATCACTAACATTTTAGGTGTATCAACAACATATCTAATACCAATCAACGCTTAATCAACAATCGTACATTTTAACCATAAGAGAAGTTTGGAACCTTTGATTATTTTAGTTCTTTTTTAATATTTCAAAAGTATAGCAATTAAAAGTGTATTGAAAGGGAAATTCTACTTGCTCATAATTAACTTTTGTTGCAATTAGGTTATGACTTTCTTAATTTTGGGTTTGGGCCAACTCCTTTTGGTTTTTGCCAAGTTTGCAAGAACTTAAAAATGGTAGAAAATTATACTAAATTTTAGTAAGTTTTTGTTTTGTTATTGTTGCAACTATTTCCCATACAATTTCTACCATTTTAAGCTACAACATTTTATTATAAATTATGTTATATTATTCATTCAAAAAACACACACAACAAATACAAATCTTCCTAATCATATAATACTTACCCAACTAGAGAATGAATATGGTGAAGCCCTCGACAAAGTTCGTTCTCATCTTCCTAATGTTCTTCGTTATCTCAGGTATATCAATTAATTTTAATTGCTTATATAGGGCCAGTTTTTTTCTTTTTGCATCAGTTATCTTATTGTATGACAATTTAACAATTACATTAATTGCTTCAGAAACATTGTTCGTGTCAGATGCTAGAAATGTTGTAAACATTCCATGCAAAAGCCGTATTGATTGTTCTGATCCATGGGATTGTGATTGCAAGCTCAACCTATGTTTTTGTCACCCACATGGATTGGAAAAGAAATTTCTTCCTACAGCCTTTTCTGGACATTTGAGAGAAGATAATACAATGCTCCTTTAAAAATGAATGGAAATTTTATATATATTATCCGCCCTCAACTTCGATATACGTACATATATAGCTCGTAAATCGAAAGAAATGTATTTTACTTCTATGCACATAAATAATATACGACTATATTATATTCCTCTACAAGATCAATAATATATGACGCATAAATAATCAATTCATCAATCTTACGTCTACATATACTCTAACATTAATATCTTCTCGTGATCCAACGGTTATGTATTGTCATTAGATGAATTCAAGAATTATAATAACACTGTACCCATAAAAGATTTGATAACAACATTTTGGAATTAATCATATTCCCAATTACATATATGAATGTATATTTTAGCTCATTAGATTATATTTGAAAATACCTCTATAAATAATAGAGAAAAAATCAAGAATTTTTAAACTTACCATTATGATACTTCATTATCCCTTCCAAATGACTTGTTTCTTCTTAAGGTAGTCAAAAATTATCCTAAAATATAAACTTGCAAATGAAACTACACTGTAATTATCTATTTCCTTTCATTTTCGTACGGTACCTTGTGTCTTTTTCTAGAGGATATGAGTTGAATTATTAATCAAATTCTATAAACAAAAGCCATTTTTAATAAATCGATAGAAAATAGATGATAAAAGAAAAAAATAAAGTACTTGTCAATCAAATTTCCAAAAAATCTTCCTTTTTTTTTTTTAATATCTACTTAAAAAAACACTAACCATAGAAAAAAAAAACAAATAAACCCAACTCTAGAAAAACTATAAATCAAATAATTATAACAAAGTTAAAAGAAAACCCTATTTCATACATAATATTTCCAAAATTCCAAACATACATACACCTCACAAATCCAAACTTCACAACTTCAAAATTAATAAATATACACTCAAAATCGCTAATTATTTCAAACAAAACAATTGACTTTTTTTTTTTCTTTACTATATATATATATATATATATAACCCAAAATCATACTAAGAATTTAAAGGAAGGTGGATACAAAAGAGTAATGATAATAGGTGGTGGTTTGATTATGACTCCTTTTTTTTTTTTTTTTTCTTTTTCTTCTTGGCATATGCAAATTTGTTAACTATGGTTAAGTTAAAATTAACCATAGTGGTCAATAATTTAAGAGATATTTAAGTTGATGAGTTCTTCACCGAACAAGCAACCACTTGAGCCCACTGCCTTAGCTTTGTCTTCACCGCCTTTGGATTTTCCCCTAAATTATGCCACTCTCATTATTATTATTATTATTATTAGTTTACAATAAATAAACAAATAACTAATTAAGTAAATTATTGAAAAAAAATATAAATATTTATGAGATTGAGCAAAATTTTATTATATATTAATTAAATTTAAAATTATATTATCTTTTGTAAATATTTTATAAATAAAAAGATAAATAACTACTATTACAAAACTCTTTAAAAATTGTTGTCATTTTCT